>NC_137464.1:239450318-239922129 GCF_964235325.1 Thermobia domestica
ATCATAGTCATAGTAGTCATAGTAATTGTAATTAGTATTAAGAATAGGTTAATTACTAGTAAGAATAATTTAACAATTGTTTAGGTTATATGGTTAAGGATTTACATATTATTATTAGTTTAGTAAGATATAAATAGGTGTAGGAATTAATTATAGTACTAAAAATAAAGTTAAGAAAAGTAAATATGACAATTTAATTGGATAAGTAAAAATGTCTTTACGGCATGATAAATAAATGCATTATTAAATAAATAAGGAGTTAAAGTTTTTAAGTATGATTAAATAACGAGGTAACAAAGAATAAAATAGTTATGACTAAGAAGCTATCTGAGAAAAAAAAGAGGATAATAATAAATAAGAAGAGATAAAGGCAAGATAGAATGAAAAAAAATGATTGATGAAATTAAATGTGTAGTGATTACGTTTTAGAAAATTTAGTAAATATATTCACATAATTAGGAAACATCTTGATAGGAAAATCTAGGTAGGTAGGAACTCACATTTTCGTGATGTTGAATTGGGCGTCTACCAGACCTCTCACGAAAATTTTTATTTATTAATAACACATAAGTCTTCGGCGACATTAAGGCGGTACAGAGAAGGAAATAGTTACCCACTTGTCGTTCTGCAAAGCGGTGAATTTTTTCTGTGTGAATCTCACCTATTTAGCCAAGTATCTAGAAAGATCAAAATTTTGAATTTTTTTTAATTAGATTATAGGCATAGTAATAGTTTAAATGTTAAGGAAATAGATGTTAAAGAAAAATAGGAATAGAGAAAATAGGCTTGCTATCTAGCGATTAAGTTAGAATAGTTAAGTTCTAGGATTAGGAATGGTAGAAAATAGACTAATCACGAATATTTAATTCAGGAATTAGAAAATGAGAAAGAGGAGAGATGGAAAGATCTGGAAAGAGAAAGAGAGTAGAAAAATAGATAAAGATAATAGAAAAATAGATAGCAAATTTAATAGGAAAATAGAATAATAAATATTTTATTACGGATGTGACAGTCAAAATTATGCTTAATTTTGAAGAATTTTATTATAACCGAAAGTGACAATTATATTATTATTATTATTATTATTATGTTATTAAACTTATGATTATATTTTTAATGTTAATAAGAAAAGAAAGAATGCTAGCTAAATAAATAAGTAAATGAGTAAGCAAGAATATATATATACTAGTTGAAATATAGAGAGCTCTAGCTATAGAAATAAAGTAAATAAATGAAGAAAGCTTACTAAGAGAATTTAGGGAAAATAAGACTTGGCTATATGCAGTCTGCAGAGTAATCCTTAAATGATACAGAACATTTAGAGACGGATTAAAGAATCATGTTTATATAACTGATAATAGATACCGTTTCAAAGCTTAGGCCATTTGGCAAATAAAGAAATTAATTAAGTATTATTTAGCATTATTAACATTATATTATTATTAAGATTATGATTATATTATATTATTAATTATTATTATATTATTAATTAAAACCCGAAAGTGACGACAACTTGGATAGTTTTTATGTTGCAAGGCCAGCGACTAAAGACATTTAAGTTAAAAAAACAAGATTTGAGAATCATAGAGAGTACGATATAAGTTCTATTGACTATCGATACAACATCTAGATATAGTAGATTATCAATTTTTACCCGATTTTGTCGAAATAGATAAATAAATACGTAATATAATATTTTGGAGTATGAAGAAGAGTGGAAATTTAAATTAAATATTTTTTTAAATAAATAAATAAATAAATAGTAATAACAAGTGTTCTAGAAAAACACCAAAGAGTAAATAAATAAGTGAAGTAGCTGTATACAAAATGGTATTTGTAGATGACTTGCGAGCAGGGCCGCAAGTTACCATCAAAAGCCCAATCCCAGATTCGTGGAAATACGAGTCTGCATCAATGAAAATCCCCAATCTGTAAATATATTTTGTGTACAGTGAATGGTAATAAATGAGTACTTTAATAATAAGAAAAATTAAAAGAATAGGTAACGGGATACGTAAATAATAGCAATAAAAACATTTTTTTAATAAAAATAAGAAATTTGGAGTATTATAAATAAAGTTTAAATGTAATAAATAAAATCAGGTTACTTACCAGTAATAAGTAGAGAAGATGGATATGAGAGTAAATGATGTGAAAAAATATATATATATAACACAGTAACACACGTAAAAGTAATCACATATCACATAATTGAAAAACGCACACTTAATTTTTCTTAAAAATAATCACATTTGAGAATTGGTAAATTCAAGTTTGAGTACTGAGATAGTATTAGTACATAATAGTGCAGTAAAATTGTAAGAGTGAGTGGACATGAGTGGACGTGGAACGAGATGTGTTTCAAAGGACGTTTTACACGTAGAACGGAAATACAACTTGGTCAAGGTTAAACGGAAATAAGAGAAGGAGACGAAGAAAGATGGAATTTTTGCTAAGATCATCATTTTAACATAAAAGCGTTGACGCAGAGTTGACACTGAGTTGCCAACTATGTGACTAAATTTGTGTCAAGTTCAGTGGAACAATAATGCAGTTTTTGTTAGTGTATTAGTGTGTTTGGTGAAAGTAAGATAAAATTATTGTGAAAGTGCATAAAAGTATATCATCGTGTGTGTGTATGTGTAAATAAGATATGAATATATCATTTTCAATTTCCCTAAGAAAGGACTTAGGATGGAAACAATCATTAGAGTGTGGAAGACAGACAGACTTCACGTAGTTCTGTGTTACTACAACAGATGGCAGACAAATGCAGTGTATTGCTATCAAATGCATTTGGTTTTTAAATAGGAAGAATTATTTGGACTTTTGAAAAAAAAATCCGTGAGAATTATTAACCTTCAATTTTTGTTTTTCTTAATTTGAACAGTACAATTTTGGCTTTCAATTTTTAAAAGAAGAATTATATCTATAATTTTTACATGAATTAATAATTTGGAAATTTTTATACAGGGAGTTCTCCGAAAGCCGATCTTTTTCAAAGATCTAGTCGGCATCGGAGATGCCTCAGTTTAAAGTGGGGGCGTGTCACGGTACGCCAAAATTCTGGAACATTCTAATATCTAATATCATTCAATTTTATTATTAATTGGTTTGAAAAGGAAAACAGTAAAGTCTTTGTTTATAATTTAAATTGTTGTAATAAAGTAATTAGGTTGCAGACAGACACATTATATCATCATGTTACGTATTGCTGATGGTTGTTGTTTTCTTGTAGTAATAGACACGAGTCTGCAAGTGTCACAAGAACATAAACAAATACGAAAAGCAAGAAAATGTAAAACGTTGTACAAATTTATGTTAACATGTACACATTATCAAAATTAGGTAAAATTATGGATTTCGCAGACGTAAACTGTCTGGAGAATCTGGTCAATGAGAGAAAAAGCAGAAATTGTGATTCAGCACAATTTCGGCTCAGAGATGTAAGAGCTGCAGAATTTGGAATGAAATAACAACAAATTCGTCGTCATGGACACGAACATGAAAAGGTAATGTTTGACTGAATAAGGATCAGTGGCAGGAGATCCGTTGGTTGATCAGTTTCCGAAGATCAGTCGTGGACGATCAGTCTGAAGGATCAGTCTTCGAGGATCATTCCCAGTGGAACAGCTATTGGGAACCAGCTGTTGACTTCAACATTTCCAGTGGACATCCATCCACTGTGAGGAACTTAGACATCGAACTTCGTATCCAGGAGTTCGAATCCAGATCAACGAGGTATGTTCTAATACGTCTCTGATACTCTTGAGTTGACCAATTTACCAACAGATTTATTAAATGTGATTTAGTAGTTTTACCTAATAACTTACATCACAACATCCGACTCTACTCTCTACATTAAAAGTTTATATAATAAATGAATACTTTACAGTTAAATGTCATATTCTAATTTATACAATCTCCTTCGTATAGTAATTAATGATTTAGTTCATATACGCTCCCGCAAGGAGGTTGAAATAGTTTATACAATAAAATGCCTATTTAAAATTTAAACGCTCATAGTCTAATTGAGTACATCTCCTCAACAAATACTGAGTATTACCGGTATTTGTTGTCATACTGTTAATTCCGTAAATGAAATGGAACAGATGTAATTATCAAAACATACTTTATGCTTTGTAGTGTATGTTGTATTTCATTTAATTAATGTTTAATAATAGGACTGATGTAGTAGTTTTCTAAAGAAATAACTTTTAGACTTACGTTCAGCAATAATTATCAACTATATTTCAAAAAATCTGAACTGAATATTATGGTAATAATGGTGAATTTAAAGTTTAATCAATAAATATGAAAATGAAGAAGATATTCTTCTGTCCATATTATCTAAATTTTAACATCACACTCGGAAACACAATGCGCACACGTGTATGCACACGGACTTTTGACATTGCAACAGCAACTATTACAGGCCACTGTTTGCTACTGATATATGAACGGGCTAAAGTTACAGTGGCGCAAGTCAATTTGTCAAAAAGAAGTGACTTCGACACAAAATAATCAGATCTCGATAAGTCAATCTGTTAACAGAAAATGTGAAATAAGTCAGAGTTTCATTCTGAAAGATGACTGTTTTAAATCTGAAAGTTCTACTGATAAAAGGAAACCGTTGTTTTATTTATCAGAAAAGTGGTGTTAGACAGACATGAAAATATGATTTACACCGTTTATAACTTTCAGCAGTCCATGTATCCGTAGCTGGCAGCCTTTAAAAGCAGTGTTTGATATCAAAGGCATGAGCGCTTCATGTTTTCGAATCTGGTGCCTGTAAGCAGTTGACCTACTGCTCCCCGGGAGCTAAGAAATATAAAATTTGGGTTGCACATCACTTTTGTGCGCGCACGTAGGCCTACTTTATCAAATAGCGCCCAAGTGCAGCCCCCTCACATAATGAGTTTTTGCTACTCTCGCCTAACTTTCTCACCTCAATTTATTTAAGATATTAACTTCCTTTGTCCATACAGAGTTTTGTATGATTCAGAATGTCATGGAACGACTGTCGGAACTCCTGAACTGTAATGGTGTTCGAAATCCTTGTCACTGTTTTCTGGATGGTAAAAATGTAAAATAAATAAATAAATAAATCCTTTAGCGGTATTTTTAATTTGGGGAAAAGAAAGGTATAACAAAATAGGTCTGGCAAGTATATACGAGGTGGAAGCGAGGTTGCGATAGTTCTCAGAGACAGAAACTCACAAATAATCACTGCGTTCGTGATGGGGCATTGCCATGGAACAGCTTCCTGTGGGGGCCACTCCGATACTTCTGTCTCACACGTAATACTTTTCGCAGCAGACATTTGAAAACTTCCACATAAAAGGTTCCAGTGACAGTTTGACTACTGAGTACATACTTCCAGTGATGATTTTTTATTGATTGGCGAAATTTTGGGGAATTTGGATGAATAAGCTTATTTCCAGTCAGTATTTTGTTGCTTGATTTCCGGATTATCCTGGAAAATACATGTTTCGCCCTCTGCAGTAATGCTTTAGAGGAAATTTGGTTCCCTTTCAGCAGCGGTCATCAGCTTTAGGAATGGTGCATTCTTTCTGGTTTGTGCTCTTCTGTTCAGAAATTGGGCATAAAACGTGCACACAACTTTCTTTTCTTTAAATTTTCCGTTATTGCGTGGCAAACGATTTCCTTCTTTATCTTCATAATGTCTGATATGGGCTTGAAATTTGCATTTCGATCATTAAAATTAGTATTCCGAACTTTCGGAATCAATCATTTCAGTTGTTATGACAGACCTGATTAGACTTGGGCCCCCTAATATTCCACGCCCTTCCAGCATTGAACCTATTATATAATTCAGAAATACAGGAACGAGAAAGGCAATTGTCCCCAGAAATGTTTTTCAATGTCTCAAATGTTCCGTTGGAGTTTTCTCTCAGAGCGCACAGAACTTGATATTCACTCCTTGTCCCATTCTTGAAGTGACGAGGAATCACAACAGCAATATTTACCGCGTCATGCATCACATTCTGGCGACAGCCGAGCTGAAAAATTTTGCACATTTTCGCAAGATCACATGCAATATTCAGTATTGTGAAACACTTTCGTGCCAGAACTAATTTCGCAGAAAAAAAATTAATCGTGTGTCCAAATATCTGCGCTGGTTATTTTAATTACGCGTATTTCGTTTCATTTACGGAGTTAAAAGCGAAAGCATTATCACATTCTTCAGGACACATTCGTAATAAAATGTTAAAACAAGGTATAGTACTTTACTTTTTAAAGGAGCATTGAAAGCCGACTCCGAATATTTCAAACACCTTCTGTGCTCTCGTGAAAATAACATGAAATTAATTGTATTCACCACTACTTCGCCTTCTAAAAAAATAACACATTTTCCCAATATAGGAGACTTCCGACTATCTGACGTAATGGGGTGGAAGGACAAGCTGATAACAAAAAGGACAGATAGGCTAGTGCTTGTCCCATCTATACCATTAAAAACACACTTCTTTGTACCAAAATTCACTCTTATTCATATTTTTTAAAGTGTCTTTTAAGTGTTTCTGGATTAAAAGATAGTTACCGTTGTCCCGTATTTTTCAACTTTTTTGAGTTTAACATGTAGATTTCGGTGAGCTGTGTCCAATGGCAACCCTTTTGATTTCTGGAAACGGCCGCTTCAAGGTCAAAGTAGGGGTCAAAAATAAAAATGGAACCATTCGGGCAATGCAGACCAGTGACTGATTTGGACAAAATGGGTTTCATTCGATTAGTATTCATATATATATGAATAATTGGTATACCATTTTCCTGAAAATTCTATTTTGACCCCGAAAATTAACGAAAATGTGGGATTTTTGGGCAATTTGGACGTGTGATCTAATGGGACAAAATGGGCATCATTCGATTTGTATTCACACATACACACATAACTGGTATTTCCTTTTCCCAAAAATTCTATTTTGACCCCGAAAATTAAGGAAATCTGGAATTTTGGATCTTGGATTTTCGTTAATTTTCGGGGTCAAAATAAATTTTCGGGAAAATGGAATATCAGTTATTCATGTACGTGTGAATACAAATCGAATGACACCCATTTTATCCCAGTTATCTGCATTGCTCAAATGATCCCACTTTTTTTGACCCCTAGTTTGACCTTGAAGCAGTCGTTTTCAGAAATCACAAGTGGTGCCATTAGACACAGCTCATCGAAATCTGCATTTTAAACCTCAAAAGGTTGCAAAATACGGGGCCATGGAAACTCCCTTTTAACGTGTTTATGTACTATGTATTGTACATTTTAAAAGTTACAGGGCTTGAGATTTAAGATTTAAATGAGCTAATGTTACCCACGACCACGAGACGCATGGAATTTCTCGTCTAGAAAACGAGACGCGAATAGTCTTATTTCTCGTCTCATCTCGTCTCGAATTTAAGAAGGTACTTTTCATCTTGGAAGCGAGACGAGAACGAGAAGATTCTCGTCTCATGGGGAACACGAGTTGGCAGTTACCACACCATGCAATTCTGTTCTTTCTTTATTCAAAGTGCTATTTTGTGCAAGTAAGCAGAACTAATAATCATTCGTTTTGCGTCTTTGAAAACTAGGCCTAAGTCTCAAACTATCCTAAATCTATGTAACTGTATACTATTACTATTTTTAGTTTAAGTTCCAAAGTTGGTCGTCCTTTTGTAGCAAAATTTTGAAATTTACCGGGAAGAAATTAATAATTTTCTTGTTTGTGTGTTTGATAAATATATAAGGAGAGGGAAAGTTGTGTTTATTTTCCTATCATAAACAGTTCTAAACGTGGAACTATTTGACAAGCGGAGGGAACTACTTGGAGCAAGGTTACTTCATGATAGGATTATGGGAATATAATGAGCATTTGTTTTGTAAACATGGTTTGTAATAATCAGGAAAATCTATTAAAAGTGAGTAAAAATCAGGCTTAATAAATCTAAAAATAAATTGTAGAAAATGCGGTAAGCAAAATAACTGTAAAGAAACGTGGAGAAAGTTATACGTTTGAATATAACGGTAATTAACATAACCAACATGGCGGCAAGGTTCTAGAACACAAGTCTCTCTTCCCCTTTAGCTGTAATAAAGACAGAAAACAACGTGCACTGCGGGGCTCTAACCTGCCTTCACTCGCTAACACTCGCTCGGCAAAACTATTTGAATTAAATATTAAACTTCGGTACACAAAGGAACCGGATATTACGTTTTTAGCCAAAAACTAGGCGGACGACCAACTTCGGAATAAATGCCACAACGAATAATAGTTCGTATTGCGTCTTTGAAAACTAGGCCTAAGTCACAAACTATCCTAAATCTATGTAACTGTATAAATTATTACTACTTTTTGTGCATATATAATGAAGATAGAACAGAATTCTAACCACATTAATGACCACAATAACTGTAACAGAACTTTCCCCACATGTAGACAGCCACGCTAGAAAATTTTCTGGTAGACTAGGAAATGTTTTATAAACCATCATGTCACTTTGTTGCTTTGCAGGCGTTGCTAATTCGTGTTTTACAACGGCATTCATAACTTACACATTCAAGAATATACTTATATCACGATTATACAACTAAATATCATAAGAAAGAATTCAAGTTAAAATAAATCTTTGATCCTCAGAACGAATTAAAGCTCAAGTCACAAAAGATTATATGTAGCTAATATTAGAAGAAAATTGATTTGATTTGTTGACAGTGGTATTTTATAAACTTAAAAATATTATTTATTTGTTCTAGAGAAAGTTAGATTAACGGTATTTAATTTATATTTAAAATATACACATTGTTGAAATTCATACAGTTTTAATATCATGATATGATTTTCAAGAGTAGGAATCAGTTCGTAATTAGGGATAGTACTGAGACCAAGACGGACTTCTATATACCGAGACGAGACGAATTTTATATAACCGAGACGAGACCGAGACGGGCCTCTAAAAATCGAGACGAGACCGAAACGAGACTTAGGTCAATCTCGAAAGTCTCAGTCTCGTCTCGAATATTGATAGCTATTAAAATTGGCTTTACTCAAAATTAGTTTCGTTGCTGTGTCAGACAGAGAGGGAACGGCTGACTGATGTACACTGGCGTATTTAGAGGGTGACTCTCGGACTCAAGCCCCTCCTGAAATAAATTTTTGATCATTTTTTCGCATTGCACGTTCAACACAAATACAAATGTTTCTTACCCGCTCCTCAAGCCTGTTTCGAAACAATATCCACCGCTGATATCTATATCTATATCTATCTATCTATCTATCTATCTATCTATCTATCTATCTATCTATATATATATATATATATATATATATATATATATATATATATATATATATATATATATGGGGAAATATGTTATCGAGATCATCCGCTATAACGGAGAAACCAAAAAAGGAAGAAAAGCGAAACAGCTTGCACGAAGCAGCTATAAGGAGGGGGACATCTTTGCATGTATTAAAAAAAAATACCCAACAGTGTTGCCAACCCAGTATAAAGTTGTTTTTTCAAATGGCATTACGCCAGATTATTACATATTTCAAATCAACATGTTAAACAAAAACTTTAAATATCACATTTATTATTCAGTGTTGCAAACTAAGGATGTTATAGTTTCACAAACATCCAAATTTTGGAAGCCTCTATCGCACATATAACACAACGGAGATGGACAGGACAATGCACATCAGAAGTACCTTACCATTGGATACTATGGTTATAGTATGACTTGTTTTCAATAAATAGCATGGGCTTGATTTTTTCGAAAGGTTTTATTTCGAAAACATGCTTAGGTAAGTATCATATCTATTTACTTGTGTGGTTAGCAATTGGCAAACAAATCATTTTGCAGTTTACAGCACTTCGATATCTCAAACCGTTCCGGAGATATGATAAACATTGATAAAGTTCGCAACACTGCTGAAAATGGCGTATTTCTAGGAAAATATTAAAATCATTGTTTTCCTTTTCTTTTACAGCATTACAGGAATAACATTTAGTATTACCTGACCAGCGAACGAGTGCGGGCGGCAGGTTTTGGAACTAAATGCAAGCAGTAGTGTTTCTAACCGGATAGCTTGTAATTAATCTAACACACTTCTTTTTGTCCTGTTCGTAATAAACCACTTCACGCATATGCTCAAGTGAAGACAAACCGTTTCAAAAGTTATTGAAGTTATTTGCAGAACATTTTAAATAACAAGCAAAAAAAAGGTAAAAATTCATACATTTTTCATATTAACTTGCGAATAAACTAACCTCGGTATTGTATATACAAAGGATCAGATGCTCTCTGTAGCAAAGAAAACAAATTAAAATTGGTCGATTCGACTCGTTCCGAAGTTTTTGACGAGATGATATGTATGATGTGTGTATTTTCTGGTGACTGTCTCTAGTAATTTTAAGTCTATAAAATATGCATAGGGACAAATTCAAGGAAAGCTCGGGACAAAAAAAAAAAAAAAATCGGAGGAAACAAATTGTAGAGTACTCACAAGAAACACTAGAAATTTTAGCAGACATACGATCCCCCGTTTTCAAAAATATAGGGTATGCTTATCCATGTATACGCTCCTTCTTTCGTAAATATAAAGTGAGACCTGAATCGAGAAGAGGCGAGAAAATTGTCGAGTCTTGTAGGCATGACTAGTTCACTCAAATGTTACATCTCAATTTCAAACACTGTTTAGTGTTGTATGATAATTAGTATATATAAGATAGATCTAAGGGGGGCTATAGGGACTATAGCCTCCCCCTTGATGCTCAGGTATACACTGGATAAAATGGGCTTCAATCCTGCTTCACACTGGATAAAGCGGCCAACTATGATTTAGTCCCTCCCTTGATCATATCCTGGATTCGCCACTGTATATATATATATATATATATATATATATATATATATATATATATGATTTAATAAGATGATTTTATGAACACAATAAAAAAACATTTATCAACGTTTAAAGATACGCAAGTCATTAAACAATTTACTTCAATAATAAATATGATTTAAATGTTGTTATATCAATCTCTCGTGAACTCGTCGTAACCTGGAAGAATTCTGATAAATTCTATATGAAACTAAGACGGAAATCAGGATACATTTTGTACATAAATTTATAAGACGAGGCGAGAAAATTTTGATTCGAGACGAGACTTTTACAAACATTTACGACATAAGATGAGAAAACCTGAATTCTCATCTCGTCTCGAAGGCAACACCATGAGCAAGCGAGTTAGAAATCAAATATGCACGATCATGGTTCTTTTAAGCTGCACTAAGCTGCAAATATACCCAATGTTGCATTGGGAGCGGAGGGGGAGCGATTAAAGTGCGGTGCCTGATAATTGAAGGTTCCTTATAACTCCAGTGAAATTCAGAAAAAAATCTCTGTTACGTAAAAAAAGAAAACATACAAAATACATTTTCAGGGTAACTCTTACAGCCATTACGTTATTATAAGATTAATACTACTTCTGAAACTGATTTGAGTGAATATGTGAATATGTATGAGTGTATATATAACGAAACCACTTTCATAAATTTTTGAAAGTTTCAAGTTTGAGAAGAACGAAGTTTCTTCCACTCTTGTTATCTCATTGCTCATAGATACCAGTGGTGAAATAATTGGGCGGAAATCATGCGGCCGCTTCTTACATCAATTCATGAAGAAGATGAGTCCCAATATTAGGTACCTAAGTTCAGTATTAGCAAAAAAAAAAAAAAAAAAAAAAAAAAAAAAAAAATCCTCTTGCAACTATGCGTAGCACATTTTAATACTTACATTTGAAATAAAAATACAACTGGATAAAGACGATTGCCTTTGTCTTTGAATTGCATATATAAATAACAATATAGGGCTTTTCAGGTAGAAAAGGGGGGGGGGCAGGTTTTATTAAACAAGATCGTGCATCTGATATGTTTTAATTATAGGCAATGTGCTTATAGGTTGAACTCAGTCCTCTGAAGTCAATCGACAAGTGCGATTAAGATGTTCAAGAGAATAACGTATCAGCACTATTATGTACTACAGACACAAAGATACCATTAGGCTCCCAAGTTTCAAAATTATATTGTGTTTGAAAGCAGTTAGTAGATTTTAATTCTTTGCCACCTGATAGCTAGAACCTGAGAGAAATTCAGGAGTCCAGGGGAAATTTCTTTCCTCATAAATAAAAGTTGTGAATTTATTATGTACGGAAGCAACGATATTTACGCTTACACTATCCATACGCTGATGATTTTATCAATACTTTTATTTGAACTCTATTAAAGGACTGGATTTCTATAATGATCCTAAAAGAAGGATGCACTGAATCAAATTTTACAAATCAATCGCGAAAGGCAAGCTATCCAATCCCATAAATCTTTAAAAAATGAAGGAAAAATTTCTTCACATTCTTTTCCCTCAAAGGATTCACTTCTCAAAAAAAAAAAAAAAAAAAAAAATCTATTTTTAACGTCCCATGAGTATGTTGTTTATGCTAGAGGACACAGGTGATTAATGAAAGTGGAGAATTGTAAAAATAAATTTTGGTCTCTCACTGCGAATCAAACCCAGAACCACGTATTTTTTTTCTACAGTAAAAACACATGCACTAGCCAGTAGACCAACGGAGAGGACTTTCACAGTTCTCGAGTGCAAACATATCGGAATTCTTCCCTGGGCAAAACTCGAGAAAATAATTTATTTGTCAACCGATAAACATACAGTTAAAACAAACACAAGCATCGTGAGTCTTAACATTAACTTGATTTAAACTTACAAAGTATTTCGCAAGTCTGTAAGCTATCAGCCTTAAATTAACCTTTTAGTCCTTGACATTGTCATTCTTGCGTTTTACAGGCTGCTTCTGTTTTATAATGACATCGAATAACACGTATAATGGATATGTATAATGGATACGCGCCTGCATACACACACACACACATTCACACACACACACACACACACACACATATATATATATATATATTAGGGATGGCGAATTCCGGAATTTTTACTTTCCGGAATCCGGAAAGTAAAATCGGAAAATTCCGGAATTCGGAAAAGTTCGGAATCCGGAAAAAATATTTTTTCTTTTTGTAATCCTAAGAATTTTGTTCAAATGCAAACGAACAAATTTCCTTTTTGTAAGAATGTATGATGCAAGTTAAGCTGAAAGTTACATACTAAAGTATACACTACTCAATCTTCCCATGGTTAATGAGATGTAGTCCAAAAGTACGATGTACTCCTAATATTTAATTTTTGTTTTACTGTGATATTGTCCAGAGGTAAGACATATATCACACTGAGATAAACAACTTGACATAATGAAGATGTTATCATACGTAGTTTTCCAGAAAATCGTGAGAAACAAATTTTTATAAAGTTAAAATATGCGTCGCTTGTTGCCAGTATGATGTAATTGATAACTTTTATGTTGGAATAGTCTTATTATTATTATTATTATTATTATTATTATTATTATTATTATTATTATTATTATTATTATTATTATTATTATTATTATATTATTATTATTAATCGTTTATGTACTGTAAAAGAAAAATATGAACCGTTAAGTAGTAGATTTTATCTGTTGTTTTTTGATATCTTCTAACAGTAATAACAAACTGCTTGTAAATACGCAATGATTATCAAGGACAATGGCATATTAATGCAAGGAGTACTCTGCAGACTAGCAATAAATAACAGATAAACAATAGTTGAAAAAAAAAAGTAACTAACTTGGGTACGTCAGGGGACATCCACATTGCGCATTATGTTCACGAGAATATAGGGACGCATTGAGACTCTAGGAAAAAGCGTGGTATTATGTTCGTTTGGCTAATTTTAATAAGGTGAGCCTGATGTATAAAGTTGTTAAAGTCATATTATTACTCCAAGGGCCGTACGATGGAGGCATTAACGTTAATATTAATGGCACTAATGAGCACTTACTTGCTCTAACGATTAACCTCATTTTTTAGATGATTCTTACAAGTGGGCGTGTTGGAATGCAGTCAGAAGACCTATATCCATTATTTAAAAAGCACACGTTAACGATTTGCGTCACTATCGAAGACTAACGTAGCACTAGCGACGTTTAAAGTCGAAATTGGGGTCTGACATAAGTGGCTTGTCAACTTCACGGACATTATATTTTCCTTGAATGCGAGAATTTTGCGCCCGGGAAATTTGCGCCCTACCACAAAAATAGGGGAAAATGCGCCTGCAATATATTTGCACTGGGATGTTTGCGCCCTACCCCAAAAAGAGGGAAAAATGCGCCGGCTATATATTTGCACTGGGATGTTTGCACCCTACAATTCAACTTATTTTTGTATTGTGTAAAGTAACTTCCACTCACACTTGAACTACGCTTGCCTCTCATCATCTCAGTGAGTTACTCCATCCGTTATGGTATTCCGAACAAATGAAAAAAAAAAAAAATACAATTTTAGTTCACTAAAGGGCAATCCATACAAATACAATTTTTCATTATACTACAAAATTTACAATAAAAGTATAAATGACTGATATATAATTATTTATTAATATAATCAAAGAGTATAATTTAATCTACAAAAGGCTGTTTGGCTGTACCCAGATATCTCTGTTCACAATCCTTGCGAGTTGTTTGGCTTTTCAGGACACAAAATATAGAAAAGAAAATGTAAAGTGAATGTAAAATCAGGTCAGTAATATTATCAAGAAAACTATGTACAGTGTGTTTACTTGCTGGAATTACACTTCAAACACACAATTGCGTTCAGTCGTTCTTTCAGAAAAAATGTTCCGGGGGGCACACTTAGTATTCCGGAGGGGGGTCACTGCTGGTACTATTCTATTTATTATTATATTATAGACGTATTATTTTGGTCTCCTCCGAGGGGGTACTCTGGGAGCTCTGGGGAGGCCAGTGTTCCCCCAAAATCATCTCTGGAAGAAGCAGTGATTGCGTTGATCCGTTGTGTTCTTTTGGCTTATATTGAAGTTTATTCTCCCTTTATATAGCCACAATGAAAATAAATCACAAATGGCATGGCTGTGGGGGGGAGGATTGTTTATGCTGTAATGTCAGCCCCTCCGAGGAAATGCGTAAGCTCCAATAGGTTCTTTTATTTCGCAGGGCTCAAACTTCCCGATGGAGGTACATCGCAGGCGCAATTTTCCCTGTTCTTGAGGTAGGGCGGAAATTTCCCAGACGCAAAATTCTCGACACCGTTCGAATGACCTCAGTAGACTATATCTTTTTCAATACTTTTTTATATTCTTTTACTCGAGATTTCTTCATAGCTTCTTATTAAAATACTTACTAACATATCCTCATTTTATTGTCCTAACCAATCAATATGGGTATGTTATCGGTAAAATATTTAGATTGATCGAGCCCCTGGTGTGTAACCACAGTATTTCATATCATGCCCCCATTAGAAATCTTGGCTAAACGAACTAATATATGTTGCCAATAAAATAGTTTAGAATGATTGAGCCCCTGGTAAATAACCACAGTATTTCGTGACAGACCCCCCTTCGTATTATCATATTCTAGCTACGTGCCTGACTCAGCTAATTCTCTACATTCTTTACCAAACACACATTTTCTAAAGCAGAAAATGCTCTCTAAATACCTAAGCTCATTATTTTCAGCAGATGCACAAATTGGGTAACATTCTATCTACATGAATGTTATATATATCGATTACTGGAAACCACTTCTCGCTATCTATTACCATATTTACTATATAATGATTAACGTTAAAACCGGAAATGGTTGATTTGTACCGCTTCCGGTTTGGATATTACATTCATCAGGGAACTCGATTCTTAACTATTGACTGGCCAAAATTGATGGTAATCCATCAGATAGTTCTAGAGACTGTTTGTTTCACTGACGGACAGAATGAATATATGGCTATAGAGTTTTGATAAACTAAATTCGATAATGAGTGATGATGGTACAAATACAAGAAAGGGAACCAAGAGTACCACCGGGAAAATTTTCGAACACAAAATTAGCCATTGAAAACCCACATGTCCTGGGTTAGAATACCATAGATGAAAACTCTACCACTGAGTCATCAATCACCCGCTTATTAGTTTTATTAATTATTATATTAAAATAAATTAATGAATGCCTTCTTATGTTAATTATTGAACAATTACATTGTATACTTCGTAAAGTCAAAAATTATAAATTTGTATTTACTGTACATAGATATGTTGACAATAAGCGAATGTTATTAGAATATTTGTTGAGATTTCTTTTCCTTCACTGCCTTTCGTCTGGTTAAAAAGTAGTTTGCAGTGCTTTGGAGCAACTGTAGGTGGGAACACGATAATGTTTGAGACATACCGGCGACTTTTTTGTGTGTGAAAATAAGACCTTCCCCATAAAGCAGTAAATAACTGCAGTAGCAATTGTCTATGTAAGTGATAAAGACATATCCAACTACAAGAAACTAATACAAGTATATATATTCATTATTGTGTTTTTCTTTTAATAGCTACTACTAGGGATGGCCAATTTCAGAATTTTTACTTTCCGGAATCCGGAAAGTAAAATCGGAAAAATTCCGGATTTATTCCAAATGACGGAATTTTTCCGAAATCCGGATTTTTCCGAAATCCGGAATTTTTCCGAAATCCGGAATTTTTCCAAATTCCGGAATTTTTCTGAATTCCCGATTTTTTCCGAATTTCGGAATTTTTCTGAATTCCGGATTTTTTCTGAATTCCGGAAAGTAAATTTCCGATTCAAGAAAACAAAATTTCCGGAATCCGGATTCCGGAAAATTTTGGCCATCCCTAATATATATATATATATATATATATATATATATATATATATATATATATATATATATATATATATATATATATCACTTTTACTTGGTAAAGTAGGGTAAAAACGGTTTAACGAAATTCGTACAGCGAAAAAAATATTTTTGATTCTTCATATTGCAGCAAAACTACGAAAATTAATAGAAAAGAAAACTAGAAAGTTAAGAATCACTTGTTTTGCCGGGACAGAGAAAATAGATACATATAGCTCGAATTACCTATATACTTATATAATATGTATGTCCATGTTTCGAAAGTAATTTTCAATCAATATAATATTTCAACATAATGAACGCACGATTAGTTTTCTCGAATAAATACCGCATGCACGGCTGAGAGCTCAGGAATAAGCTTAATCTATGTTACGGCACTGGATAAATGCTTATGTAATACATTACGATCTTATGAACTTATATAAGAAACAGAATGTACTTAAAGTGAGACGCGAACTATACGAAACATCGGCTTGATTCAATGGAAGGAAATATGCTACTGTATAGTACTGGAGTTAATTTAATAGTTTAATTGTATAGGCAGTACTGAGGCTATCTGAAACAAAGTCTATTGCTGAAAGTGAAATATGGGTTACTATTGTTGCTTTATCCCAGGTATGTTATACTCACTGATGATTGAAGCTGGAACACACACATGGAAAACATTAGCGCTAGCAAATTAGCTACGAAGAGATACATCACACCATAATTCTAAGTCAAGAATAAAGGCAAAAAAAAAAAAAAAAAAAGCGGAAACGACAGACTGTACGAGAATAATACTTTCACAATTTTAATTTCACACTATTTATTTCGAGACTTTCGAGACGAGACCGAGACTTGGCCTTCGAGACCGAGACCGAGATCGAGACAATCATCTGTTGACCGAGAAGAGACCGAGACGGCAATTTTTGACTCGAGACGAGATCGAGACCGAGACCGCTAATTATCAACCGAGACTGCATAAAGTCTCGTCTCGTCTCGTCTCGATACCATCACTATAGTACTCGCGCCGAGTCGTGAAGCTTGGGCTCTAAGCCAATCATAGAAATATTTTGCTTGTGCTCCAGCTCATCGGAAAACTTCGGTACAATTCGTGGAGCCGCTTCCCGAGCGCACACTTGGGGAAACGTCGAACAGCTGAAATTCACCAACAATGTTGCCAAACTTTGAAGACATAGTAAACGAGTATATAAAAAAGGCATTTAAAAATTGCCAATAATAACACTACACAACAATAACTACTGTAACAACTATTCTAAAATGGTAACAATAGCACAAATAGTAACAACGAAAATATAACGCAACAAAAAAGAATTAACAAAACAGAACTTGACGCCAATCCGACAACACTGTACTCTCGGGAGATGTTTTCCGTGTAGCGCGAGAGAAGACACTGACTAAATTTGATGGGTGGGGGTTGATGACTGGAACAAACCCTCGCTTTCTATTGGGTGGTGAAATCGGTAGATCTAGGTCAAGCTTCACGACTCGGCGCGAGTACTATAGCAACGAAAGATATACAATCTATATAACAATCGATTCAGCTTGACAAAGCAAATCGATCGATACCAAATTTAACTACTTCCGGTTTACTGAGCCTAACTTAGTTTCCGGGGTGGGGTATAATCAGCAACGAAACATATACAATCTACATATCAATCGATTCAGCTTGACAAAGCAAATCGATCGATACCAAATTTAACTACTTCCGGTTAAGCGCTTCCGGTTTACTGAGCCTAATTTAGTTTCCGGGGGTGAGGTATAATCAACAACGAAACATATACAATTTATATATCAATCGATTCAGTTTGACAAAACAAATCGATCGATACAGCTTGACCAAGCAAATCGATCGATACAGATTTAAACTTCTTCCGGTTAGCTTTATTTCTTTCGCCCTTTTCTTTTTGTGTTTTATCTCAGTTTTAATTTTTGTCAGAAATGCTTTCAAATAAATAGAAATCTCGTAAACTTAACTAAGAAAGTCGTGTGCCTTCAAAGAAACAAATGTTTTGGGCAAGTCTTAAACAATAATATGAGCACGTTCTTGGCAACCTCAACATTTAAGAATTATTTTATCTATTGTTTTTATTGAAGTTTAAAAAAATTGAAAGATCGGTGTGAATTTTCTCACCCAACTTTTATTTTTATATAACCTTTAAGATTTTTTCGAAATAAAATATTTTCTCTTGAAGGCACTCAATAAGAAAGGAAAAATAAACAATTTGGTTGAGTTTTGAATCGAAATCTGAAAGCAGAAAAAGTAGTGTGAAGACCAGTGTGAAGTTGACCACCAAATATATCTTCAAACATATTTTCTTGTGTTTTGAAAACGGGATTTTGATCTTCAAAACAGTCAACAACAGATAAGTCTCTCTTTCTATTTTTCCAAACAAACAAACAAACAAACAAATCTCTTCAAAATAGCCAATAACAAATAATTAGCTTTTGCTTTGATTCGAAATATGACGGTGTTACCAGTGTGCACAGTAAAAAATGGTTGTGTTAACTCAATTTTAACATAGGGCAGTGGTTCCAGCGCGACTACCACTATACGGTGTTAAATCAACACATACGCCGCAGTGTTGGCGTTTAACGCAAGGGGTGTGTTACGTCTTTAACACACGACCGGTGTTGAGCCGTACCGTAAGCGTTAATTAACCACAAAATTATAATACTCCCCCAAAATATGTTAAATCTCCTATATGCGTAATGTGTTTACATTATGCTGAGTCTAAAAAAAAAACTTTAAACAAGTGAAAAACAATGTACTCCAGTGGCGGGGCACGTACCACCTACCTTTCAGTTACTAACTGTGTGCTCTTCCAACTTGGCCACGAAGGTGATGAAGAAAACTTCGCTTGTAGAGGGATAAATTGTTGAGGTCTTTTGAATTTGGCTAATCAGATTGCTCCCGTAAGCCTCGTAAATTCCACGATAACCATTCGGGATAAGATAAAATCTGCTCGCCATGTAGACCTAATTCTATAACAAAATGACTGTATATTTACTTTATTTTATAGTTCTTCCATATTCACTTTAAAATGATTGGCGCCAGTTGCCATCTAATAAAGTTGATGCGTTTGTTGCTTCTAGTACACAATCGCTTAGAAAAAGAATCAATAAACGCATCAAATGTGGGAGATGAATTTAGAACACCTGAATGGCACATGTCTAGCACATCTTGTGCTGTTAGGGTTTTTTCAGAAACGTTACGTAAAACAATTGAAAACACATCGCGCGGTTTGCATTTTGAAATTTTGCGTATACCTGGATTTGTCTAAGTATTTCTTTCTACTGTGTTTGTCTGTAGCTTCAATTCATAAGCCTTTATAATTACATGCCCAACATATTTGGCAATCACGCAGAAAACAGCACGGAAGATTCTACAATTGTGTTAATTTAACACACAGGCTGTGTGTCATTTCAACTACAGGCATTTGACACACAACTACAAATGGAGAGTAAGTTGTTCTAACCACTCGTTTGTGTTATATTTTAACACAATCGTGTTAACATATAGGCATGTCGTTGAAATAACACAACGATATTTTACAGTGTGAAGTTTCATCACCCATTTCTTTTGTAAACAATTTTCATGTTTTTCGAAAACTGTTTTTTCTTCAAAATAATCAACAATCGAACATCAAACAATTGATTTTGGTTTTCAATCGAAATTTGTAAGTATTCCTGGCTAAATTTGGCCACATCTCAACTTTATTTTGTAAATATCCTCTTACTATTTTCGAAACAAGCTATTTTTTTCTTCAAATCAATTAATACGAAACAGAAAACAAATGATTGGCTTAACTTTTAAAGCAAAATTTGAAAGTATTGGAGAGGCCAGTGTAAGTTGCCTCGGAACTCCCTCGATTATTGGATAAATATGTCATTACGCTTTTCGAAACAAACGATTTTTACTTCAAAACAATAACAAACGAAAAACAAACTCTTGACTTCGTTTTGAAATCAAAATTTGAAAGTAAGAGGGGCTAGTGTGAAGTTGCTCCCCCAACTGTATTTTGTAATCCTTACGTTTTTATTTGTTTTTTGTTTTTTTGAAACGTTTTTTTTTCCTTCAAAACAATCAATATCAAACGAAACACAAATGAATGGCTTCAATTTCGAATCGATATTTGAAAGTACAGGGCCAGTGTAAAGTTATCCTTCCCCCTCAACTTTATTTTGTAAATCTCTCTTTATTTTTTCGAAGCAAACGAGTTTTTCTTTAAAACAATCAATAACAAAAGATTTTGGTATCGAATGGAAATTTGAAAGCAAATTCACGTAGATGTAACTACATAATCGAAATAAAAACATCGAAATTCTTAATATTCTCTGTTCATGTAATGCTTTTCCATGCTTCTGTTTTGTTCTTAAGCAAAAAGGCCTGCTAACTAACTAACTGTATGGACTATAGAGGCTGGAGGTTGAATGCTGAGTTCACAAAAGCACTCCATCCACTTCTCTCCTTAGACAACAGGATCCAGTTTCTACTTTATACTCCAATTTTGCGAGATCCGTCTTAATATTGTCCTCCTATCTTCACCTAGGACTAGAGATGCAAGGGCTCGGAAAAAACCGGCTTTTTTGAAAAAAAAAACTCGGTTTTTTCTGCTTTGCTTTTTTGCTTCGGAAATTTTGGGCTTTTTTCAAAATACTGCTTTAAATTGATAAAACAGACTTTGTATCGCTTCTCTATAACACAAAAAATCATTTAATTAGTGGTTGATGCTGATAATAATATAAAACATCGAAAATAAACTATGAATTTCGAAAAAATATTTCAAACAATTTTTCTTCAACATATTTACATTATGAATTCCACAGGATTAACCAATGTATATAATAAGATTTTTTTAACCTCCTATATACAAAAGTAAGCAGAGTTGGCAAGAACCGTGTTTGTTTTTGAAAATGCCAAAAACCCGTTTTTGGGGGGATGTTTAAACCAGGCTTTTTTGGTTTAAGCCAGGCTTTTTTGACTTAGTTTTTTTGCTTTATGTATTTATATTACATATTCACAGAAATAGCCTAAGTTTGTTTCGCCTTGATGTTATTATGCAACAGCGGGGTTATGCCGGAAGAACTCCCATAAGCTTAAAGAAGTGCGGTCAGTAAATTTCTTAAGTTGAGAATCTCCCGCCCTAGCCATTGGGAAAATCCCGTCATTACTTGAAATGTAAGACAATAACGGGAAAATCCTGTTATTGCTTTGCATGTAAAATTTAAAGGTCAACGTACCATAATCAGTACGCTAAAACTGAGGTATTAAATTACAAATTTAGTACCGGTACGTAGATATCATTGAAAGTCCAATCCAAGCTAATGTTGGAAGCTACGTAGGCAATCGATAAATTTTGCCAATTTCTATCAATATATTTAAGCAATATTGGCTTCTTTATAAAACAACACGCATTTAGGCATGTAGAAATATACAATTTGATTTGTTTCGTATATTTAGGCTTAACATCCTTGCGAAATACCGAGGTTATCAAGGAGAAGACTTTCGCTTAAACTGACATCCGAACCGCTACTTGGGTTACGCATGAAAGAAGGATTGTCGTTCGACCGAGAATTGAACATGGGACACCTTGATTAAAAGGTGAAAGGGAAATAAAACTATTGCAGGTAGTTTGATATCTGGAAACGTTACCATGAAGTTCACACGATTCGCATTTTTCATTCTTTTTATTTTTGTGGTTTAAACCAGTTATTAAAAAAAAAGTTGGTGTAAATCAGCCAACCCTAAAAGTAAACACTTCTTTTTAAAGAATACACAAATAACTAGTAAAATAGTATGTAGTATTTTTACTTCAAAATATTCCATACCCTCTTTTTGAAACAAAATAAAATTAAAATAAAACATAAGAGAAATACTTAGATTTATATGATACACTTAAAGGCTGCACATCTAGAGCTTTTGGTTCTGTATATTCTTGAAATTCTACAGTTAAGTTTTATAGAACCACCATCACAGTTTACCCAATCCTCAAGTTTTCTGAATTTTTAACAAGAGGGATTCAACATATCATTACGGAACTCCCCCCCCCCCAAAAAAAAGACTACGAAATATATTTAAGTTAAGCTAAATACAACTGCACAACAAACATGACTGAGTGATTAGCTTTTGCGCTTCTATCGGGAAGTCCGGGATTCAACCAGCATTCGACCCTTCTGACAAAGCTTTTCTTCAGTCCATCTGTGAATGTAGAAATAGTGCGTGTACTGTGAGTTGGGCGACTTCCTTTCTTATTGTTTTTAAATCGTTATTATTACTAATTACCAGCAGTGACGGTTTTGCGAAGGTTAGGGGGGCGGTCTTTCGGACTGAAGCCCGTTCCCCAAAGTTACGGAATGTCTGCAACAAACGACATATCTATTATTTATGCCTTTACTCATAAACTTTAAGCTCCCGTCAAATAAAAATTACGAATGTTTAAAAAAACTAAACATTAGTAAGAAACCCCTCCCAAAATACTTTTCTAAATCCGCCACTGATTCTCAGTATAAAATGATTTTTAAAGTTGTATCCGGAAGATTATTGCTAAACATATAAACGAAACGAAATATTAGTTATGCCTGTACTCATAAACTTCAAGCACTTCCCAAATAAAATTAGGACTTTTTAGGAAACGAAACAATCAGAAAAAACCCTCCTAAAGTACTTTTCTAAATCCGCTACTGATTATTTGTATAAATTGGTATTCAAGGTTGTGTCCGGAAAATTATTGCTAAATCACTTCACAGCTACAGTATAACAGAAATTTGGAAGTACGGTTTGACGGATATATTGAAAAACGTACGCTTTGACGGATAAATAGAAAAACGGGCAAGTTTAACTTTTGCGCTAGAAACTAGAGTACTAAAAGCTCTTAGAAATGAAACACGGATGACAAACTAGAGAAGAAAAAAGATGTCGATAACTCAAAAGTTAAAATAAAGTTAAATAGCCTCTAAAATTACCCTCAAATACTACATTCTTCATGTTAGCTTTAATTCGTAAGTTTCTCAATGTCTTTCTCTATATCCAGTTACTGATTCGGAATACATTGAAGCTGTAAAAAAATTAAAACCCTCAAAATCTAGTGGACCTGACTTGATTCCAGCATACATTTTTAAAGGTTGCTGTTCAGTGTTGAAAATTCCGTTATGTCATATTTATAATTTAATTTTAAAAACACAAATATATCCTAAGCTCTGGAAAAATTCAAGAGTCTGTCCAATCCATAAATCAGGTAATCCTTTAGAGATAGGAAATTACAGACCCATTTCGGTTATTTCAGCCCCATCAAAAATACTTGAAAATATATTATACAGAAGAATATATAATCATGTTAAACCGTATATATCTATTAATCAACATGGTTTTTGTCAAGGAAAATCTACTGTAACAAGTTTGGTTAACTTTGTTCAATATATATTTAATTCCTTTAATAATGGAAACATGGTTGACACAGTTTATTTGGATTTTTCAAAAGCTTTTGGTACTCTGGATCATGATATTCTTCTAAATAAATTGTCTAAATTTGGTTTTTGTGATAATTTTTTAAAACTGATTTCTTCTTATCTGAGTGATCGACAACAATTCGTAACATATAGACATACAAATTCTTACATATATAAGGTAAATTCTGGGGTACCACAAGGTTCCAATTTGGGACCTTTATTCTTTTTATTGTTCATTAATGACTTACCAGATATCTTCAAATACTCCAGGTGTTTGTTATTTGCTGATGATGTCAAATTATTTAAAGAGATAAAAACACTCACTGACTGCAATGAGTTAAATTCTGATTTATCAAGGGCATACAAATGGAGTTTAGACAATAAGTTATATTTTAACTCAAATAAATGCTGTGTCACATCTTTTTCTAGAAAGAGAAAGGCATGTTACGATTATCAATTGTCTGGAAAAAGTTTAAAAAGATGTAATGTTGTAAAAGATCTTGGGGTCACATTGGATGATAAATTAAGCTTTGAATTTCATATTAACAAAATGTGTAATGAAGCTTTCAAATTACTTGGATTTATGTTTAGAAATACTCAGGTGATAAAGAATGCATTTGCTTTGACTAATTTATTTAATAGTCTTATAAGAAGTAAGTTAGAATATGCTAGCCTGATATGGTTTCCTTACACTAGAAAGAATATAGAGAAAATTGAACGTGTACAAAATAAGTTTCTACGATTTCTTTATTATAAAAAATACAATAAATCCTCGTATTTTGAAAGGATTTCTTATAAATCTTTACTCGAAGAATTTGCTGTAACTTCGTTATATACCAGAAGAGAAATAAGTCAACATACCTTTTTGTATAAAATTGTTAATGGTGTTATTAATAATCCCGACTTTCTGGGTTCACTTTGTTTTAATGTGAAGAAAGATGTATTGCGTATTAGGTTACCCTTTTATTATGGTATTTCACGCTCTAATTTTCACCAATTTTCACCTGTCATAAGGCTTAGTAAAAAACATAATGAACTGGTACAACGTAACTCAAATATTGATTTTTCTTTACCATTTAAAGTATATGTGTCAAAAATTAAAGAAGTAGTTTAATTTTTACTTGCTGTTAATATTGGATAAAGGTTTTATTTTTATTTTTGACACATATCTAGGTAAATTTATTTAAAATTCGCTGGAGTGCAAATAAGAAGCTTTAGTTATAGAAGCAATGTTGAAATGAAATTTATAGTTGCTCATTTGTAATTATAAATTGTAAAAGCAGTATGTATTGTAGAAAAAATGTTTGTATAGTTGTGCATCTTGCAATATTCTTTTTGATTATTGTAGTTAATACTGTAATAGGTGCTTATATATGACGTCTTCTTTTTCTTTTCTGTTTTTTTTTCTCTTGTAATAATATTTTGAAACATATACTTGTACACCTATTGTAATTGGGGGGAAACCCCTGTTATAGGTAATAATAAATAAATAAATAAATAAATAAATAAATAAATAAATGTGCTCCATCCATCTTGATGGTGAATTTCAGAGCGAAATATCACATTCAGGTCATGGAATTTTTATCCAACTATAGAATATACTATAAGAAAGCTATTTAGATAGAAAAATCATGAAGTTGAAAAAAGCCAAAATTTCCAAAATTCTCGTTTTTTTCCCAAAAAAGCCGGCTTTTTATGTGAAAAAAACCATCGATTCAAAAAAGCCGGCTTTTTTGCATCTCTACCTAGGACCCCTTCCTATTGGTCTTTCTCCAATTGGATTTCCAGTTAAAACTTTCAAACCACTCCTATTTTCTTCCACTCTGGCTACATGACCTGCCCACTTGAGCTACCTAGATTTCATAACCTTAACAATGTTTGGTAAACAATATAAGTTATGCAGTTCCTCGTTATGAAATTTCCGCCATTTCCCATTCCTGTCGTTCTTGGGACCGAATATTCACCTAGGGATTTTATTCTACAATACTCTCAGTCTGTGTTCTTCTCTCAGAGTAAGCGACCAGTTTCAAAACCATACAGTACAACAGGGATAATTATCGTTTTGTAAATGTTAAGCTTCAAAATCTACGACAGAATTCTTGAAGATAAAAGATCCTGATCTGAATAATAACACAAATTCCCTGCTTTCAGTCGAGATCTTATTTCTTCATAGATATCGTTTTGGTCTGTTAATATTGATCCTACCCTAACAACACAGTTATATAGCAGGCATATGCCTATCATGTTCCCTCAGGTACATAGAAATGTGCCCAGTATGTGCCTTATGTACCTGTGAGAAAGAAACCACATGGATGGCAAGTGATAGTCACAGTCTATGTCCGCCCCTAAGCACATGCCTCATATGTACCTGGGAAACTTACCTAGTATGTTCCAAGTAGGTTCTCCATGCCGCAAGCATCAATGAACCACATAATTATTCACCCAAAATATGTTAAATCGCCTGTATGTGCAATATGTTTACATTAAGGTGAGTCTAAAAACACTAACCAAGTAAAAAAAATGTGCCTCAGGGTGGGCGTGAACTACCAACCATTTGATTACTAGGCGCGTTCTCTTCCGACATGGCCACGAAGTCGATGGGGGAAATGTTGCTTGTAGAGGGATAAATCCTTGAGGTCTTTTTAATTTGGCTAATCAGAGTGCTGTTGTAACCCTGTATATTCGACGATAACCATTTGGGATCAGATAAAATCCACTCGCCATATAATTTTATAACAAAATGACGCGCTTCTCTTTATTTCATGGTTCTTCCAATTTCACTTTCAAATGATCGGCGACAGTTGGCATCTAAAAAATACAATTCTTTATCCCTAACTATGTAAATAATTAACTGTTCACATATTAAATACTCAACTGTTCATACAGTAAATAATTAACTGTATGAAAGATTCGTATTTATTTTTATTCATCAATTATGTCATTTCTTTCTTCTACATTTATCTCCCAAAGTTCATGCATTTGTTGCTACTTTTTTCTAAGCGATTGTGTAGTAGGACAGAAAGTGTAGCAAAAAGCGCGAGAAACCGTTGCATGTTACTGCGCATGAGCAAATGCAAAGAGCTGACTGTCATTCGTGTGTCGCTGCAGATCAATTATGTCATAAGTATCTGAAAAAGTAAGCACCTAAAGTAAGTACCTCGAACATGAAAGATATATGTCCCAAGTGACGATATAAAAACAAATAATTATCACAGTGCTAAACTGAGCCAGATATATAAATGCTACATGTATAATATATAGTCACAAATATCAATTAGGTGTAACAAGCACCTAAAACTTTAGCTAGCTGAAATACATACTTAACACATGAATACCATATGTAACAAGTGTCGTGTACCTAAAAAGTAGCTGAGACACCTAAATGGCACATGCCTAGCACATCTTGTGCTGTTATGGTAGATATTTGAAAGTACCCACTTTATTGAAAGAATTCTTTAAATTTTGACATTTCCATAACCCGACCCCAGAAACTAAATTAGGCTTAGTAAACGGGAACTGGTCAACCGGAAGTAGTTAAATTTGGTATCGATCAATTTGTTTTGTCAAGCTGAATCGATTGATATATAGATTGTATATGTTTCGTTGCTGATTGCTGACACTCACACTGTTTCAGCTAGAAGGTTCCACTGCTGCAGTCGTGAGGCTAACACTTCAGCTTTACACTTCAGGAGGTCTAAATCCCTAATCAGATCACTGAGTTCACGTTGTGTGATTTTGTGTGTTTCGCTGGATGAAGATGGCGTAAATGAAGGATCAACAACACTAGTGGATGGATGCACTTCTTCGGCTGGATATGTAGGATCAGCATTCTCGCTATCACTGCTTGATGTTGTTGCGTTTGGGGGAACAGGAACTGACAGTCCTTGTCCATGAGGCACAGGACGAATTACAGATGGGATGTCAGGGTATTCGATATTTCTCTTCCTTTTGGTATTGATTCCTTTCTTCAAGGGCGGTGTCATACAAAAATAGCAATCAGACACATGATTTGTGGGTTCACGCCAAATAGCAGGCACGCCAAACTTCATGGTGACGTTTTTCCCATGCATCCAAGCATTTAGTACGGAAGAACACGACGTACAACATACGTGTGGAACCCAAGATTTGTCTTGGTCTCCACCTCGACAACCGAAATACAATGAATAGGCTTTCCTTACTGCATCAGTAAGTGGTCGCCTTCTATTACCACAAATAGCGTCTGCACAAATGTAACAAAAGTTATCAGGATTGTTCTTGCATGTGCGGGCATTTTCATGAAAACCGACACTCGTTCAAATAACACGAACACTCACAGTTTAATTTAAATACTTTACTGTATATACATTCAGCACCAACCACCTCTCAACCAAGACACATTATAGTACAGTAAAAGAGAGCGCGGACACACACACGCACGCCGCCAACAAGTTTCAGCCTGTCGAATGATCAGGTGATTGGATCGTGGGCACATGAGTGAGCTTTACGCATTGTTGCTAGATCCAACAAGTACAACTTGCTTAACGACGGCAGCAAAACCGTTGTTACGCTTCTTTGTATATTGCTATTATAACAACAACGCAATTCATTTGTTCCCTAAGTACGTGTGACATTTACCCCTTCGAAATTTCTTGACAATACGGTCATCCCATGGGAAAGACATTTTTTTTTTGTCTGTGGATGTGAATAGAATATAAATTGTTGGTGTCAAAGTATATTTTATGATTATATTTATCCGAGGATTGCCAGTGCAGTTATTTATTGCAGAATTGCCAGCTGTAGGCAGAAAAAAGTCGGAATTTTGCAGAAAGGGAATTTTTCGTGCAATATTTCAGTACATAAAATCCCCCACCCCAGTAAAGACTCCCGAAATGATAGTTACATTGTCTGAATATATTGTTCTATAGTTCTGTTCGGCATACGGAAGTCGATATTACATTTTTAATGTACATGTTGTAAAGGTAGGTAAAATTTCGGCATTTCGGTAGAAGGGATAATATTTTTTTCACAGTTCGGCTCGCTTCGATCGTGTACATTAAAAATAGGGACGTAATTATACTTTCCTGAGTAAAACCTAACAAAATAAATGTGAAAAACATTATTTTTTAAAGGTAAATTCCAGATTTACTGGCAACCCTGAGCCACCAGCTAATTTTAAGTGTGATATTCGTGTTCAGCGCCTCGAAATCTATAAAGATTGGCTACTTTCGTTTCTGTAAAAAATAAGTGAAAATTTGTTGACCAGTGTAATTTATCTATGTCGATTGTATTTCCTAATGTTGAATTTTGCTTTTGCGTTTAATAATAATTTAATCTTAGTATGTGTTTCATATGAATATATTTGTGATATGCTTTTTTCTTATTTAAAATGTTACAATAAGATTAATGAATAATTAGATTTTACAGGCACTGAGAATAAATAGCATAATGACTATGTATCAAACCAAAAGATAATTGAAATAATTCATAAAATACATTTTATATGAAATTCTTCTTCTCAATTTGCTCAAATGATTTGAATGTATGATCTTTTCTATAAATATGCACTAGTCAGCTAGGTTAAAAAGAAAAAGAAAAGGAAATATATCTTGTTATAAATCAGTGTATGTTTGTTGTTTATATTTTACCAAGACAATGTGTTTATATGTTACTATGGGAACAGAAGCAAGGTTAGACATAATGACAATTACCTTTTAAGGATCATAAAGTTTATAAAAAGAAGGTATACAATAAACGACATTTTGCTTTATGTCGATTTAGTTTATTCCTTGTGCCTCAATAAGATAATATAATGTTAGAATCAGGACAATAAAACGAAAATAACAGTTATAGGTCGGTTTGTCCTTGAGGGTTTATCCCAACAGTATTCTTTTCCAGATTAATTTGTTTAGGAAATTTTGTTAAAATAACTCCAGTGAAACTAGAGTTATCTTTGAATATATACACAGACAAATATCTATCTTTAATATATATGAAATATATATTACATCAAAGAGAATACATATAGGTACGAATAAGACACAGAGACTCAGTCTCTACTAAACCACAATTCAGTCTCAAACTGACCTATGGGGATTATGAATTTATAGTGAATTTTTTTGTTTTCTGTTACAATATTTGGTATGTATTCTCTGTTGCTGGCACTTATTTATCAGACAGAAGATAGTTGGTCGTGGTGATTGTTTTGAATCAGGAGAAGTAGAGGCCTATGTTTAGCAGAAGGGGTCCAGCACTTTTCTCTAAAAATGTTGCAAATTTTGGTAATTTCTGTTCACATTCGGTTAGTTTAGGGTAGGATTGATTAGTTTACGTGCCTCTGTTTACATTTCATAGTTCTCACATATTCACTTTCTAATGATTGGCGACAGTTGCCATCGAAATTCATACAATTATACACTCATTTCAATATTTTTCACTTGACGGTGTAGAGGCAAGGGGGTAATTCCCTCCCTTTGCATCTCACTTTAGAAAAAATTCGTCTGGAAAAAATAATATACAATAACAACCGCATGCACATGGCTAGCGATAGTTCGTGCTGGTCCCTACGGGATTCTTCGCGACGAATCGAAGAAGTGCGGCCAAATTAAGTCCTCGGTGTGTAACGTATATTAGCGTTTCCGTCGAAGAAAAAAAAGGGATTTCTGATGGAATTATAATTGTATATTGAATGTAAAGGTAGGAGTTAAGTAATACGGCTTCTACTCACTAGATGCCCTTCCACTTCACTTATAAGTGCTAGTTACGAGGAGTTCCCTCGAATCTCAAGAGATGGCAGCACTTGTAGGCTGTAGCTGCTGGGTGGGATAGCTCAGCAACTCGGTCACTTGAAGATTGGAAAGGTGAGGGTTAGGTTTAAAAGTTTGTGGAATTAAATTAAATTCATTTTTGGCATGGCATAACATTAAAATTCCCTTTCGAACAACATGGTTTGGAATTTCGTTATGGTTGGCTTAATACTACATGAATAATATTGCTTCAACTAGTGTGTTTACAGAATATTTTGAATAATAGTGTATGTATAGAAATTTTGTTGTTTTTTTTGGTAAGTAGAGTGCTATTTTCTACTAAAATTGAGTATTGGGCTTGAACTTAGTACTGTCCTGGGGAATAAAGTGAGGACGAATTATTTAACCTCTTTTGGCTGTGGAAGGAGATTCGAAATTTATTCGTCCTCTCGTTATTTTCCAGAGCAGTGCATGGGACTCCCAATTCTTGGGTTTGGATCCCATTATGTTGGTTCGGATCGCGCATGCTGGGTTCGGATCCCAATAATCATATATTATGCCAACTCTAAAACTATTACAGGGAGAATTTTTAAGTAGGAATTTTCATAAAGAATAAAAGAGTTAAAACCGGAGTGGACGTATTACTGGTAATTCCTAACCTAACCGAGAATATTGTAAGTTTTGGGGAAAGAAAAGCAAAAACATTTTTTCACTTGGATCCGGATTGTCACTGTGTATCGAAAAAGAATTTAACTTTAGTAAATGGGAATAGTAAATGTGTATGCTGGAAATATTGTATCTTTTGAAATTATTAACGTTTTTTGGATTAATTAATGTTCAAGGAATTTGATACTTTCGTAAAACTTTGGAAATTTTAATGTTAATCGTTCGAATAATCATTTGTTGGGAAGTTTTTGAAGTAATTGAAGTATTTAAACGATTTTCTTCGGGGTTTGGATATTTATTGTTGTTGTTATATATATATATTGTTTGTAATAAATTGTTCCAGTTGAATTTTGAGAGTTTACATATATCTCCTAGTCTAAATAAGCTTGATTGCTACAAGGAAAAAAAACATATTATTTTTTAGTGTTTTTACTCTGCAATTGCCAAAACAAGAATCGGGGAAATCTAACTCGACTAGTGTGCTTGTGATTGATTTGTATGCAGGTAGAGGAAGGAATTGTGTCTAGTTATTGGACAAGGTTTGACTTTTACCTGTGGACAAGTTAATCACGGGACCACGGTTGTATGTGTGAGCGTACAACGTTACAACTTTCCAATCTTCAAGTGGTACTTGTTTTGGCTAGATGCCTGTTTAAATTAGAATGTAATGTTAATAATAAAAGCGCAGAGTAATATACAGGAGATATATGGGAAGAAAGAAATTTGTGTGAGAGAAATTTTTGAGGGTGCACCTAGCACAAGTTGGCACGAGTTGTTGCGCATTTGTTTGTTGTCTGTAAAAGGAGAAGAATTTACGGATAATTTTGAATTCTGGCTACAGGAAAGATGGATAATATGCAGAATTATGAAAATATTGATAATTTTGAACGTTGTAGTTCGAGTAGTGAAGAAGGATTTGTAGGTTATGTAGCTTTTGAAAATCCTTGTTTTCGTAATGTTGAATCAAATTTTGATAGTAACTTTGAACCTAATCGTAGGAGGCCACGGATACGTTCTTCCTCTGTTCCAGGCTTAGATAGACGAAATGTATACAGACATAATATGCGTTCTGAGCATTTAAATTTTGATTTTAATAAATTAGCAACCGAAGGGGTGTATAAATTGTTATTGGCCGAGACTAATCAATTACCTTTGGTAGACGGTACAAATACAGAATTATCATTCCAATTCATTTTGAAACTTGACAAAATTGTGCGTAGTAAAGATTTACCGTGTGATGTAATTTTAATAGCTAGTTTAGCGCGTACAAAAGGGGAATTTAATTACCTTTTACAGTCAATGATTGGTACAGGTTCAGTTTGGGGAGACATTTGTAGACAACTTGTCGTTAAATTCATCTCACCTTTGGCTAGAACACAGTTTATGCGTTTAGAGTTTTACCGTGTTATGACAGAAAATCAAACCTTGTATGACTTTGTGGAAGAGAAATTAGCATTAATACATGTTTTGGATATGAATTTCGAAGAACCAGTTATATGTAACTTAATTTGTAATATGGTTAGTCCAATGGTTCATAAATTTTTCAACTGTAGGGGGGTACCTATGACTTTTGAACAGCTTGAGGACGCAGCTTTACATTTTGATAATATGTATAGATACAGTAGCGATTATTACAAACTGAGAAATGCTGTCGGACCAGTAATGGGTAGTGTAAATAAAAATCCCCATAAGGGAATAACGAGTAAAACGGCTATTTGTAATGTAATTAGTCAACCTAGTATTAATAGTAAACCGGTAAATTTGGTAGAAGGTAGATGTTTAGACGGGAATCCTGAACAAAATCAAAATGTAATAGTTTCTAGTAGCAATACTCATACGTCATCAGGTAATGATCAACTACAAGGTAAAACAGGTGCCATTAGGAAGAATATAGTGACTAGTTCTTCGGGTTCAAATAAACATTTTCGAAAAAGGAACAGTGCTGTTAGTAGAAATTCTGAAAATACGTCATTGGTGAATAAATCTGGTTTCCAAACTATAAATTCTTCACAATATAATAAAAATAATAGAGATCTTCTGGTCGTGCCTGCATATATAAAAGGGAAATTAGTCAATACCATCCTGGATACAGGGAGTGAGTCCTGTTTTGTGAGTGAAACATTCTTTAGAAATCTGCAAAAACAGTGTAAAATCAGAGAAGTAGATGTTAGTTTACAAGTTGTAGGTCTTGGAGATCAACAAGTGACAGTTAAATCACGAGTTCGCTTATATTTTCGGATGGGTTTTCAACAGTTTTCAGAAAACTTTTATATAGTTCCATCTTCAGAGTTTGATCTCTTATTGGGAAATAGTTTCCATCGAAAATATCAAGCAGTGATAGATGTGTCAAACAGACTACAAAATTCAAGCTAGGAAGTTAATAATTCCTATAAATCCCCCATCTAACCTGCAACAGTCTACTCCTCGGACAAACTTTTTATCTTCTAGGGATAGCGTGGTACTTCCCACTCCAGCATGCTCGAATGGGGCTGAGGAGGCTGCTCGATTCCCTAGAACCTTACAAAATCAGACATGCAGATCAGAACAGCAGGCTCTTGGAGAACATCAATTGGCTGCTGAATTGGAAACCTATGTGGATCATGAGGTGCTTCAGGTTACTGATTCTGGACAGAATGCAGCACCTTCAGAAGGTAATTATAAGGTTTCTTCGGAACTTTTAGTTAAAGATCCTGAACTACAAAATTATGTAAATAATCTAGTAACTTCTTTTTCAGATGTTATTACCAATCGTTTAGGATGCGTGAAGGATTTCTATTATCAAATTGAATTAATTGATAAAAATCTCCAGTTAAGTTACAACCGTATAGTGTACCAAACTATAAACAAAAAGAATTAGATAATTTTATTCAAGATTTGGTGAAAGAGGGGGTGGTAGAGGAGATTAATGCTTCTCCATTTTCCAGTCCGTGCTTTTTGGTCCAGAATAGGGACCACAGTAAGAGATTAGTCGTGGCTTACGGCTCTGTGAATAAGAAAATAATTACACGGAATTTTCCGTCACCCAATCTTGAAAATGTTATCTCTAGCATATCAAATAACCATATATTTTCAAAGATTGACCTCAAGAAAAGTTTTTACCAGTGCTTGCTCACTGAGGATAGTAAACAGGTAACCGCTTTTGTAACGAAAAATAAGATGTATCAATTTCGACGTCTACCAATGGGGTTATCAACTTCACCACATGTTTTGAGTTATTTGATGTCAAAAATATTAGATGGCTTAATTGGGGATAACTTAGAAATATTTTATGATGACGTGTTAATATTTACACCTGATTTAGAATCACATAAAAAACTGGTTGAGGAAGTTCTAAGTAGGTTCAGGGAAGCTGGATTAACTGTATCACCTTCCAAAACTCTTTTGTTTCAAACTAGAATAAAATATCTAGGGTTTCAATTTGAACGGGGAACGATGACCATAGATGAGGACCGACTTGAAACTATTAAAAATTTACCAAAGCCTAAGAATAGGAAGGGCTTGAATAGGGTATGTGCATTTTTTTCAATTCTTTTCTAAATTTGTACATAACTTTGCTGAACTCATTGCACCTTTACAGGAGATGCGTTCCGCAAAGGTTACATTTAAATGGACTAAAGAACACGATGATGCTTTTCAAAAACTTAAAGATGCGTTTTGTGACGAGGTAATCCTTAAGGTCCCGGATATGAATTCAAGTTTTGTTATTCATTGTGATTCTTCCTTGAAAAACTACAGTGCTATATTATCTCAGTATAATAAAGATGGCGAATTAATGCCGGTACACATGTTTTCAAAGGCCATACCACCATCAGATTGGAGCAAGAATGTATACGTGTTGGAGGCGAAGGCTTTATCTTTGGCGTTAGAACGTTTTGAATATTATTTGCATAATTTCTTTGTAGTTTACACTGATTCGAAGGCTTTATCTTGGTTACTACATAATCATAAACGGCAAAGGAAGTACGGTACCTTAATGGAGAAAATTTCACAGTTTAAATTCAAAATTCTCCATATTAGGACGAGTTCTAACATAGCAGCGGATTTTCTGTCGCGAATAGGAAATCATGTAGAATTTTATACTAATGAACCTAATACAGCTGAGGTTATAAAAGATAATGGTAAAAATGTCAACTTAAGTTTTGTAAATTTTTGGAAATTGCCGTTGTTAAACGAACCCTTAAAAACACATCAACGATCAGATAAAGATCTTCAAGAAATCATAGGTAAATTAAAAAAGAAAGAAAGTGTAGACTCATATATTTTAAGAGATGGTATCTTGTTAAAGAAAACGAAGAGTCAGATTGGGGATGGTTATAGAGTAGTAGTTCCACAAAGTTTAATGCCAAATATACTAGACTATTTCCATTCTCAATTGATAACTGGTGCTCATAGAGGGGTAAGAAAGACAACTGCCGCCATAGCTAGACGTATGACATGGCCGAATATGTTTAAGGATATCAATGAATTTGTGAGATCGTGTCCTAAATGTCAAAAGATTCGCGATAGGAACACCTTGCCTCAGGGGAATTATTATACGAGACAAGTAAAAGCTCCAAATAACACGTTTTTTATTGATATTGCCGGGAAATGGCCAAGTAGTCAGGGATATGAATATGTATTGGTTGTGGTAGATGCCTGTAGTAAATTTGTATTTCTAGAACCTTTAAGGAAACTCTCGAGTCAAGCTATATGTAAGAAATTGATGGATATATTTTTAAGAACTGGGTTTGTCTCTAAGGTGGTTCATGATTGCGCGACATATTTCGTATCAGGATACTTTACTCATTTCCTGTATAGCCTAGGGATACAGGACATAAAAACCTCGCCGTATAACCCATCACCGAACATTTGTGAGAGAACGATACGTAGTTTAAAAGGGATTTTGAATGCGTACATTGATAAGAATCAAAGAAATTGGGCCCAATTATTATCTAAAATTGCTTTCTCTATCAATGTGAGTCTTAATGAAACTACGGTCTCTCTCCATGTGATATCTACTATGGAAGAACCATGTATAGTCCGCTTGATGTCAAGTGGCTAGTAGATCTGGGTATATTAGACGAAGAAGTAGACAAGAATACGAAATATGAAATCATAAAAAGAAATTTAGAGAACGCCTGGAAAAGATGTGAAAAAACCTACTCTAAGAGGCATTTCCCAGTTAACTTTAAAGTTGGTGATCAAGTTTTGACCAAAAGATTCATGAAAGCATCATTGGAAAAACACTTTAACCCTAAACTTGCTGAAATTTGGGAGGGTCCTTATTTTGTAGTTGGACAACCGACTATGAATACCTTATGGTTGGAGAAGGTGGACAACCCCCAGGTCAAAATAAAAATACATGTTCAGCATTGTAAGCGATATATTCTGCCGAGAAATGCGCAACCCGTGAACCAGGTTAGAGATTTGAAAGATTAAGATGTAAAAAAAATTGTAAGGAAGATTATTTTATCTTGTTTATATATATATATATATATATATATATATATATATATATATATATATATATATATATATATATATATATATATGTGTGTGTGTGTGTGTGTGTGACATGTTTGTGTGAATTGTTTGTGTCGCTTAATTTTTGTATCCTGCAGGAGCTGTCCGTGGTTTTGATCCTAATGTGTTTTTTGGTTATGTCCGAATGAATGAGGGAAGACGATCTTCCAGTATTTACCCGAATTTGGATACACGTATGTACGCGGATCTGTCGCATCCTTGTAATAAAGCACGTCCTCAAGGTATAGATGGATGGAGACTGTAAGTTGTAAAATTTTTGTATAAGCATGCAATGCATGGAAATTGCAATTATAATTATGATCATGATTCTTCTCCTTAAACGCATATACTTTTGATGGATGTAATTAAATTTTTGGGCAGACGGATCTATATGTAACGTATATTAGCGTTTCCGTCGAAGAAAAAAAAGGGATTTCTGATGGAATTATAATTGTATATTGAATGTAAAGGTAGGAGTTAAGTAATACGGCTTCTACTCACTAGATGCCCTTCCACTTCACTTATAAGTGCTAGTTACGAGGAGTTCCCTCGAATCTCAAGAGATGGCAGCACTTGTAGGCTGTAGCTGCTGGGTGGGATAGCTCAGCAACTCGGTCACTTGAAGATTGGAAAGGTGAGGGTTAGGTTTAAAAGTTTGTGGAATTAAATTAAATTCATTTTTGGCATGGCATAACATTAAAATTCCCTTTCGAACAACATGGTTTGGAATTTCGTTATGGTTGGCTTAATACTACATGAATAATATTGCTTCAACTAGTGTGTTTACAGAATATTTTGAATAATAGTGTATGTATAGAAATTTTGTTGTTTTTTTGGTAAGTAGAGTGCTATTTTCTACTAAAATTGAGTATTGGGCTTGAACTTAGTACTGTCCTGGGGAATAAAGTGAGGACGAATTATTTAACCTCTTTTGGCTGTGGAAGGAGATTCGAAATTTATTCGTCCTCTCGTTATTTTCCAGAGCAGTGCATGGGACTCCCAATTCTTGGGTTTGGATCCCATTATGTTGGTTCGGATCGCGCATGCTGGGTTCGGATCCCAATAATCATATATTATGCCAACTCTAAAACTATTACAGGGAGAATTTTTAAGTAGGAATTTTCATAAAGAATAAAAGAGTTAAAACCGGAGTGGACGTATTACTGGTAATTCCTAACCTAACCGAGAATATTGTAAGTTTTGGGGAAAGAAAAGCAAAAACATTTTTTCACTTGGATCCGGATTGTCACTGTGTATCGAAAAAGAATTTAACTTTAGTAAATGGGAATAGTAAATGTGTATGCTGGAAATATTGTATCTTTTGAAATTATTAACGTTTTTTGGATTAATTAATGTTCAAGGAATTTGATACTTTCGTAAAACTTTGGAAATTTTAATGTTAATCGTTCGAATAATCATTTGTTGGGAAGTTTTTGAAGTAATTGAAGTATTTAAACGATTTTCTTCGGGGTTTGGATATTTATTGTTGTTGTTATATATATATTTTGTTTGTAATAAATTGTTCCAGTTGAATTTTGAGAGTTTACATATATCTCCTAGTCTAAATAAGCTTGATTGCTACAAGGAAAAAAAAATATTATTTTTTAGTGTTTTTACTCTGCAATTGCCAAAACAAGAATCGGGGAAATCTAACTCGACTAGTGTGCTTGTGATTGATTTGTATGCAGGTAGAGGAAGGAATTGTGTCTGGTTATTGGACAAGGTTTGACTTTTACCTGTGGACAAGTTAATCACGGGACCACGGTTGTATGTGGGAGCGTACAACGTTACAGGTGCCAGGGGTGGACTGGCCTGGGCAGGAAGGCGGGGATTCAGCCTGGGGCCCTTCAATCAATAATAATAATAATTTTCTCATACTACCACGCGAACAGATATATACGAACTAATTCCATGCAAACGATATATATGATAGAGCAGCCTTGGGTACGGCCACGTCCACAGGAGCACGAGAAGTTTTCTTTCGTTTGTCTGGAGCAATTCATCATGCAAGTTGGGTGGTAAAAGCAATCTACTGTTTAAAAATATTTCACTTTCGCCAATAATTTCGTTTAACGAAGTAAATAGAAATGGGTCTTCGGAGAGTATACATTTTCCTGATACGACTATATGTGCAAGCTTTGTTTAACTGTGGTCAAGGATCCCATTTACCAGTACAAGACTGCAATTGTTTTAAAGGTTTGTAGAGTTATAGATAAGTGGCTTTTTGTAAATTTTCTCGCCATCTCTGGTACTTGACGGAGGAGAACAAGATATACATTTTTTTTATGAAGTTAGCATAATTTAAAAACAAAAAAAAAATATTAAAAGAATTAAAACTGTAAGGGGAAACTGTGAAACAGAAAAGAAGCTTGACGCAAGAAGTGATACGTTAAAAATTCTTGTGAAAAGGGAAATCAGTGATTTTCTCAGAACAAGCACACAAATTTTCCTCGAGAGATTTACAATATTCAAAGTGTTCCTTGAGTGTGATGCGATTTCATGATCAAATAACAATGACTATTCAACAAATAACAATAACTTCAAGGAAAGACAATAGTTAAATTCATCCACGTAACAAATGATGCAGCAGAAAGGGGAGTGTAACCAATAGAAGATTACAACGTTCTTACGAAAAATGAGGAGCAGAAACAGGTTCCTCTGCATATAATGAAGGTCCACACACAGTCTCTTCCTAGATGTGACAAAAGTGAACGATGTATCAAATTAGATTGAAAACTTATCATAAAACTACATAAATAAGGAATATTTCAATTTCTTCCAAGTTGTAAATTTTCTTTTTACTCATAAAGGTCTACGAATCATCTTGATGGAAACTTATTTGTAGTTCATAGCGAAACGAAGATAACTTCCTCTAGCAGTTTGTTTCAGTCATGTAAAAGACTTCCGAAATTCTGACAAATTTGTGGTCCATAACTACAATAAAATAACATTACATCGAAACATTTCGTTTTTCATGTGTAATAACTCTTACATGATTATAGGTAACTTGAAAATAATGCCAGATTTATGCTTCTGGTGAAACGATACCTCAAAACGATATGTCACATGACCCTCTTTCTACTTGAAAATTTTGACTTGAATTCAAGATGGTGGACTTCATGATGGCCACCATGATAATGCTCTAGTTCCATTATCCCAGATATCTTCCTATTCCCTTAAGCCGTTTCCAAATTACATGGGCTTATTCCAGATTTCCCTAGGTATTGCAACCGGATTCAAAACTTAAGATCGCTTGAGGCACCATTTAAAATTATTTAATGAATTAAATTTTTCTCCTGGCTTAATGTGGTCTCATATGGAACCATTTTAGGGGGTTCGTCGAAGAAAACTCATTTTATTTTCCCCATATAAATAAGGACCACCCTAATATATATATATATATATATATATATATATATATATATATATATTTGCTTCCAGGTGAAATTGTGGGTTGTGCGTCACAAGGTCAGAACGCATCGCAGATTGTCAGGGAACCTGCGTGACCGACAGACTTTCCGCAAATTGCTCGATCGGCGCGAGAACAGTGTTGAATTGGTCAAATCGCGACCTAGAGTAGGTAGATTCAGAGCAACAACTGCTGCACAAAACGAAGCGCTTGTAGATGTTCGTAACAATTCGCTGCATATATCCGTCTTGTGGGACAAGGCTGCAGAGTACGGCTGCTCCTACGAGACCATAAGGGACAGACTCAAGACAGCTGAGTAGTTTGTTACCATTATTTCGACATTCATAAATATTCATGAGTGTCGATAATTTTGACATTTTAGCAGTTCCTAATGCACGTTTGAAAAAATGGATACACCCTTTTCCGCATACTAATGAAAATGAAATGAAATCTTTGAGTTTTACGTCCCACGGTTATGCCGGTTAGGCTAAAGGAGACGGTGATGATGAGTAATGAATGAATGGTGGAATGAAGAAAGTGGGAGGAAACGGGAGAACCCCGAGAAAACCCACGCACACGGTGTTTGTCCACCACAAAGTTCACTTGGCGGGGGCTGGGATCGAACCCGGGACCCCTAGCACCAGAGGTGAACGCTCTACCACCGAGCCACCGCGGCCCCGCATACTAATGACTCATAATGTATGCAGGTGCGGCCGGAGGTAACATGACACATAATAAATGTTTCCGGTGAAAAGAAATGTTAATTGGACAAGCAGAATACAGAAAAGACCTTTCGGAAATAAAATATGCAGATCACACACGTAGAACAAGGTAATTCATTAATATGCAGCACATGTAACGCGGCAGCTGCTGCTGGAGAATATTCTAGAAATTGTGATCGTTGGAATGGGATATCACGTGATGGACGAAGCATATTAAATAGCCAGTGTTTTTTAGTGAAAAGGAGTTATAGATTGGTTTTAAAGCATGGATTTACCGAAACCTTTGAATTTTAGTACAAGAGGTGAAAGTGATCTCGCAGAATCGTCATCTTTGCCGGGGACAGAGGTTTTATCCCAACCGGTGGTGAGCCCGCAATCTCCGCCATTGGAAACAGAAGTTACCCCGGCCAACTTGGATGTATTACCAGAAACAAAATTTTTATCCCAATCGGTGGTGAGCCCGCAACCTCCGCCACTGGAAACAGAAGTTTTCCCGTTACTTGATGTTCAAAACGAAATAGAAGAATATCCCCCTACACCTTCACCAACAGTGAGTAATTCCCCGGTGGAGAATTGGGAGTTGGAAGAATTTTTGAATTTGCCATGTGAGTGTACTGTGGAACGTACGTCATTGGATTGTATAAAAGACTGTATAATATACTGGAAACCAGACGATATATGTATTTGTTTTGCTTGCGGGTTCGGAGACGGCAGTCAATGGACACATGATTGTTTGGTGTTGGATACGGAATCTCTTGAACGGAAAGCTATAGATGCTGTAACAAAATTTGAAGTTCGTGAAGAATTATTATCAATTTACAGAAAAAAGCATGGACAGCCTTTTGCGATGATATGGAATTTCATTGAACGTTTCCGAGATCTTGTGTGGGACTTTGAATATAGACCCATTCTATTAAAAATTTTACTAGAAAAGGATTATGGAAAATACGTGGACATATGGTAAATTGTGTATTGTTTGATTTCCTTTTATTAGTAATCATGTATTGTGATAGTGAGAATTGTGGACAAAACATTAGTGAAAATTGTGTGTTAGAAACGATAAGTGTATACTTACGCTCAAATGGAATAAGTGGTATGCAGCATAATCCTGGAACTTTTCTTGAAAAGCACTTGTTGAATGATAAGACTTTAGTAGAACTCTTTGAAATTTTTCATGAACGGCATCGTGAAATTTCAATCACAAACTTTATGTTAAAAACTGGTGAATGTTTAAAAAATACTGAATTTATTGGACAACTTATTCCAGTTGTCATGGAACGTTCGTGTGAAATTTCAGTTTGCCATAAAATGTATATCGTAGACATACAGGGATTTAAGATTTCCCCGAATGAATTTGTGATACGTGAATTTTGTCTTACTGCGTGTGATGATACTTTAAATTTTCATTGTTTAGTAAAAGTACCATGCGAATTTAACGATTTACCAATAGGTTGCCAAAAACAAATCGGTTGGCTTACAAACCACTTGCATGGCTTGTCATGGTCTAGTAAGACTGGCTATCTCGTATCACATATTCGGAATATTATGTATGATTTTTGTGCATCACATGCAACTTTCCTTTGTAAAGGTGGGGAAAAATCCATTTGGATAAAGAAAATCTTTGCGTTAGCAAACGTTGTGGATCTGGAAAGAAAAGGTTGTCCACCATTAGCAGAATTACAAGGTACCGTTTGTAATGAAATTTGTTCATTTCATAAGCAAGTAGAATCAAAATCGGCATGTGCATATCGAAATGCACAACAATTGAATTATTGGTGGAAAAATGAGCGATCCACAACCCTTACTAAGGGCATAGCAAGTTTAATGTTTTCATTGTAATCTTAAAATTATTGTAAGGAAGATATATTTTATGGAGAAATAAAAATATAAAAGTTTAAAAAATTGGTATTTATTTATTTCTAAAAATCTACAAACATCTACTTTTTTTCTTTTTCATTATATTTTCTACATGTTTTTTGACAAGCTTATCATTATTTTTTAATTTTTTATGATTAAACATTGCAATACATTTGTCAAATGAAACACCACGTATCATATAATACAGAAAATATAATACAAAATATCCACACATGATAGAATGATTATCTTGAACTTGTACAGTATTTACAAAATAGAGTTTACAATTCCTTTGTAGGATCTGTTGAATTAGTTTAGGCACACCCTGTGCCAAAGAATCAAAATAGTATCCATGTTTATTGTTATTGATATAGATCGCTACCCAATGGCTACCAGGTAAATCAGACTTGTCCAAATTAATAATCAGTCCTACAGGGTGTTGAACAAGTATAGGTAAACGATCAATGGGATAAATTCCAGTCACATTTGCACCGGTAATACAGTCCTTTAGTAACAATTGTAATAATTGATCACTATACATGTTTATTAGTCTATTTCATCCTTACTTTCCTCCTCTTGTTTTATTTTTGATGGAACATACGTTGCACTATTTGGATTTACGTATAAAACATAACCATAGACTTTTAAGTATTCGGCATATAATAAAGCTTCACGCACACAACACTTAAATTGTCCAAATCTATGTTTTAAATACGCACAAGAGTAAACATGAAATCCCAAGGAAGACGCTTTTGGGCACTGTAAATCTTCTAAATTCACAACAGTCCGTTCCAATAGTTGCTGCAGATAGTCCTGACGTGTTTTACCATAAGTATACAAGGTACAGGTATTAGCACAATATTGTTTCAATATAGTAGGTAACAATGAGTAATCTACATCGCCATTGTACCAGTCAATACCATAATCATGTTGTACTAGATGTTTATTCGAAAGTATGAGCGGCACACGTAATTCATGTAATGGATATGGTGGTTTAAAAATCCAGCTTTGTACAAAGGGGATATCAGGATTTACAATTGCAAGTTCCTTAATAATAATATGATCATCATTATCGTTGAACGCGGAGAAGTGAACAATAACCCTCATGGCACTCAAATGACGAAATTTTACATTGTATGATCAGTATATACATTCCTGTCTTTATCGATTTGAATGAGAGAGTCAAATTGAGCGTACACAATACATGTAATGGAATTTTGTAGAGGTTGAGAAAATGATAATTTTAAATTGACAGGGGAATCACGTATGACATCCCACGTAGAATCATCTAATGTTCCTGTTGGATTTAGAATGAACGGGTACAAAGTGTATCCATGTCGAAATTCTTCACGGGAAATTGTATGTGAATGATCTTGATAATATATACCGGTACCGGAAAACAGAGTGGAATATGTTTGAACATATAATCTATTTTCAAAATTAGGAGTGAGGGGTGTCGGTGGAATGATTTTGAACCAACTTGTAATTGCAGTTTGTTAACGTTAAAATGTTGAAATTCAAAAGGATTTACATGTGGTTGAACATTAAATGCAGCGTTTAATACAAAACCTATAACAACACCTTTTGGTACTTTACCCAAAAATAAATTATCGAGATTATATGAACTTACTTCTGCGGGAATGGTATAGGTACGAGTTTCAACACGAGTAAGAGGTATGCTGGCCGGAATGTGTTCCATGCCAGCATTGATTTGCATAGCTAAGTCGGCAGCAATATCTAGACGCCGCACGTGAAGTGTTACGTCTTCCAGTTTGACTTTATATGCTGTATTTTCAGCAGACATTAAACAAAACGTATCTTTTGTACGATGTAATTTTACACGTAAGCTTACTTTATTAGGAAGCATACATCCCACACCTGCAATATCAGCATGGATACGGCCATACATATCGAATGATGCACTATTTCTAACATACTGGGCACGATTTGTAAATCCAGTATTTGCATTACCTAATACATTAAATTGGTTTGCAGTATCTTTATACCATAATCCCCCAGTTAAATGGGTTCGAGCGGCATCACTACCATAATTTAATAATGTTTCGATATAAGCCCGGTACGGATATGAACCAGATGATGAACTAATTAATTTATCGTTTAATAAAACATCAACTTGACTAAATAACGAATGAAGAAAATTATTTACAGGTGCAACAATATCCGCCGCAACTAAATTTGTATTATCGTTTTTTGTAATTTTACATTTTACATAGAGATACAAGTATGCAGTGTGAATAAAATCACCAGTTTCACCAGGTACAACAAATTCAATTGGTCCTTCTGACGATAAAGTAGAAACCGGACGATACTCAACAGTGGAAGATGACTCAATAGCAGTTTGAGTCATTGGAATAGTAAACAAATCAAGTTCACTTGTACAACATTCAGGACTACTTCCACCGAGTAAAGCCATGATTAACTAAATATATCACCGGAATATTTTCGATTACGTTTGACCGGAGGACCGAATTGTACAATAGCAGGAGCCTTACGTTTTCGTGGACGTCTCTTACCACTACCGGTTAACAACTGACTAAGTTTATTTGCAGCTTTAGTTTTTAACGTTTCTCCAGCTTCTTCTACGCGAGCACGAACGGATTCTTTAAATGGACGGTCTTCTAATACATCACCTGCAACTTGTATTCCTGTTTGTAACGCTTGCCGGCCTACAGCTTTGGCACCTTGTTTTAATAAAGGCAATGCAAAACGAAATAAACCTTTAAAGAAACTACCAATCCCATGACCCCGTTGATAAACTGGACCTGAAAAGAAGGGAAGGCCACGTCCCCGCTGATAATACGTATGTTGCTTTTTCATTTTCCAGGAGAACGTTTAAAATGAAGTGTCACTGTCAATGTCCCGGAACGAAATGGTAAATTTCGTCCTGCGTGGTCCTTTAGTAGTATTTCAACACTGTTAAAGCAAAATTTAGAGAGTGGTATACAGTGAATATCTTGATATCGTAACGTTTGAACTTTTCCATAAGTCATATTGCCAACAGTTGCAATACGTAGTAAGGGAGCTTGCGTATCTCCCACCAATTGATATTCAATAAGATCAGTATACACAAAAATTTGAAAAGGATATCCAATATCTAAGTATGGTTGTTTAAATCCCTGTTTTTGAATAATGAGATCATTTTTTTCATGAAAACCTAGTTGTATAGCCAAAGTAGGTGAAAGTGTTATAAATTCAACGTTTGGTTCAGAAGTAACATGAATAATATTGGAAGCGTTAAATCGTATAAATTCTGAAACTTTATTTAATTCTTCCAGTATGTGTTCAATGTTTGCATAATATCCAGGAGTAATTTTACTTTTCATAATTTCATGACCTTCTAATTTGTACCAAACGATATTTTCATCTTCGGTAACATTATGACACGTTAAAGGAATATGTATTTCACTTAATCCGACACACCAATCCGTATCTGTTAAACGTACAGTATTTTTCAAATTATTAATGAAATGGGTTGGACTATTTTTAGGATAAACGTCTGTACTTGCATTTGAAACCAGTGTAATGTAGAAACTGTCTTCTGTGCTTTCAGAAATCATTTTCGTTTAAAGTGAAGTGTCAAGTTCGAAGTTCTAAAACGAAATGGTAAGTTTATACCGAGTTCATCTTTTAAGTTCACTTCTATCGTATCAAAATATTTCTTTTCAACTTTCACGTACTGCGGGTTATGAAATAAAATATTTTTGATTCGTCCATACCGCTCGTAAAATATACTAATTTTACGAAGTAAAGGTCCAATTTCTTCTTGTTGTTTTACAATATCCACACATACGTTAACTTCTGTTGGAATATTATAATCAAGGTTACAGGGATATTTTCCCTGAGGAGCCAGAAATTGTTCCCTATGTTGATCTTTTATATACACCACTGAATTATAAAAATTTGAATTTTCATTCATAAAACCGAGTATATGTTGTAAACCTTTTGTTATGTCTAGAATACACCGATCACGTGACCGGAAGGAATGTTGAATATACACTTGATTCTTAAAATAATTATATTTTATTATACGTACTTTCTCGGGAATTAGATTTAAGATGGCTTTAATGGATGCATAATATCCCTCCGTTACTTTAACAGGATATCGAATATATTCACCATCAATAAATGTATCGATTGTAATTTGTTCACCCGGACCAACATTATAAAAACTCCACGGTATATTAATTTGTGTTAAGCCCACAACCCACTCTCCGTCCGTTAAATCTATGGCCCTTGCAAGTTTTACTCGAAATGAGGATGTTGTATTATCAAAAAGTGTACTACTTGCATTGGAAGGTAACGTCACGTAAAAACCGTGTTTCAATGACGAATTCATTATGCAGACTGAATACTAGATACTCGAATCCACGAATTCATACTTTCTGGGTAGCCTAACCATTTTACGAAAACCCACCCCTTCTTACGTTGAAGAACTTTTTCAATTAAATAGGTTTTGTTTGAGCTTAGAAATATTTTTTGTAATTCTTCAGCATAAAATATTCCTTTAATTTCATCACCATTCCAGTCTTTTAATTTATAAGTTACAGGATTTGATTTTATACATTTATCAACGAGAAATATTTCTTGAGACCAATTTGGCAAATATCCTTTTTCAAGCTTATGTTTATATTTAGTAATACGATCATAATCTCCTGCTTGAAATTTACAAATTAATTTCTTCTTATGTACAGTCTTTCCGTACAGCGTATTCCACACTTGATTGATATTTGAATCATTTACTTCTGCGGGTGCCATTTTAATAGTTGAATGATAACTATGATTATAATTGTGTACAATTTGATCCAACACATCAATGTACCGATACGTATTTTCTGCAGTAAAATAACGATATATTTTACTTTTAATGGTACGAATTACTCTTTCTACTAAGGCACATTTCATTTCCGAATGTACACTATAATGATTAATCCCAAAATCTTTAAACACTTTCTTTACATGGCGATTATAAAATTCTGACCCTAAATCAGTTTGAACGTGAACCAGTAATGGCACTTGGTTTAAAATTGAAGTTATTGCATTAGCCATTTCAGGCCCTTTCTTTGTTTTCACAGGAATGCAATACAAGTACCGTGAAAAAATGTCAATTGCACATAAAATATAGCGATATCCGTCATTATACTTTGCAATATTTTGCATGTCCGCCAAATCGCATTGTAATGTTTCATTAGGACCACTAACATAATATTGTTTCCGTGGAAATGTTTTTCGTATTGGAGCGTGCATTGTATATGCATCTTGTGATGCTAACCATTTTTTAATTTTCTCTCGGGATAATTTTGTTTTACGTAATAATGTACTAGCACTGGATAAAGATGCAGGATCTGAATACTTGTAATAGATTTTTGATAATTTTGTCATTTCTTATTTACATTTTATATTCTTTCCAATACCGAAATACGTTAGCTGCAATTGCGGGGGAGACTGCAGTCGAAGAAGAATGCCGTTTTCGAATTTTACTGCCAGTCACTTTCGTGGTTGTAAAAGCAGGTGAAGGCGGTCCTGGTGTACGTGAACTAATAAATTCCCGAGGAACATTAATATCATCCAATAACGTTTTAAATGGCTGTAATCCTACTGGTTGTGTTGAATATTTCCGTGTACGAACGACATCATTTACTAAATCGATAATATTGAAACCGGGAATGATATTTCCATCGATAGCTACTGTACCTGTTTGATCCCACGATATTTTCTGTGAATTAATGAGTTGTTTAAGTAATAAATCCGTTTTCCTTCGAAGTGTTTTTGGTACTGATTGTAATATGTCGGGTACAAGAGTTAAAATACCACTATCTGTACGACTACTTGCATTTTCTGAGTCAACAATGGGTAAGGCAATAGGATTTTCCGGTGTGGGACCCGATTTATAATGTAAATATTGATGTAATACTTGCTGATACAATTTCCATTTTTGTTCTCTACTCAAATCTGTACGATGTAAGATTTCGCTCATATCTTTATCTAGTCTTGATTGATGTGCTTCATGCGTCTTTAAATTAGATTGTATTCTATGAAGTGCATTTTCTGGAACTAATAGCATTTTACGTAATTCCGACATGTTATCTTCCAAAAATTGTTGAGGCTAAGGCACCAATGAGTGGCCCGAGAATTAATGGAAGTAATGCACCACCTTTCTGTAGTAATAATTTATTTTTCTTTTTAAGAGAAAGTTTTGAGGAGAGAGCACGTAAGATCTTCTTATGTCTACGGAGCCTTTGCTTCTGAATTAATGATATGGGGATATTTCCTTTTATAGTATTTTTTGCTACTTGTGATATGGTACGAATCAAATCACCCGGTGCGTTTTGAAGAATAACTTTCCGATCGGATGGCTTGCATTTCGCAAGCGTGCAGAGCGTATTATAATGATGTTTTACCTTCAACATCTTGATGCCAACTAAACATAAAACGGTGTGGCCGCGTTTTTAACACTACTGTACACATGCATTATTTCTCCGGGAAATATATTTGTTCTCAGTCGTAGGGCATCATGTGTTTGTTGTGTAAGATCAAACAATAAATACGTGTGTGGTTTTTGTGTAATTTCCTCAAAGACATTTACGAGTTGTTTGCTTTCACGAGGCATAATTTGTCTTGCTAAATATTCAATTTGTAACTTATCACGTGGATTCTTAAATACCACTATATAATGTGCATTTAAACTAATATCTCGAGCATGCCGGTTTTTTGGAAATAAATTTTGAACAATAAATATTACGGTTAATTTCTTGTGGTGAGCGTACTTGGTAAATAATTTGGCCACATCGTCATTTGTTTCTGACATAAAATCATCTAATATGAGTAATGAATTTTCACTTATATCAAAAGTATTTATATCGGGGATTCCTTCCAGAAAACGTATTTTTGCATCAACGTCCAAGTTTGGTATAACTGCGCCATAACACCATACAATTTCTTTAAAGGAAACATTAAACATATCATTTCTTTCTTTGATTAATCGATTCACAAAGTGAGTTTTACCAGCACGGGAAGGGCCGGCTATGAGAATAGTGCACGGATGTTCAAAACGTAACATCTTCGTTGCAAATGACACAATGTGATAGAAACTCTGCTTTTTATTCCCCCCAAAAAACGAGTCTCTGGCCAATCATTTATGGGATCTATAGCCATACGGAACAGTAACACTTCTTGGTACGTCAGTGACAATGTCAGCGTCTATTCGTCTGCGTTTACTGGTCACCATTCGATGTGTCTTTAGTTCTCTTCGAGAAAAGATGCGCAAATCTGGTTTCCGAACAATTTTGGATGGCATTTCGATTACAGTTGCCTCCCGATTCCCCGTCACTAAATCATAAAAACTATCAAAATTAATTTTATCACTTGTTCTGTGATTTAATGTTATTCCACGTATTTTATAGACATATTTCATTTCCCCATTAGCATTGCGTAAAGCGTAGGCGTAATTCTTTGCACCTAATGCTATTACTTTACGTATTTCCCAACCTTCAGGAACTTCATTTGTTAATCCACCCAAATACGAACTTAATTTTAATGGGAGTTGCTCATCTTTTCTTTGTATAAACATGATACTGTCCGTATCGCAATAGATTACATTCTGTTCTCCAACACTTGTTAGTAGATCATACAGCCACAGTCGTGCCCATGAGGTTATAAATGCTGCCAGCACAACATTTGAAAATGCTAATGGGATATTTTCACTCTCACAGTCTTTATATTGAACAATTAAATGAGTTTCACCAATTGGTGTTACAGCTTGAATTTCATATTTAGGATCTGTTAAAATTTTCAAAAAATCCTCTGCTGTATCAACCATTGTGCACTGTGAAAGATCTGTTCTTTGTCCCCATTTCCCATAGAGCGAATTCAAAAACAGTTTCGCTGTACTGCGCAGGCCTGGATTATATTCTATGTTCTCATAATTTAACTGTATTCCCTCATGCCTGAAATATTCTTGAATGTACTTTTCCTGCTCTTCTTTTGTACTGCATTCTGCAGGAAAGCCTGAAGCTTCTTGTTTCATTTGTAAAAAGGATTTCACATATGACCCAAATAATCCTTCACAAACATCTTTTTCCGGGACTAATAAATCAAACTCCCATATTTCATGAATTTCAATTAGCTCATATCCATTGTCTAATGCTTTGTGCAGTTCGGGGGTACAGAACGTACCGGTAATGATACGTTCAAGATCTATGTGCGTACATTCATCATCATTTTGTTCATCCATGCACGATTTACACAATCCAAAGATTAATCTTCCTCCCGTAACATAAGGGAGGATTGGAAAATATAAATCGGGGGGTGGAAGAACACTGCATTTTACAAGTCCATGAATGTTTCGCACACTGGGGAAATTGGGGCCATTGTGTACTTTAGGTACATTCACAGGCATGCCTCGTTTACACATTGTTGCGGGGTAAAGGGAAGTGACATCTACGTAAACTACGTATTCGTCCTCTGCACAGTCTACATATAACTTAAAATTTTCTGTTCTACCTCCTTGATAGTCAGATTTCGGAATGAGAGGATCACGAATATGTTTGCACCGTTGTTCGAGGATCTTCTGTATATGTTTATCACGTTTTACCATTGCATCCCATTCACATTCCCAAATTTCTATTAAATTATAACCTAATTTTTTCAAATAGTTGCGGCAGTGCACTGTTTGTTCGTATCTCTTTTCAAAAGTGTTGTACGCACCATTTTCTTTGCATAAAATGCTATTTCTATTATCTTTATAACAGCTTTTACAGAAATGCCAGTAACATCCCATGAACTGATATATAGTGTTTGTTTTAGCGTCAAAACCATCGACTTTATATCTGCCAAACCGTTCCTCCAACGCATTATTCGAAGTAACAATAGATCTCTTTGTTACATGTTCCATATACTTCAACCATTTTAATGCTTTAATACTCTGTTGTTGAGTAAGTTGGAACCCGTTTGGAGGAATAACTGGAATTGTGTTTTCAATCAGGTGATGACACCGGTACGTCAACATTGCTAGACTAGCGATCGTCGTGCTGGAAATAAAACATTTAATACCATTTGTTTTCTCTTCAATCATGGAGGTAAATTTAATTACTGCCTCCGCCAATATACGCACATCGTTCCGGCAGTACTCCATCAATTCTTTCTGAAAATCAAAAACATCACCATTCCGTACTCGCTCTTCATGCCACAGCATAAGTTCTGCCCGGTCTGCCGTACTACGCGAGTCTGGGTCATAATAATGCAATGCCGGCCATTCTCCAACATAATTTTGATGTTCCTCTGTATTAAAGAGGTATGGAAAATCTCCTTTTTTCAATTCAACATTCAATCCTAAGGTTTTCGGTAATTTGGATAATTTTACACCAAGATAAAGAAAAGTGTCCCGAAAATAACAACGATTACTAATACTAATTTGAAATATCTTTTGACCGTGCATAAGAACATGTGGAGTTATTTTTTGTTTCTCAATAAGTGTCCGCACACAAAATAGGCCATCATATCGCGAATTATTGTGAGCAAGTGCCACAATGATCTGATACTCTGGCCTTTCCATAAGCACATGTTCAATAAACGCCTCCATGGTTGTGAAAAAAAACATACGGTTCCCGGATATTTTATCTCCGCACTTGAAACATAAACTATCTACTCCAGTATTTATGCAGTGGAAACATACATTCAAACAACAACATAAATTTACGGCATGTTCCCATTCACCTTTCTCATTTGGTGCTAATAGCATGGTTTCCACATCAAATATAATGTACAAAAACCGTTCAGTGCGCTTTAGTTTACACTTTTGAACGAAACATCGATGGCCAACAGTTACGTGCACTTTACAGAGACTACAATAGTAGTCGCCGCATACATGAGCTGATTTTCTTTTTCTCACATCATAAATTACACCACATGCGTTACACAATTTCACGTAATCACATGTGGATTTCTTTACTTTATTTAGTGTTAAATGGTTATTAAAGCAAATGCCTTCAGCAAAGTTTCTATTACATTGTGTACAATGTACCAATTTCGCGTTAGTTTCTTTATCATGAAAATGTTCACAGTACGAACATCTCATCTGACATTGGTGAGCCGCACGTGTTTCATAAAATCCTTCCAAGCACGAAAAGCAAAACTTCTTCTTACCCATAAATGAATTAATATTATTAATGGGTTGGAAATGACCCACAGTATCCCCTCTCTGATATAGAATAAATATCTTTTTGTCTGCATTTATTCCTGGGTAGCGTACCACAGGTGTTCTGGAATTTTCCGGTAATTCATATACTACAATTTGATAATTCTTTTTCACTAAATAATTTTGAAAAGCAACTACATCTTCTAAATCAAATCCCTGTTTCCGTTCAACGTACATTTTCGCATCGTTACACAATTTTTGTGCTTTATTTTCCCATGTTTTGCGTGTAGGCAGGGTCATAACATATAGTGCATCCTTACTTTGTTCATGTTTCGTAATCCAATATACTATGGATTTTGGCAGACAAAGAAAATCACTAGCCTTTGTGGCCACCACATGATCCTTGAGAAAAATACTCATTTCTGCATATTTTCTTACCGCTGCGTTTAGGTATACCCTGTCCGTGTAATCCATCAACGATGTCAAACCGGAATTCTAATTGATTCCCTAAAAGAAATGATTCATTGCTATTTAGTACGTTTTCCACCGTTCTAAGAACCACATCGGTATTCAAATTTTGACGTTTTCTCCATGGAACAAACACTTCTTTATTCAGGAGATCTCGGTCGGAATTTATTCTTAAACCGACAAAATCGTGGGGACGTGTATCCCTCAGAACGGTAGAAAGCGCATAATCCATCATGGATGTAATATAATCCATGGGATTTGTAATTATATGTTGCACCGTTGGTTTTACAATAATTTCCACCCCTTTGATATTGAAACGCGGGTACTCTCTCACATTTCTCCCCACAATTTCAAACATGTTACACTCTCTTTCATTCCCTCCATACCCTCGCAATGGAGGGTGCTGAGAAGTTGTGGGTCGCATATCTTCTGAATAATGTGCAATATTCAGACGATCAACACGCGCATTTTCTTCCTCAATTTCTTGCAATTTTTGCCACAACATCTCTGTAAAGTCAGTTTCGGAATTTTGAATTTCTACTGGTTCATCCAAATTAATTTCATTTAATAGTGCCCAATCAATATGTAATGAGTCATCATCATCATCATTATATTCTGATTGAACATTTTCTCGATTTCCCGTAAATGAAAAGAACGCGGATACACTTTTGTCACTCACTCGCTCTAACTGCCCCTTCTCAGTGGCCATATAATTTAAATATGACATAAATGCCGCATCATACAGTCGATCTTCACGGAAAAATCCGTGGTCAAAAAGCTCTATAATGTCCGCTGCTGAGCGAACATTATTCAGTATGATATATTGATTATTTTTATAATATAGGTACAAAAGCGATAGTAGATCACTTACAATTTCAGACGATCCAATATACCCTGCTGCTTGCAGGTCCACTACTTGTTGCCACGTATGTAAAACACGTTCAGCACTATCCAAGCCTCTCAGTCTTCCCTGGAAAATGGTTTCATCAATCACGTTAAATTCCTCAAAGTAAAACTCCATTTTTTCTGTAAAATACAAGACAAAAAAGTGCAATCAATATATGTATACAATGACTAAAAAAACCTGAAAACAAACAAAATTTTGAAAATAATAATAATAATAATAATAATAATAATTATAATAATTATAATAATAATAATAATAATAATAATAATAATAATAATAATACTTACCGAATATTAGTTTATCCCTGTTTAAGTGATGATCCAATTACAATCCACGTCGCTCTCTGCTTTTTCTCGTTTCTATCACTTATATGCTTCAGCACCTAAAACAGAAAAGAAAAAAAGTGTACTTAGTTACCGTATTACGAGTTTTCAAATTACAAAATATGATATTCAACGTAACACTAACGCTCAACCATATTGGCTTTGCATGTAAGAGAGCCATGGTTCGATTCGCGGTGCAGATTCTGTTAACTACCTATCCAATAGAAGTTTGTAAAATATACCATTTATAACTGAGAAAAGTCTACAGTGCAAGCAAGCGTACGGTTCTCCACGTGGGACAACCCTGGTTCGAGTTCCGGCAGTGTCATGGGTCCCTGCTCAATAAAATTTCCCATATACTTTGTAAATATCAGTTATACGTCTTACACAATTCATAGCTACATATAAGTAACAACATCTGCTAAGCAAAATGTTTATCGTACGGCTTTTCACGTGGAATAGCCCTGGTTCGATTCCCGGGGCGAATTCTGGTAACTTTCTGTACAATATAATTTTTATATACCTGTTATGTCATACACAATTCATAGCTATGTATAAGTAATAAGTTCACACTTCAAGCATACAATTTAGCGTACGGTTCTCCACCTGGGAAAATACTCATTCGATTCCCGGTGCAATCATTAATGTTGATTCCCTCCATATTACATTATGCTATATCTTAGTCACGTTATAATTCCATAAAAGTACACCGAGTCATATCATTTTTCAATGCCGGAAAATCCGCAATCAATTCCCGATTAAAACCAAACACTTCCGTCCCCCTTATACTTCCAACAATTACAATATGTCCCTTTCCCATATAAAAGTAAACAAGTATAATACAAGAAAACTACAACTTAGTACTTACCAATCTTCCAATCTCTCCTAGTAATAAAATATCTTCTTCGCAAAGTTAACACTTATTCTTGGTGCCCTCTTCTTTCTAAATGTACACATCATGCAAATGCATCGGTATTTATATGCTCTTCAATCTTTCCAGAAGTTTCGAGTGTGTTCTTTCCCCTATTCCAACAATAATAAGCTTAGAAAAAAGATCTGGAAGTTTCTAGTACTTTCTTTCACTCATTCCGACGATCATATTTCCAGAATATTCTCCAGCAGCAGCTGCCGCGTTACATGTGCTGCATATTAATGAATTACCTTGTTCTACGTGTGTGATCGGCATATTTTATTTCCGAAAGGTCTTTTCTGTATTCTGCTTGTCCAATTAACATTTCTTTTCACCGGAAACATTTATTATGTGTCATGTTACCTCCGGCCGCACCTGCATACATTATGTGTCATTAGTATGCGGAAAAGGGTGTATCCATTTTTTCAAACGTGCATTAGGAACTGCTAAAATGTCAAAATTATCGACACTCATGAATATTTATGAATGTCGAAATAATGGTAACAAACTACTCAGCTGGCCTGAAGAATTATTGTAATGCCTTCAAGAGACCTTTCACCGACGCTCACAAGGCCAGAATATTAGAATGGGCACGACGGAATCTTGACCTTCCACAGGCGTACTAGGATCTAACGATCTGGATTGACGTGAAGGTATTCCTTTCCGACCAGCAAGGGCGACTTACCCTGTGTAGACCGGGAACAAGATATTAACCTCTAAATGTGGCGCAGACCGAGCATTCCGGACGGATATCGGCACATTTCTGGGGGTACATGACAGCTAGTTGCTCAGGAAAACTAATTCCTGTTCCAGGACGAACGACCAGCCAGATTTATATTAGTGTTCTAGAGAATACTTTCCTACCTTCTCTTCATGCCAATTTTCTAGACCAAGATGAGTTCATGCATAACAACAGCGCTGTGCATAAGTCACGGCAAACCCTGGAGTGACTCCAAGACCATCCAGAGGTTATCTACATGGATTGGTCTCCATGGCCTCCCGATCTCAACCCACTTGAACATCTATGCTCTTTTGTGATGCAGGAGTGGGAGGAAAGGCGACAAGACAGGAATCAGGAGGTTCTAGAGGCCCATGTGATGGAGGTGTAGCAGTATTACCGACACAGGCCTAGTCACTGTTCTATGCTTGTTGCAAGTATGCCGGAGCAACAGTGTGCCGTCAAATCCGGCATATATTTTATTAAATATTTCAATAAAAGAGTAAGTACCTCCACAACATCATGAATATTAACCTGCAAAAGCATTGGAACATATCTATTTCACCTTTAAATTATGCATATATCATGCTATAGTTCATAATCGACATATTGGAAGGAAAATAAACACATCATAGCATTGTAACTTCATACTTGCGACCGTTCAACTGTATCACAAAATGTTATAAACAACCCTGGCACGCGACACATCAACCAACTTCTCTTGAAGGATGAAGTCGTGGTCGGTAGCTTTATAACTATCCTATAGGTCAATATGTATACAATGAGAAGTCCGAAATAATATTTCTGCTGCTTAATTCCGTCTCTGTATGACTCTATCACGATAATAATAAGGTAACAGTTGCTATTCTCTGTTCCAGGCAATAAACTCCAGCAGACCCACAATCTTCCATATCTCACATTCAACACTCCTGCGTATTTAGGAAAGAAGAATTTTATTATATATGGCATGCGTGTCGGGTCGTGATAGCACTATAATTGTTGCAATAGTGCACTGAATGTCATGAAAAGCTATTACTACAGTGATTCCTATGTGAACAAACTACAAAATACTGATTGTGTATGTGAAAGAGCGATGGAATAAGTAGCAAATCACTTTACTGTTTACAAGTTGTTTACTAACAATTGCACAATCAATTTATGCCATAACACACTTTTTAGAACTAACATTGAAGGATGAATGAATAACATTTTAATTGCGTCGTCAGATAAAGAAAGGTGGTATGTGATATGTTTTTGCTAACATGAGATAATGATAGGATTGAATTCTTTAAGAGTAGATACAGTGGCACAGTGTGTAGATAAGTAACCGTAAGGTCTCGTTATATTTGTGTCGGTTCGCACCAGCGCACAACAAAGGACAGCACTTAGATATAAATATTGTTCCTTGTGCAGTCAGACTTTATACTAGAAGACAGGGCACAAGATTCTAGTAGGCGGAGTCCGTTATGTATTACTGCAGAATAGAATGTTTTCCGTACCATACCCCATCATTTATTTATGGCTTTATTTATTTTACTTTTTTAACATTTAGCACACACCAGATACAGTTCAGAGCAGTGGCGGGTTTAGAAGGTAAAAACTGGGGGGGGGGACTAGAAACCAGACTATGATAGGTGCATTATGAGTTTACTATAAACTTTCAAAAATATCTAAATAACAAATTAAATTATTTTTGTCTCTCAAAACACTGGGGGGCCTAGGCTCCTCCTGGCCCTGGCCCAGATCCGCCACTGGTTCAGAGACCATTTTACAGTCGATACATCGATACATAGCAATAACAATAACAACAAAGGGAATCATTTTGTGACGATGTCAGCCAGATCTATTTGCTGCATACAATCCAGGTATTTGCCTGATAGACTAAGGAATGCCTAGAATTCCTAGTCAAGATGGTCAGCTGTGGTTATCGAACCGATGACTTTACGAAATACGAAGCCAACGGTATACCTATTAACCTATTAACTCTACCTATTAAATCGCCTGTTTTACCATATCAGTAAAAAGGGCCAGGTAAGTGGACGATTTTTCATCGAAGGCCTAGTGTCACATGCATTTGCTTTAAAAGCTCGCGCTATTGATATCATGATGCCAACTGAAAACTTCTACTCTTCACTTGAATGTGATTTTTTAAATAACTGCAGAGAAACGGAATATTTATTGACACAGTTGCAAGAAAGTCGTTTGACATTGTAACTGAAACAAACATAAAACAAACTTAATTCGGTCTAATATAAAGTAATTTCAAAACAATTTTTTTTCTCAGTTTTCCAGTAATTCATGTCCAACATGCTAAGAGGTTAACAGTAAATAAAAGGTATATTTCACATCCCAAAGACATGTTTCGCCATACATTAAACAAATACCGTAATCCAAGAGGGTGCATAAGACGGCACTTATCCCTGATTATCTGACCTCTAGATTTGGTTGGAACTCTATAAAAAACATACAAGTATTTGAATGTGTGATATTGATATTTTGTATTGGTCCTATTTACAAGCTTGTACATTGACAATATAAATATAAGAATAGAAGTATGTTATCGCATATAGTATAGTATTATGTACAGAACACAAATAAGCTGATAAGGTGATGCTAAAAAAGGAGTTGTGATGTACAAGAATAAGACTCTTTCTTAAGGTTCTCCTTATGCGTTCTCTTCCATTGTTTACTTAATATGTGGCCAAACATCTCTTGAGGATGCGAACTGTGACACATTTTACGTACTGAGAACCTTAGCATGTTGGAAATGAACTTCTGGAAAACGGAATAAAATTTTGATGTGAAATGACTTTATATTAGGCCGAATTAGGTTTGTTTTACGTTCGTTTCAGTCACAATGTCAGACGGCTTTCCTGCAACTGAATCAATCAGTTTTCCATTTCCCTGCAGATGTTAAAAAATCACATTCATTTTTACTAAAGTAAATGTGAATAACACTGCTAATGACAGAACTGTATCCTAGTCATTTTTCCGAAAATAACAAGTAGAATAACATCTAAAATTTATGATAAAACTTGAAGATATGGCTATTCTTCTTACAGACTTGGTTAAAATTACTAAACAGATTATTACGAATGCAGGACAAAATCCAAGAGGACAAGACCTTGAAAATTCTGACAAAATGAACTAAAATCAAGGGACAGAATCATAGGCGCAGCCTAATAAAAGGATAATTATTATTTTCTTCAACTATCATATCTTTGACAGAGGGAGGAGCGAAGAAGACTACAATTGATGGACGATATCAAAACAGAAAAATCGTAAGTGAAGAGAAAGAGGTTAGCGGAAGACCGTTGAGCATGGAAGCTTCTCAGTTGCAGCAAGTGACCTGTCAATAATGGCAGAATACCTATGATGATGTCTTGCACCTAAAATGTTATCTGCAATTCTTCACTTTATTGAAGTAACCTTTTTAAAATACTGAAAACTCAATAAAACACGTAAGACTGTTGTACAGACGTGTTCAAATTATTAGACTCACTCTCAAAAAATGCGAAATTGATGTTGCTGTCCTAATTTCGGAGTTCTTGAACATGTAATTTAATGGTTTAAACCACCAATATAGGATCCTTCATTTGTTTACCGTACACTTGAAGTGGTAATATCACCGTAAAACAACAGATAGCATTAGTAGAGGGTAGAGAGGTCTGAAAGTGATATTTCAGATGTAGACAGCTATTGTGGTTTCTAACAACAAGTTACAATCTGAAATATTGTGCTTGCAGTCGTAAGCAGTTACGACAATCAAAGCGTTCAACAGTTCAAATAGACCAGTTAAAAGTGATATTGACGTATTCTGTGTATTAATCTTTTATTCTATGAAGTCCCGTAATCGCGGCATAATTTGAAAAGCCAGAGACTTTTCTTCCCGTAAAGTGGAAGTTGTCAAAACACTTTTGGCGGAAGGAAGATATACACAACGACAAATTACTATTAGAGTTGGGGTAGGGCAAAAATCTGTGAGTAAAATCTCTTTTACGATGAGCAAGAAGCAAATGTATCAGCAAAATAGGCTTTGGAAGTGTGAGCTAGATCCAAAGCTATCGATAAGAGGTATCAAAAAACTAAAAAGATTGGCTCTGGGAAACAGAAACGTAGCTTCTAAAAACTTAAGCATAAAAATGCCTGAGTATGGTGTAGACATTTCGCCTGAAAGTGTTCCAAGGATTTTTTGTGTTGAGGGAATTAAAGCACTCAGGCCAAGAAAGAAAGCAAAAATTACTCCATTCATTGCAAAGAATTGCCTCGAATGGGCACGAGGCCTAGAACATTGGACTGCTGATGATTGGAGAGTAGAGTTTCAGTGATGAATCATGTGTCTTCGTGTCTGGTGAATGTTCAAAATATGTGCGACCTCTGGAGGAATTCAAATTGAAATGCTTCCAACAAACAGTGAAGCATCCTACTTGATTCGTGATCTGGAGTGTGATGTCTGTCTTTGTGCCTGAGAAACTGTATAGGGGAGCTTGCCCCAGTACCGGACTCTTCCCAGTGCCGGACAGTACTAGTTCTAGCATTCCGGCGTTAGAGAGCAGTAGCTGTTCTACATGCGTCTGTAGCATTCATGAGCAGGGTTAAGTGTTTGGCGCCACTTGTCTGTCGTGCGCGCCAGTCTTAACTAAGGCGCGCTATACACTACGAGATCAATCCTAGGAAATATCTTAGGATTTATCTTCGGAAAAATGTTATGACATATCTTGTAGGAAATCCTATCCTTTTTGTGCCATACACGTGAAGAGTTTTCCTGTCTGACCGAATGACGTTTATCAACACTGTGAAATAGTTCTATTTAATAAAAGTACAAAGTTGAACAATTACTATGCTACAACACACTGCACTTCTCACTGATATTAATATCAGGCACTATATTGTTAAATTGGATACCTCTAAAATGAGAAAAAAGAAAAAAAACATATGTTTTTGGCGCACCACATTTTAGAAGATTTACAAGTAAAATTTAATACTTTGCATAAAAAGACATATTTATAACGAACAAATTTCTGCAAGCAACATAATTAAATACAAAATGATACACCTATATTTTATGTTTACAACTGTAGGGTTACTAGTGTAAAATCGTTATAAATGTTTTAATGACGGATAAAATAGGTGAGAGACAATGTTTAGCACAAAGGGTCCAGCTAATTTTTCTAAGAAATGTTACAATTTCGGTAGTTTCTATTCACATTAATTTAGGTTGGTTCAGGTTACTTACGGTTATGTTACGTTAGATTATATTAGTATATGGGTCCACCTCAAAAAGTGATAAAATTTCGCTTACTTCTATTAATATTAGGTTAGTTTAAGTTAGTTAATTTCATTAGGTTAGATTTAGTTAGGTTGTGTTAGGTCTAAGTACTTGCATCTTCCATTTCTCCTGTAAATTTTGTATGTTTTGCCTACTTCTGGACCCCTTCTGCGAAACATTTACCTAAGTGGGTGCATACGAAAGATGACCGGTGATACTAGAATATTTTCCACCACCAGTGTATTTCTGCATAATTTACAGAAGCTATAATTTATGTTTACAAATGGAGAGCTACTACCACGATACCATGATAAGTGCTATTCAAACTCGTATCATTGGCAAAACTCACCCGTTTTCACTACGTTCACTGACGCCCCCGCTTCCTTCGCTCGCACCCCCTAGCTGACTCTCGGGCCCCCGCTTCTAACTGGGTTATATAGCATTCGTACTTTTCAGAGGCCACCTAGCACAACTTGGTTTGCGTTTTTGAAGTATACATTTTATACTATGAATCCTTACCCTGTATTTGTACGCAAATCGTAAAAAAAAAAAAAAAAAAAAACTGTAGTTTATCAACAATTCCTTTTGATGGTCTCCTTGAGGAATTTTATCTATGCTATGTGAGATATTTTAATGTCGGTCAACGCAAATCATTTAGAAAACAGTGACAAATTAAATCTTTTCCACAATTATATCGAGTGGTACACCTAAAGAAACCTGCACAATCAGAAGATACCTCATCAGTTGTGTTTTCACTTGTTTTGTTTTCACTTTCTCTCACCTGATGTCGCTTAAATCGAAATCTTACGAATTTTCTTTCCGAAATAGAGCGTGCTCTAAACAAGAGAAATCTCGTAAGATCGTTCAGAACACAGGAAATGACATGCGATCTGATGCTATACACGTTGAGATTTTGACTCTAGGACAAATCGTAAGAGATTTCCTAGGATCTATCTTATAGTGTATAGCCGGCCTAAATCGCTGAAAATTGATCCTCGCTGCTATTTTGCATTACACATATTACTTTTACAGAAGATTTGCACCCTCCTCGGGTAAGTGAACTAAATTTATCTTACTCTTATAATATTTCTTAATAATTAAAGAAGCGTACAGTATGGAAGCATTAACTAAAATTTCCATGGTCTTTAGTTGGTAATATATTTTCTAATAGATTGTGTGGTCCCAATACCGGACATTCCGAATGTTCACAGTACCGGACAGAATAAATTACCCAGTCTTACTAGGAATGTACTTGAACCTGAATCCACAAAGTGGGGGTGATGTATATAATTTCTGAAAGCTTGGGTCAGGGTAAGATCAAAACCAGTTGCAAAAATTGGGGAGATCTTAAGCATTCTGCTTCAGAGCACACATTACTTATTTTTATTAAAATCTTTAAGCGTGTCCATAAAGTCCGTTGCAACCCCGAAAAATCTGAAACGGTGAGACTGTTTGAAAACAGAAAAACATGTCTTTCATCATTTCAAAAGTACAGCGTATTAAAGTAAAATAAATTGTCCCAGGGTCCCCGGCAGGGTCCCAGACGGGCTCCAACTCAAAATTTTTAAATCGAAAGGAGGGTCAACTTGCTTATCGTGTGAAAGTTGGTGTTAAATAAAAGAAGATAAATCAAGTCGCGACTCTCTACGATAAGCCTGTGCAAAATAGTGGTGGGTCAAAACATCAACACAATCTTCATTGCAAAGTCTATGGCCACTCGTATGAATCTGAAGTGGTGGGATAGGTGTAGAAACAAAAACACGGATATGTCATTATTTCAAAAGTATAATGATTCAAAGTAAAAAAAAAAAAAAAATGTTCCATGGTCTCTCGCAAGGTCCCCGACGGGGTCCAACTCAAAATGTTGAAATGGAAAAGGGGTTCAAGTTGAGTATCGTATGAAAGCTTATGTTAAGTGAAAGAAGAGGAAACAAGCTTCGACTCTTGATGATAAGCCTGTGCAAAATGGCGGTGGGTCAAAATGTCAACACAAGTGTCATTGAAAAGTCTATGGCCACTCCTATTAATCTGAAACGGTGAGACAGGTGTAAAGTGCTAGAATGTACAAGGTGACCAGACGTCCCGTTTTATCCGGCACAGTCCCTTTTTTTCAACCGTTGTCCCGTTTTTATCTGATTCTCAAACGGGACGCCTAAATGTCCCGTTTTTAAGCAAAAATGACCCAGGTGTCCTGTAATTATTATTCAAAATATAAATGGTCAATGCAAATTCTACGCTCTTCCGTACCAACACTCATTGGGAAGGTTGAGCCGTGTCTGGAACTTATGAATGTTCAAATGAGAATTAAGTGTTCTGTTGTTCAAATGGGAATTGAGTTCGATTTCTGAGTGTTCAAGTAGTTAAAAGTATTGTTGGGTAGTACTTAAATTAGAGACGCTGTGTTATCATTCTTACTTGTGTATTTTGTAAATTGAAAACACTGTTGAGTCCCAAAATACAATCTGAAAGTTATATATTTACCCCCTTCCCCCCGCGTCGCCGATTCGTATTTGTCCCGTCTTTTCAAGTAAAAATTCTGGTCACCTTGAGAATGTATCAAAGGAAAAAAGAAATGTCCTAGTTTTAGCCGTAGGATTCCAGACGGGTCCAACTCAAAAGTTTCAAATGCCAAGAGGGACAAATAAGCATATCATGTGAAAGTTCGTGTTAAATGATACAGAATTGGACATTGGACAAGTTTTTTGTTTTGTTTTTACAGCTGTCTTGAAACGTCCCCATCCGCCTAGCCTCTCCAAATTGAAACCGAATCAAGAGTTATTAAACAGCAAGCTATAATAATAATAATAATAATAATAATAATAATAATAATAATAATAATAATAATAATAATAATAATAATAATAATAATAATAATAATAATAATAATAACTGTCAATTGAGTTCCAATAACCAAAGCCTGGCAGAAGGGACTTGCAGGACTGACCAAATCGTCTTGTTCTTAACAAAAAGCATTAACTGATCCAATATTTCCAATCAAAACACAAATATATACTCTTATGCAGGGATAAATCATACACTTGCAAAAGAAACACAAAACTTCAAAATTTTAATACAATTTATTTAAATCGATTTGAAGGTGGTTTATATGTGCTGTTTCGTTAGAACAACGCAAATACACTATTAAAACAGCAATATATAAATAATAGAAACGATGACAAAAAAAAAAAAAAAAAATGAAATGGTATAAATAATGCTGAAGGTCAATTTACCCTGAACTCGGATTTTTGAATCATTTATAATTAGTAACGTTGCAAAGTTCAATTTTGATAATCATAAATTTCTCAGCAATCTAAATTTATTTCAAGTTATAGATATTCCTCAATTAAATTCTTAACAGTCAAATCCATGAAAATAGGTAGTCGATTCAATTACTTAATCAAAATTTCAAGTTAATCAGCAATTAAGTCCAATTCCTCTCATTCAAATCTAACTTAGCGCGCTTTTACTTATATCAAAATATCAATGAACAACCTGTAAATAAAGTATAAACCCTAATTTTATCAGGTTTCAAAGGTTTGACCCATTTTATCAAATGTAACAAATACTTTATGTCTCAAATATCAAATAAGACTACTTTAATTAATACATTCGAAAATTAATTCATAACTGCTGGAGAATAAAAAAAAAATCAGCGTTATAATCAACTCGCAAAAAACAATTCTATACGATATCAAAACATAAATCGTTACCAGCTGAAAAAGAAATAATTTGGAAATATTGGATACTTTAAATTCAATTGTAACCCGGGATTAACAAATTAATGCAGTTAACCGTTCGTTAAAATTATCCATTCGATTTAAAAATAAACAATACGTCCGTGATGGTTGAAAACAACAGGAATCAAGTCGGGAGAAAACCAATTCGACCATGGAGTCAAGTAACACAACCACACAACACACGCAAATAAACGTGACACACCTACTACTAATTTTTAGAGAGCAAATTTTCACTCACCTTATACCTTTGCTCTATTTTTTTTAGATTACCTTGGGATATCGGCTGCCACAAGCTCCCTCCATTCTCTCACGTCTGTACCTTCTGAAATATTTCAAATGACAATTCGGGTGTATAATGCCAGCTGATAATATTTCCGTTGTTTGACCAGAAATGACAAATTTCAATTCGGTCTGCTTCTTCTTGCCTTTCGGGCGTCAACTTTCAAAATTTTGAGTGGGTGCTTTTGCTCCTAAAAGTTTTTCCGAAGAAAATAAAAAATAAAAAAAAAACGTGTTAGTTTATTGTCCCTACACAAAGTTTCGTTGTAGTTCTTTATGTCCTTTAGGCACTTCCGACATACTGTTATTAGCATTTTTGATATTTCGTAATCAAAGGTTTGGAGAGGTCCGTGCCCCATCCAACCGTTTTTTGTAGGAAAATACGAAACACGTATTCCCTCATTTTACGTCTACAATATCTGTGCACAATTTTATTCACTTCGGTCCACTTCTTCTTGCCATTGGCAATCTGGCAATCTTACAAAGTCGAAACCTCCCTTCGTAATCACGACGCTGTATAAGGACGCAAAACTCACACAGACCACAAAAAAAAAAAAAAAAAACCTAAGCTATTGCTTCTACACAATTACAATGGTTCGTACTTTAATACATCCCTTCCCCAACCATGGGTACGGCATTGATTAAACGTAATGTTCTTGTATTAAATAAATTTATTTTAAATATATATATCTAAGTTTCTCATTAATTTCAATTAAGTTGCTTTTCAACGATCCTCTGAAATTTCAGTGATGCACTATGGGCTATAAGCCATTAACTTCTGTAGCCACCTGTCACAATACTATTATGAACGTATTTAATTCCAATGGTAACAGCTATGTTAGTAATACTAAAATTATTATTAATAATGATAACGAGTAAGGAGTAGTTAATTACAGTATGGCAACTATTTCCTACAGAAAGACTTGATATACAATAAATATATGTGCAAAATAATTTACTTCAAAACAACACAAAGAAAGCAAAATTTATGACGTATATAACTAAAACACATCATTATGTTACTAATACGAGGTCAATGGTATGGAAATAGAAAAAAAAAAAAAAAAACAGACATTATGAAAGATCTGGGAATCACATTTGATAAGTTTTTAATATTTTGTCACCACGCAAATGTTATCATGCAAACAGCAAGAAAGAACAATAGGCTTCATTTATTCATTTTTTTTTTATTTCAGAATGATAGAATATGTATTTATACAAATTACTTGTAAGAACTAAGGTTCTGTAATATGAAACAGCATATCTAAAATAACAGATTGACAATATTCTTGGCACGGACACGATGGTAGCGCCACAAGAAAGATTTAGATCTAGTGCCGTTTAGGACTTGTGCCGCGAAATGATTTTTAGGACTTCTGCCGTTTAGGTCTTGTGCCGCGAAATGAAGTTTAGGACTTCTGCCGCGTTCCCCATTAGTCAACTGCCGTAATATGTGTCTACTTTCTCTACAATGGAACTCATCGCCAAATGTAAACAATTACTCAGCAACAATCCTACCTTTGTACATTTATGTAACTTATGTTGTGGATACCGTGTGCGTGGGTTTCCTCGGGGTTCTCCCGTTTCCTCCCACTTTCTTCATTACAACCATTTCATTCATTACTCATCACCACCGTCTCCTTTAGCCTCACCGGCATAACCATGGGACGTAAAACTCAAAGATTTCATTTCATTTTTTTTTTTTTTTATGTTGTGGATAGTCATGTTGTCCTGAGACGCTGATTCTTTCACAAGAAAACGGCTTCTTGATACCTGTTGACTATGGCAGGGAACATTTTTCTGGGACGCTGAATCGATTGGAAAATAACTTTATAGCGTTTACTGATTTGCTCTACAGAAATCAGTGTTGAAAACGGAAGTAATAATAACTTTAGCATTTGTTGCTTCCAAGACCCTCGTCTTTGACCTTGATAGTAGTAGTTATAGTGTATACACAGTACAAAATTTACTATTGTGTATTTCTTTACCGAAGGTGGTGGCACTAAACTCGAAAACTTGGAGAACTACTGAAATACATCATAGTAGTTTTTGCATATGTCTTATGTATGGTGATACGTGGAACTATCATGTTAAAGTATATACAAAAACTACTAGTTTATAGCTGAATTATTAGGGGAAAAAATGCCAAAGGAAAAATCACTTCAACAACAGCCAGTCTTTTTTTCTTTTGTGTAATAATAATTATAAGAGTATGGTGTACTTACATTCACCCAAGAGGGCGGCGCTAGAGTCGGAAAGGTCGAACGACTATTGTGGATTGACATTCACCAGAGGTTGTCGCTAGGCTCAAAAAGGTTGGAAACTACTATTATACGTTTGTTTGCTCATGTATAAAACTAGTAGTTTTTGTATATGCTTTAACATAGTTGTAAGTAGATCGACTTCGTTAAAGGACATACAAAAACTAGTAGTATAATACCTCAATTCAGGGCCGGATTTAGCATTTTGGCGCCCCTAGGCCCAATAATTTTTTCCGCCCCCTAGTCTGGTTAAAGTTACTTTCCTACAAACCTTTATTAAAAAAATATATCAGGCCTACATGTTAATTGCTCAAACACCACTCCACGAGGCAATTTTAACATTGTAAGTTTTTTGAGGAATTTACTTGGTTCTGGGCTTAACAAAATACTGTTAATGTATTAACAAAAGATTGGAGAATAACTTTGGTTTTGTTCAATTTAGCCATTTGGGCAAATAAATTTTAAAAAAAACTCTATAGTAAAAAAAAAAAGTAAATAAGTAAAAAAAAACAAAAAAACAGCCAGTTCTCCCGTGTTTTGAGATCAATGTTGTAACGAAGTTGATGCATAATGTTGAAAAATAGTGTAACTTTACCAACAATTATTTGTTCCAATGAACTTCAAAATCAGAATGCTTTATTAGCCTGATTTTTAAAAAAATTAATTTAAAAAATATGTTAAGTTATGGCTATTTATTTTTGTTTTTAGATATTTTTTAATTTTTTTTTCTCTCTGCCGTGCGCCCCCTGGGAGCTTGCGCCCATAGGCCCGGGCCTACCGGGCCTATTGGGAAATCCGGCCCTGCCTCAATTATTAGGCAAGGCTAATGGAAGAAACTATGCTGTTGTATAGCAATGATTAAACAAAGTATAATAACAATATAATATTAATAATTATTATTCGATAATATAAAAAAATTGTTATTGTTGGAAGAAATTACTCCAACAATAACAAGTTTTTATATTATCGAATAATAATTATCAATATTACATTGTTATTACGTATTGTTTAATCGTTGCTATGCAACAGCATATATTCTTCAATTGCAAGTAATCAATAGCAAACAGATATACATACACAGCTTCCAGTGGAAGTACGACATCCTAGAACACCTAGGAACACAGGGTACTGCACACACCTTTACGGGCAGCAAACCACTTATATCTGTCAAATTTTCAACCTTCCTCGGCATTCTTAATTCGAAAATTAAGATTCATCGAAAATTGTGAACACAACTCGAGATTTTATTCACTAGCACTATGTTCAATCAGCTGACAGCATGTCTGAGCAATGACACAATTATAAACGTACTAACTGTAAGTCCCATTCTGAGGCGAACCACTCTAAACCAACTATAAATCACTACTCGGCAACAATAAACCACTACTCGACAACTGTGAGACACTACTATACAATTGTGAACTATTGATCGACAACTGTGAACAAAATATTTATTAGCACTACATTGAGCCAACTGACAGCTTTTCTCGTCTGGAGCACCTGGAAGCGTGGCAGAAATTATGAATCCTTACTTGACAATTATGCAAGATTGATCGACAACTGAGAATACCGGTACTGATTGTTACTAAAGCGCTATCTCACAAGCCATTTGATACTGATCCTAACTTCAGAAAACCCTCATTAAAATATACGAGGGATTGACCGTGGGTATGATTATACCCACGGTCAGTTCCTTTCATGGAACACAATCAGCACAATCAATTTATCTTCCGTCTTTTGGTAACAGCAACAGAGAATATATACCAAATCTTACCCCAGAAAACAAGAAAACTACTATAAATAAATTCACAATCCCCATAGGTCAGTTTAAGAGACTGAATTTTGGTTTAGTAGAGACAGAGTCTCTGTCTTTTATTCGTACCTAGATGTATTCTCCATACGATTCGTACCTATATATGATTGATGGATGTTGGTATGTGCTTTTATGTTCCAATATAACTCTGGTATCGCTGGAGTAATTTTAACAAAATTTCGAAAACAATTTACTTAGTCTGGAAAAGAGTACTCTTGGGATAAGCCTTGGCAGTATTTTTTTTTTTAATTTGGTAACCAACAAGAGACCACGTCTGCCTAATGTTAGTGCTGTAAATGATGATTACACCAAGTAATAGTGTTTCCACCATTGTTATAGTGGTTACACCATGAGTAACACGACTTTGTACTTCATTTCCCTTTTCCGGATAGCCATATTAAGCAATGTTGTTCAGTGGCAGAGCGGCGACCTCGGACTCGGAGGACCAAGCATAGTAGTATGGGTGTACAAATCTCTATTTTTTAATCAGTGGATTAATCTAAGATTAAGTCACTTTTGCTGGTCTGTATGGTTCCGCCGGGCACCATTATTGTTTTGCCCCGTCGCGGCTTTCCTTTATGGCTCTCTTTGGACGATGTTATTGACCGCGTGATTCTGGCCCGCCTCGCCCGCTACGGTTACCTTTTATAGACCCAGGCTCACTTTGTGGGGGATGCTAATGGCATTTCCCTGTTTGCCGGCTTTTTAAGCAGGCCATAGACGCACGCACTTGCATTACCAACATGTATGAAAGGTTTCTTTCATCAAGCATCTTGAAAGAATTTTTTGCCCACACACGTACCAACGTGCTGTCCAACATACTGAAAGTAGTTGGAGAAATGTGGAGGACGAGGAAACGCGTGCTTTTTCTTTCTGCAACTGCACGACCTTGGCATGCGACGGAGGAGAGACTCACGTGATTTCTTCCGCTGTCGTGATTGGCGGACCTAAATATAAAACAGCCACCTTGCATGAACGAGCCCCATACACGGTAAACATGCACGCAGAACGGCAAAAACATCAAACATGTTTTCAGAAGATTTTGAAAACTTTTAACATGAATGAACGAGGCCATACACGATTAACTTGCCTGTGGTTTTATCATTTTTCATACAAGTCGGGCTGTTTCTTCAGGCATGTGTTTACGTGTATGGGCTGCTTTATGGTCTGGCCACACGTGAGAATAGAAAGTTTTTACCTAAGTACTTTTTGTTATAGCAATGGTGCTGAAAGGGTCATTTACATTAAGTCATATTTTATATGCACTTGGAATTACTGTACGTGGCGCACTTACGCATTTATGCTATCCGAAATTACGTATTTCTTCAAGCTTAGGTTGTCTCTCATGTTCATTTCACTGGAAATATGGCTGCTTTGCATTGACGCATCATTTGAATTGACTGATAGCTTGAATTTTGTTTTCTTGTACACGCCATTTCTCATTTACCATTTATTATTATTGTTGCTGTCGACGATGCTGATATTAAATTATATGAAAATAAATTTTTGTTGGTTCGAAGGAGGTTTGATGTCGCTACCTTTGTGTTACCAGTCCGGCACTGTACTTTTTTTAAAAAAAAAAAAGTTAGCCGACTCACCGAACGTGTCTCAGTAACTTGAACTACTTATTACTAATTTTACTTGCTTTACTCGTTTAACTGGGTTTTCCAATTTCCTAGAACGACAGGGACACGAACACAGAAACATCGAGGACAGTCAAAATTACAAAGACTCTCCCAACGAGAATCGAACCCAGGACCCTGTACATCAAAGACGCACATGCTAGCCACCATACCAGCGGGGAGGGCTACTTACTAGGCCATCAGGGAGCTTGATAGAACGAAGTTTCTATTTGGTACTAAAAGCACTTTCATACATCTTTGCACCCTTCAAAAACAAACCGCGTAACTCGATTTGTATCACTCCGCGCACGAGTATTCAGCGATTGGTGCAGGAGAAAATGCTTCGTCTGTTTCCCGTAATATTTCTGCTTCTGCACGTGCATGTAATCTTTCACTTGTTAAAACAGTGGAAAAAAAATTCACCGAAATACATCACACCATCAAATTAGGCAAAATAGCCGATATTAGTTCTGCTCTCTTCCAAAAGCGACCGAGTACAGATTGTTAATATTGTTATACTATAATTACAGATGAAATTACACGTACACACTACGTCAATATCTTGAACTTTAAGATTAAGCGATGGGCCGCATGTAACAAGTATATTTATTTATATGAAAATCTATTTTTTTTAATCTATTACTTAAAACAAATAAATGCACGAATTGATTAAAAATCGTTTTTCTTTCTTTCCTGAAGTTTTGTTTCTTGATGTGTTTTCTCATATCCTATAACATTTGAACTTACAAATAGTAACTAAAGTCATATAATAAATAATTTATATATTTTTACGCATTCTATAAAAATATGTAAATTCGCAACTTACGGTTTTAATTCACCTCGAGTGAACATCACTAATATCGGAATCATCACTATCACTTACTGAATCGTCGTTTATCGATAAAAGTAATCTTTTACTCATTTCGTCTGTCAAGGAATCGACCTCCTACAGTCTTTTCTTCATTTTCTATTACGTGATGGACTACGGCTGCCCAGTCCGATTCGGTAACAGGAGAGACAGCTGTTTCGAAAGAATCATATTTGTCTACTCGGGCAACAACATGAGATTTAACAGATGAATGAAACATTACCACTGACACGTTTTTCTTTCTTAATATAGGGTATATCAATAAAAATGAGTAACTACTGAGAATTCTGCTAGACTACTCCTGGAGTAATCTCCTCCCTCAATTTCATAGCAATGAAATAAGCCATTACTCACAAGGGAACCTTCCGAAAATGATAAATGCAGTGAAAGATGTCGTCTACGCCAATTGAAAGAGCTGTAACAGAGATGTTCATTCCAAAAAAATAGCTGCCCATAGCAATAGGTTCAAGAAATATAAGGGGTGGAAGTTTGGGAAACAGCAAGATTGGACAAGGGGGGAAAAGTGCAAATTCCGCAAAAAATGGGGACACGACAAAATACAATGCTGACAAGTGATGTATAGAAAGAGACTTGCCACAATAGGGAACAAATGAAGGCCACCAGTAGGGTTAACAGTGTTGCCAACTGCAATGAAAAGTACATGTTTTGCAAAGAGCACTACATGAAGTGAGTGCAATATTCAGTGTCAACCTGTCATATAGAACATAAGATATGACGTGTATAATCAATGGTACAATCTAACAAAAGAGAATAAAAAAAAGAAGTACGAAAAATACGGAAAAGGCGGAGTTGACCATAATGCGCCACATTTGATCACGAGCTGTGCATATTAGGATGGACAAAACAAGAAGCACCGACTATGCAGGAAACCGACGTACCTAGAGTCGAAAAGAAAAACGAGTTCCAAAGTTGTCAACACTGGCCATGAAAATCCAGACAATTCTAATATAGTTAGGCCACTCGCTTCACGAAAAGAAAATTCCAGCAACAGGCATCACTCGGAATGCATCAATGCTAGAGTGACTGAGGCAATGTCAATTCGGGGAACATGAAATGGTTGGGTTGAGCCAACAACCGATAATAGAAGGAGTGAACATTGTCATGGTTGGGTCGTATGTGGGAATATACAGGGTGCCCCACCAAACTTTGACCTGAAAGATTTGCGAAACGAACAAAAATGTGACGGATCCAGTTGTGCAGGAATGTACCAATGTCAGAGGGTGATAAAAGTCTGTGACAAGTTACTCAGATACGTTCGGTGAATCAGTTAACTTAAAGAAAAGAAACAAAGTGCCTAAGGCATTTGTCTGTAAATTGAAAGGAACTCTTAAAGGTTACTTCCAGTCCCACCAAGGTAACATTTTTCTTTTACTTGTTCTCGAAGTTTCTCTTTGTATTTCTATCGGATTCGATTAAATAGAACTTCGAATAGAGACCACGTTGAATTCATTTATTGACTAAGCCTGAAATTCTGATAAAGGTATGGCTATATTATTATTATTATTATTATTATTATTATTATTATTATTATTATTATTATTATTATTATTATTATTATTATTATTATTATTATTATTAAAGTACGAAGTTTCAAATGAGGCGATGCAGTATTTACGTAAACAAAATGATAATTTATTTGATAATATTCACTAGTCCACTATACATTTGCGAGGTTTTACTTTGGGAAATGTAGTGTATACAACATTGAATAGTAAAAGTATTACAATAAAAAATATATTATTAAAAATATTGATCAAGTAATTGGAGTTAAACATACTTTCTAGTAAGAACTATATATATAGAGAGGATTTACTTCTAAGTGCGATGCAAACGAATATTCTAGTTTTAATCCGATTAGAAATCGATAACTTACACAAGAATATTTACTTCATTAGTTCTATAAATCTTTATGCTTATCGTATTATAATTCACTTTAAAATTATGATTTTCCCATTTCAAAACGTAGAACGAGAAATAAATGTAATGTTCTGTTTGTTAAGGAAACCTTTCAAACAGTGATGATTTCAGGGCATGACCTGTGGGAGAATTTGAGACTCTGTCGACATAAATTTCCCCCTTCTTGGCCATAAGTTATCTTCGATCATGCTCAAAGTGGACTAATAATGTTTTATCAGTTTTCTCTCATTCATATATTGACCATTACCGGGGAAGAATCTGAAATCGTCAATGCTTATAATTAGTTTTTCATTACAAATCAAACGATAATAATGAAATATTGAACATAATATTTTGTTCTCAGCTGTGGATTTTAGATTTGCAATTCATATAATGTTCCCTTCTAATGGAATTTGAGAGAAAAGTAGTTGCCAAAGTTCTTAGTCCTCTGATGAAAATAGGAACACACTTAAAAAAAAACGAATACTCCCTTTAGGGTTTGAACACACAAACTCCTAATTGATAGACTAGTGACCCAAACCGCTCGACCAGTTCGTATATCTTCAGTGCGTCTCTTTTGACTTTTGGGTAAAGTAGTTTCCTGCTCCACACTTCTTTTTGTTTATGTCGATGCGACTATAAGTTTGTGGTGAATATTTGGCAGTTACAGGTCTTGCAATGCATAAAAGTCTTTTTCGTATAAATTATGTTCAATTTTACGTCCTAATAACTTATATACAACAGGTTGAATCTGTGAAATGATTGGGGTTGGAGTGATCGTAAATGTTTTCATAGTTAGGAGCCTGGATATGCAAACCCGCTCAACGTGGGGATTTACTTTTGAGAAATTTGGTACCACGCTGGCATTTTGAGCCCCTTTTGTTAAAAAGTTGGTATAATTCTACCCAATTCAGCACCAAATTACTTGCCAAATTATTAATAATATGTTGTCATGTTTTTCAGGGAAGGTTCTTGGACACTGGACCGGTTTTACAGTTTTTACGAATGTCAGTTTACTTACCTCATATTCTTCTTACAGTCTATTATCCTTCTTGGGTCGTGAAATAAGCGAGAATAAGGTGGAATAATATATATTATTTTATTATAACGTATTGGCATAATCCTGGGACATAAAACTCAAAGATTTTTGTTTAGACACGAACTCCTCGATGATTGATTTGTTTTTCGTTCTATATATTTTTTCATATAACTTATATGGCCATAATAACGTTTCGGTTTATTGGTCACTTTGAAATGGAGGCGCGTTTGGGTTTCTTACAATACATACCGAAAATGATAACTGTTTTCCCTTTTGATTTGCGGCCTTTGTTATACTTCCTACGTGCGAGAATGGGGGACGCGGTGGCTCAGTGGTAGAGCGTTCACCTCTGGTGCTTCGGGTCCCTGGTTTGATACCAGTTCGCGCCGTGTGGACAAACACCGTGCTCTTGGGTTTTCTCTGGGTTCTCTCGTTTCCTCCCACTTTCTTCATTCCACCATTTCATTCATTTCTCATCTTCACCGTTTCCTTTAGCCTAACCGGCATAACCGTGGGATGTAAAACTTAGATTTCATTTCCTACGTGCGAAAAAAGTTTCATCTACTTTCACGATTGTTTGGGGTCGTATTTGTATGTTCTTAAAAATAGGACTTTTTTCGTTTCGACTCTTGGAAGAGGAAGCGGCAGCAGTGTTCTAGAACTTTACCTCTTTTAGTTATAGAGCCATGCATTACACTGGTATAAAATAATGAATTCAGCCCTTTTTGTTTCAATTTGGTACTATTTTTCAGCCCACTCCAGAGCCAGGACTGTGGCAACACTGCTATTTAGTCAATTTCAGAGTACTGGGCTGCGATGTTCATTATGTAATCAAAAGAAAAACTGAGCACTTGTACTACATTTATATTTAATATATTAAATGCATTATACTTCAGATAATTGGAGAGTTTTTCATTGGATATTAAAGAAAAGAAAAAAGAGATGACAGCTATTTCACTGATTCGAAGTAGCGTAACGTCTGATGTTAATTCTGTATGTTATAGTTTGCACATCAATTAAAAGAAAGGTTCAGGTTTAAATGAACATTTAAGAGTCACAAGAATGGTTGTCCGGGCTCTGGATTATCAAAATATCTGAAAAAAAAATCTTCAAGGGATACTAAAAATGTTAGAATTTAATCTATTCAATAAATAAACTGTTCCTTTTTTTTAAATGAACAATTGTTTGATCCACATGTTCTCTCGCCTTTATTAGAGAGTCACGTAGTAATCCGAAATACATTCTTGAAAAGGACGGGAGTAAAAGAGCATATGCTTTTAGTAGATCTGCTAGTTCCACGATTCACAAATATTATTTGTCCTAGGATTGTTGTTCAGGGTGGCTTGGTGAACATTCCAGGTGTTTGGAGGATATAGAGGGGGCACACTGCGTAAACGAATATTTCCAGATCGAGCTTTAACACGGCGATATGTGCCGGACAAGTAAGTAGTATCAAAATAGTCTGGAAGTTCCAACTCTTCCTCCGAAGCCTCCTTCCTAAGTATTTGTATTCCTCGATGCACATCTGTTATAGAAAGAAATGCCAATCCGTTCATTTTTCCGCAAAACAGACGGAAATTTTCATCGTTCTTGTATCGTTCTGTGAGTCCAAATTCTTGGACCTTCCTACACACTGACCGAGTGAGGTAAAAAAAAAACTGTACGAGTTGAATTTCCAAAAGTGGCTTTTTCAGCCTGTATTGCCGCTATCTCGAAATCCATAACCACACTTGCAGGGTCCGGGTTGCAGGGTTCACCATATTCACTGCACTGTTGTACCACCGTACGAAACAGTTCTTCATATGAACTTTGTGTCTTGCTCTGCGTTAGGGCGTACACCATATAATGGAAGTCTCACCTATCGGAATTCGAATAACGTAAACTTGAAGGAATAATTTAGGAGCCATTGAAAAGCTGCCGTCCATCATCCAAGTTTCAGGGAAAAGGAAAAGGAATTGGAAGAAAAGGTGCTGAAACCACAACAAAGGAAATTAACAACAAAACTGAACAGAAAAATAAAGAAATAAAATAAAAATCAACAAAAGCTTAACTCGAAATTATATCTTGTGGTTGGCTGGTGTATATTTCTGTGTGTGTTTTGTTTGTTTTGTTTCTATGTCAGTGTGTGATTGTCTCTTCGGCATCTTCTTTTCTTCTTTCTTCTTGTGTTTTTGTTTTTCCTGTATGGTTTGGCTTTCCCCTGTTTTTTTAGTTTCTCTTCTGTGTGATATTCCATGCGCTCCTTGGTTTTTCACCTGAAAAAGTTTTTCACTAACACTGACACTATAATTTCACAAATACACTATTTCCACTAATATATTCACTTATACTTTTCACTATCACTAATACTTTGGAAATAATACTTTCTACTAATACTATTACTTTCACTAATGCTTTCAACACTAAATTCACTAATTCGTTCCACTTGTATTTCTTGGTTTTCGCTGTATATTGTACTTAATTTCACTCAGGTTCTCTCTCCTGTATTTTAGTGTTGTGCTTACTGGTTTATCACCTGTTTTATTTACTAAATTATTATTTTCTTTGCTTATTACTTGCCTTATCATAAATTTTTCTGCCGCTTGCAAGGTGGTATTGAATGTTCTCATCGGTTCCTAATGGTGTGGGTCCGGGGTCCACTCGGAGCACTTAGTGTGAATCCTAGTCCGTTGTATCCCAAAACCATCTTCACGAATTTTACTCAACGCCGAAGCGGTATTCAACTATTCCCACTTCCCTTCCAAGAACCCGCCACCACAAGAACATTCACTCACCCACGTCTCACACTTCACGTTGCACCGGAGTTCCTATCCAGTCCCTAGGTTGGAGGTGCTGGTCACACATTCCTGTTCTCGGTGGAATACACAGTTTCCCAGTGTTTCTCATCCTGGAGTCTTTTCTCCGGTCCGAGAACACTTCACCCAGTCTCTTGTTCCAAATATAATTAATCTGTTTCTGGACCGTTGTCATAAAACAGAAAGAACTTTGGATCTCTTCCTGTAGTCAACGCCCATTTTCCTGCAAACAATAAAGTCAATATAAGCGTATGTATAATCATGCTTGAATTTGTAAAACAATTCCAACATTTCATAACCGCCCATGTAACTCCAAAACCATAACAAGATATTATAATAGAATCTAAAAGCCCCCATTTCCATCAATGGCATTACGAGGGTATTTTGTTTCGAGTGGCTGATGACCGTTTTAGGGGACAGACAGCAGGCTAACAACTCTAAGTTTGAATTTAGTGTTTTAGATCTATCTCTAATCAATAACGTAGTAAAATTTGTTTGCTTTTGAGGACAAAGAATATAGTTGCTATTTGCATGTACACTCATGTCCAAAATTATTGTCACATGTCTATAAATATGTTTTTATTGGAATATAATTTGATAACGAATTCGCCCGGTATTTCTTATAGTGTTAGTATATGTATAATCGGGAAAGACATGTATGTGGCAAATTTCATGTCAAAAGAGCAGTAAATAAGAACAATAAAACGAAAATAACACTTTGTTGTCCATTTGGCACTTTGTTCTACCCATTCTAATTTTCGTATTTATAATTTTTTCCTATGAAATTTACCACAAATACACATTTCCCGATTATACACATCGTATTATTATTAAAAGTATCCTGCAAAATCGTTATCATATTATATTCTTACAAGAAGACATTTTAGATATGCGACAATCATTTTGGACACGAGTGTACATCCTTGACATCCAGGGGCGTCATTTCAGACTTCGCTGGGGGGGGGGCAAGAGCACCACCGACATAAGACTTTCACGTTTTGTACTAGTATATTAGTAGGTAATCTATTAAAGTATATGCATTCCTCAAACTCTTGGGGGGGGGGGCAATTGCCCCCTCCTGCCCCTAAATGACGCCCCTGTTGACATCATAGTCATATTTATTGTTACGTAAATGCACATTCTAATATTTCACAGACTCACTAAGATAGAAACATGCTAATTAGAAAAAAAATTCGGTGTGAATTTGAGAGGCTTTGAAGAAATTTGGACGGGCTCGAGCCCCCCAAATAAGGCTTAGTAACGCCATTGATTCTCATTATTTCTATCAATATAGTATTCTCTGATTAGGCATCATGTTACGTGTCAAACATATAAATTAAGTGCACTGAACTGTTATTAACAAATGTATGCATTTCAAACAAAATAAAACAATTCTTTAAATTTAAAATTTCAAAACTTAGACAAGCGAAGAAAAATACTGATCCTGAACTAACCTTCGATAACCAAATTAGAAAGATCTGAAGGTTCTGCTGGGAAAATCTTGCTCCTGTGGCTTCTGATAGTTGTCTTACATACATTCTCCTTTGGTAACATCGCTCTTGCAGAAACGGTTAACTCTGAAACAACTGCAGCAAAAATTTGTCCAGGCTTAGAACTACTTGCAAGGCACCTTTCCTTCATTTCTTGTCGGCTAATCGCAACCTTCACTAAATCTTCGCTACCACTGTGATTATGCTCATGAATCAACAGGGGCGCCCGAAGATGATTTTCTAGAGGGGGGGGCATCTCCATGGTTTCTATATTACGTCTGGTATTTAATATACGTGGTTTGCTATACTACGTATACCTTTCCGTCAGCCAGAGGGGGCCCCGGGCCCCACCCTGCCCCCACCTTCGGGCGCCCATGCGAATCAACACTCCATCACCATTGCTTAAAGTAGTGTTTAAATTACCAGGGCACTGTGAGCTACCTACTTTACAACATCTCCACCGAATATAATGCTTCACAATTTTATGTTTCGTCTACATATGGCCTTCAAAGCACAATTTTTTTCCTTCTCGCGTAGTAGATATAACCTCCATGCCTCACAATAACTTCAATCTAATAAAATTATCACAATGAAATACACTCTGTATAGAAGAACTTCACTCTATTTCTGTTCTTAAATAACAACCAGAGCAAACACACGACATACCTAAAAGATGTAAACAACTGCTTGTTTATAATTGGCTAAAACTGGGAAATGTAAACAAATCTTTGTCTCTGATTGGTCGAACACCTGTCCACGTTACTTAAAGGAAACTTCCAGAAATATTTGTTTTTTTTTTCCCTTTATATAAATTTGTTTTCTGAACAGATTTCCAATAACTATTTACCAATGTTTACTCAGAGTTGAAATATAATTTTCTTTCAATGGCTCCTAAAAAAGTTGCCTCTTTTCACCTGACGTAGTCAACATTGAGGAAGGCCCATGTTCTTGTTGGACTCACAGAACAATACAAGAACGATGAAAATTTTCGTGAAATTCTGATATTGGCAAAACCTATTATTTGTAAATAATGATATACAAACCCATTATAGGCCCATTTTGCATGTGCTTTTAACATTTGCTGAAGCTGACGTTATGTTCTTCTACTGGTGTTTGTTCTTACGTCGGATATTCGAAACTTTATTTTGCAGAGTCCAACATGAACTCAATTGTTTTCCAAGTTTGATTAAGATAAGGTAAGCTGTTTCGGTCATTTAATTTGCCTTTACAAAGGCTTTAAAAAAAACCGACAAAATTTCCTATATGCTAATATTTTGGTGACGAAATTACTGTGTAAAAATTTCCATGACGAAATTACCTTCATGCTAATATTTTGGTGACAAAAATTACCGGTGACGAAATTTCCGGTGACAAAATTACCGCCGCCATTTTGTCCATCTCTGCTGTGCAGCATATGTGATAGAGGCTTCCAAACTTTGGATGTTTGCGATACTATAACATCCTTAGTTGCAACACTGAATAACAAATGTGGTACTTTAAGTTTTCGTTTGACCTGCTGATTTGAAACATGTAATAATCAGACATAGTGCCATTTGAAAAAATACAACTTTATATTGGGTTGGCAACACTGCTTGTTGGGTATTTCTGTCTAATACATGCGAAGATGTCCCCCTGTTTATAATTGCTTCGTGCAAAGTTTCGTTTTTCTCCCTATCTTGGTTTCTCCGTTATCATGGTTGGACATTATAAATGGTGCACCCTAATCTTTCAGTATCAATAGTTTTATAATTGGTATTACCTGAAAATTCCAAATTAACGCCAGTCTTCTACCACAATAATGCAGAGACTTATTAGATAACTAATTAATAACTATTTTTATATAGCTTTATACTGTTTCTATTTTTGATAACATTTACAGGTTTTAACGACTTACAAGGGAAGTACTAGAAGTGGTACGCGGCGATCTGCATGTGTTGTATATCGTTGGGAAGCTAAGTACACCACACATGTGAAATATCTCGCTTGAATGAGGCCCTATGTATATAGTGCGTGGCAACCATTTGAATATTAGAACAAGGCACGCTCCAAAACAAAAGAAAACGTGGACAAAATAGGAAGCTATGATAAAATTGTTTTGAGACGTAGAATATAAAAGTTTAAAAGGTAGCTGAATACGAATCTGACATCAAATGTTTACAAATCAAAATGGCGACTCCAACATGACGGACACAAATTACAAAAAGAACAAGCTATGCATCTGAAATTGGGTATATAGAGATATTCGACGTCGCTATGTATGAATCGGATACCAAAAGTGTAAAATTCAAAATGGTGGATCCAAGATGTCGGACAAAATTCAAAACACTGCTATGAAACTGATAATGGATAGATAAAGATTTTCTTGGTCGCGGAGTACGAATTCAATGTTAGAAGTGGAAAATACAATATGACGGGTCCAATATGGCGGAAAAGTGAAAAATACAATATGACGGATCCAATATGGCGGACAAAAGTGCAAACAAATATGTACAGGACGGACATATGAGATTATTGAACATGTGTAGCAAAATATGTTTAGTACATAACGGGGCAAGTATTGGCAGGTGATGCTTTACAAGAAACAGGAAGCGTGTTTTCTATAGTCATCTCAAAATTGAGACACGGAATGCAGGGAAGTGTTTCTAGCGCACATGGAAGTTCTGTAATACGAACAGATTGCAATCATAGACAATAATTATTTTACTCTCAACTCCCTCCCAGTCCCCGAAGAGATACACAGGGATCGGCATGTGTTATATATAATTGGAAAGCTCGCACCAAGTACACTTTACATCTGTAACATCTCGCTTCAATGGCACTTGTAGGGTACGTTGCGATTATTTACAGATACCATCTAAATATCCGAATAATGACACTGAGAAGTATGCGTTAGAGTTTAGAACATATTTATGATTCCACTTCTGTGTTTCTGGTATCAAATTATGCCGTAACCGTGGGACGTAAAACTCAAAGATTTCATTTCATTTTTACATTATGCCGTGTACACTTGTGAGCCATATGTATGACAAATGTTCACTGTCATGAGTAGGGATGGCACCGACACCGAAACTAGTCTCGATCTCGCATCGAATTCGAGATCAAGATGTGCTTTTCCAAATCGACACGAAGTCGAAACGAACCCAGGTCTCGATACCATCTCTATTTCTGTGGGCTTTCCGGAAACTAATTCACCCCACCCATATTAGTGTGAAGATGAGTGATGGTCAAATAAATTCCGTGGATGGAAATCCATCTCGGAAAGAGATACAACTAGTAGAGAGAATAGTCTCTATGGTCAATTCGATGGACAACAAAGATCAATTCGATTACGAAACGATTGATGAAATACACTGTGATGTGCTTTCGCTACTGACGATATTGGTGTAATTTATGAGAATATGGATGCTTCAGGACAATCGCAGGTTTCTGCAAATGCTTTTATACGTTTGGACTATGCACAGCGTGTCGTACAGGCGCAGAAAGACTATCAACAGTGGTCGTCTTCTACCATCGCACGTATTTATGTAGGTGTCAAAACTATGTTGACCAACAGAGAATACAGCATGAAAAGTATTCGTTGGTGATTAAATATTGTTTGTAACAGTTCATTCTAACACGAGAGTGAGGGGTATCAGGTCACGAGCAAACGATTCGACGGTGAGTCCTTTATCAGGCCAAGCTTATTGGTCTTACGGGTTTTAAAGCTTCACATATTTGGATTCAAATATTTAAGAAACGTTTTCGTCTGTCATCCAAAAGAATTTGTATTTTCACATCTACAAAGAAGTCTCTCGAATCGAAGTCGATCAGAGCATTGAATTTCATCTCGATTTTGTGGATACCATTTACCCAAACTTTGGTCGAAATCAAATTTTGAATACCGACCATTGCTATCGAACAGCACATTATCGCACACAGGAAAAAAAAATACAACACCTGACCCGCAGTTAAATACTCGCAGGCATTTATACCTATACAACCTGTTCTGTCAGTAGTAGTCCCCCCCGTTGGCGCGAATGACTCATCCTCACTCTCTTTTATGACCGGGGTGAAAGGTCAATGACCTGGCCCGGGGTCAATGACCTAGGGGTACCTAGGACCACCCCCTCTAAATTTTGGCAGGGGTACCTTGGCCCACCCCTTAAATTTTGGCAGGGGTACATAGGACCACCCCCCTTAAATTTTGGAAATTGCCAAATCTAAAAATTTGGTATGGTAGCCTAGGACCATAGTATGTACCTCTATCAGTATTCGGGGTCTATGTCGTTCCCTTTCATGGGTAAAAAATTGCCAAAAATAGAAATTTCGGCCTAATTTTTTGACCTAATTTATCCCCTTTGATGAGGTGTTATTACCTTATATAGTTATATGGGCGTATACAGGGTTTCATTACCTTTCATAAGACATGGGTATATTTGTGCACCCCTTGAGAAATTTGGGAGGGGTACCTTGGCCCACCCCTTCAATTTTGGAAATTGCCCAATTTCAACATTTGGTATTATAGTACAGGACCCTAATATGTATTATGATAAATTTGGATGGTCCACCTCGTTTCCTTTTAGGGGTACCAAATTGCCAAAATATAAACGTAAGCAATACGTTGTACCACGTGTTTGGTTTTTGGCTCAATTTATCCCCTTTGATGAGATGTTATTACCTTATATGGTTATATGGTCATGTATAGGGGTCCATTACCTTTCATAAGACATGGGTATATTAATGCACCCCGGGAAGGGTACCATGGCCCACCCCTTAAATTTTGGAAATTGCCCAATTTCAACATTGGGTATTATAGTATTGGACCCTAACATGTATTATGATAAATTTGGGTGGTCCACCTCGTTCCCTTTTAGGGGTACAAAATTGCCAAATTTTAGTACAACCACATGTTTGGTTTTTTGGCTCATTTTATTCCCTTGGATGAGGTCCTATTACCTTATATGATTATATGGTCATGTATAGGGGTCCATTATCTATTATAAGACATGGGTACATTGGTGCACCCCGGGAGGGGTACCTTGGTCCACCCCTTAAATTTTGGAAATTGCCCAATTTCAACATTTGGTATTATAGTACAGGACCTCAATATGTATCATGATAAATTTGGATGGTCCACATCGTTCCCTTTTAGGGGTACAAAAATTGCCAAAATATAAACGTTGTACCACGTGTTTGTTTTTTTGGTCCATTTTATCCCCTTTGATGAGATTCTATGATTACAGGGGTTCATTTCTTATCATAAGACATGGGCACCCTTCTTAAATTTTGGCAATGGGGGTCCACTGAAATTGTCCAATTGAAGCATAGTACAGGACCTCAATATGTTTCGGTGGTCCTATTACCAAATTTGTTTAGTACAACCACGTGTTCGGTTACTGACTCAATTAAGGTTATAAGGTATGAATGGGTATCCCCTTTCAATTTGGTAGGACCCTTCGGGTGTAGTACAGTCACGTGATCGATGATTTGGTTTTAATGCGCGACGAGGTCCCTGGTCAATGTTCTCTAGGAATTAGGTGGAAACTTTGCACAGGGTTCTCGTCTTATATCGCACAGTTCTTTAGGAGAATCTGATAACGTTGTATATGGAATGGACAATAAAAACACATAAATAAGCATAAATTGTATTTTATTCATTTTTCTGGTTTCTTCTTTTTCTTTCTTATTGACAATGTTTGTATATTGAGCTGGGTTTCTTCATTAGACCGCCTCCTCTTCTTGATTGCGATGATTTGTTTCCATGTTTTGCAGCATAGCACCCGTTTGCAAAGCTTCGTATTGTGAATTCTGTAAAAAAGAACGAGGAAAAAGATGATTAGTATAGAAATAGATGATGATAAAACAAATACACTTACAATGATAAATATGATAAAATTACCTGGAAGGTATATTGCAACAGTCTACGATCATTAACCGTGGGTACTGTTGTGAACAAATATTGAATATCACGCAGAGATTTTCCTTGGGCTTTACAGCACAAATAAAAATAAGCATAATAGCCACATACGGATGAACCAAGACTTTGCATTTGGCTATTATTATATTTATAGTATATACAATGAAGTTTTAAGAATGCAACATGTTGTGGTACATAAGGAGGAAGGCCATAGCTGTCAAAATATTCTCCAACACCGCGATGATCAATATAAATTGCAATCCAATGACTTCCTAGTTTTGTGGATGGATCTGTATTTACAATGATTGCCAGAGGTAGAGAAATCCGTGAGGGCAACTCATCGCTTGCAAATACCCCGGTAAAATGATTTCTGAATAATGGACTACCGTTTAAAGCACTAGCTAATTGTAATGTATTCAACATCGTGAATGGAAATGATACATAACGTATACGTACCTTGTAATTTAAAAGTCCAGGATAATGTTGCGCTGGTGGTCTATCTCTAGGAGTGAGGAAAACTCTCCATACACAATACAGTTTGCAGGTGCTGCTAATTTCTCTTGGAAATGAACTTCCAATCGGATGGCTCCATGTCGTTGTAAATTCCAATAGTGACAATCTCCAGCAGAAGAATCGGGAGTTAGGTCAAATACAAACAGTGTATATCCATTCTTGTAGTCGGCTCTTGAAATTGTATTTCCAGTATTGGTAAAATGTATGCCAGAGCCTGAGAACAATGTGTGGTACGATGAAATGTAGAGATTTTCTTCAAAGTTGGGTTGCAATGGTTTTGAAGGTACAGCTTTTCCATCCACGTACAATGTAAAGAAATTAATTTTTAGATGTTGAAATTCAAATGGATTGGTGGTAATAGTTCCACTGGATGCTTCATTTGATGTAAATCCTACAATAATACGATTTGGCAATGTTCCCATAAACAGGTTATCAATAGTTTTGGATTGTATATCCTTCGGGATGGTAAATGATTTCATTTGAACCCTTGTCAGAGGATACTTTGCCGGTGTAGATTGTAAAATTTTATTGTGTGCCAATTTGACACTAGGGCTGATGCTGACTTTTTTCACCTGCAACGATGCATCTAGAATATTGATTTTTGCATTGACACCACTTTCACCGGCCATGAGACAAAAGTTTGGCTTTGCAGGAATAAGTTTCACACGTAATTCCACTCCATGAATTAAAAATTTATCTTGATTAAAAATGTCACAATGAAGATGTCCAATCATATCGAATTTCATACTTTGTTTTGTCAGTTCATAGCGTTGTTGAAATCCTTTGTTCTCACTTGTGGTTGCGTTCATATGACCAGCCGTATCTTGAAACCACATTGCTGTTTGTAAATGTGTATTTTTAGCTCCATCACTATAATTGAGTAGTTTTTCCATGTACGAACGATATGGATGATTATGTGACGGAAATGAAATCAGTTTATTGTTCAAGTAGATTTGTACTTCACTAAACATAGCATTTAGAAAATCATTGACAGGTGCAATTGCTTTATCCGTATTGATGAAGGAGGAACCATCTGGTTTCACAATTTGTGCTTGCATGTATAATAAGGTTTGTGGTAAATCAATATATTCATCACTGCTACCACTCACTACAAATTCTATTGGTGAATTTTCAGCTATTGAACTAATTGGTTTGTAGCCTATAATACGATTGTCCAGAACACTGGTTTGCGTGGGCAACGTTGAAAAAATGTCCAATTCACTTTTTACACATTCACAGGATTGATGATGTAAGAAAGCCATCGTTGAATTAATCAAAAATATCTGGTGACGATGCCAATGATCTCTTCTTCTTCTTATGTGATAATTTACGTCTCTTTGTAGGATTGATGGTGTTGTTGATCGTTGGAAGGTCAACCTCAAACTGAGAGCAGTCATCCCATTTTCGTTTATGATATCCACTTCCCAGCATAGTTTTCAACTTGTTTTTAGCTTTTTCTTGTAAATTTGTTTTTGCCTCTTGCATACGTTGATGAAACGATTCTTCCAGCGGTTGATTCGAGATCACAACATCATTAATCATATTGGCACCTGATTTTAATAATTCTTTTCCCACAGTTTTAGCGCCTTGCTTCACAAGTGGTAACACTGAACGAAATAAGCCACCAAGGAAACTTCCAATGCCATGTCCTGCTTGATAGGGACTTCCCACATAGACGTTGCCGATACCGGAAAACGCTTGTTTTTGGTAGTATTGCAAATACGGATCAGTCATGACGACGACGACGGAAATGTAGTTTTGTACACACCGTACCAAAGGTGAATGGCATCCGATGACCTGTGCTATCCCTTATATCGATTTGTATTTGCTCAAAATTCATTTTTTCCACCGGAACATAATGTGCAGGATTAAAGATTTGTACTGCATGACTTCCAAAAGTATGATTCACAGGATCCATGTTGACAATTCGTAGCAAGGGTACCATTGTATCTCCAACAATGACAGATTCAATAATGTCACAATAGACGTACATTTGTGATGGTAAGCCTAATCGTACATCCGGTGTATATTGTCCCTTTTCCATATCTTTTAAATCACTTTTCGGTTCAAATCCAAGCATTAAACTAACACTTGGTGACAATTGTACAGAAGTATGGATTTCCTTTTTGGGATGTCTTATGAGGCATATATTATTAGTTGCGTCATGAGATATAAATAAATTGGTTTCTTTATGATGTATATTAATTGCATGAATAAGATCCCGTATATTGTTATAATAGCGTACAGGGATCGTTACAACCTTCCACGGTTCCTGATCATTACTACTTGATGATTTGTAATATATTTTATTGTTTTCACTGTTAATGTTCAGCAAGGAATGTGGATAATGAATCTCTACAATTGCCACATCCCATTTCTGGCGAAACTCTACACGTCGTTGTAATTTCGTAATATATGAAGTCAATGTATTTTCTGGAAAATAATCCATGGAACTATTACTGGGAAGTGTAACGTAAAAATCTTGATCAGGTTCCATTCTTCTTCTTCTTCAATGAAGTTGCAGGGATCCACGAATTGAATGAGGAAGGATATCCTTTCCTCTGGACGAGATACTCCTTTCTGCGACCTTTTGTTCTTGTACGTAATATTTTATCGATGAGGAACGTCGAAGGGAGCGGTACTGGTTGTAATTCTTCTCTGTAGAAAACACCATCGATAAGTTGATGATTTAAATCCTCTAGTCGATACACTGGTGGGTTTCTTGGTACAATGGCTTTTACTCTGAATATTTCCCAAGTCCAGTTCTCGAGGTAACCCTTGTCAAAGATACGTTTTGTTTTACTTATACGAACAGTATCACCAACAGATAAATCCGTATCTTGTTTTGAACGTTGTAGCTTTTTGTCGTATAAGTTATGCCACACCTCCAGTAAATTGTCCTGAGAAACGTTTGCAGGTGCCATTTTAATACTGGAATGCCGACTTTCATTGTATGCTTTTACAAGTAAAGGCAATACTTTGATGTAATTGTATGTTTGATATTTGGTAAAGTATTTCCACATACGATGTTTCAATGTCTGATTAAATCTTTCTGCGATGCTGGCTTTAATATCTGGATCCTTTGTTGTGACATGTTGCACGTTGTGTTTTCTGAGAAACTTTTGTACTGTCTTGTTGGTAAATTCAGTTCCTTGATCACTACGTAGTACAATTGGTTTCCTCTCCTGGAAAATCATTTCAAATGCATTCACTATATCCTCGGCACTTTTTGATTTTAGTGGTACAGCCCACCCGTAGCGACTAAACACATCAATCACTGTAAGAATATAGCGGTAATTGTCATTATAGTTTTGAAGTGATTGTAAATCATTTAAATCACATTCCCATTGATCATCAATATTGTTGACAAGATAAAAATCTCTACGGAAACGACGACGTACAGGACGATGTAACGTGTAGGTAGGTTGTTTGTTTAACCAAAGTTTTATTTTGGTTAGAGGTATAGATTTTCCTGTGGCTTGCCATAATTTCTTTGCAGTAGAAAACGATGCAGGATGTGCTGGATTGTAATAAATGGATTTCAACTTTTTGTTCATGGTTTGTACGTTGACCATTGTGGAATGATACGTTTTCTTTTTGGTCGGACTTCTAAAACATCATCATCTTCTTCTTCTTCTTCTTCTTCTCCGGAAGAAAATAATTCAGGTGCCGGTTTTGGTGGTGCAGATCCTTCAGATGCTGTTGTACTATTATGCTTGACAATATAGTTTAATCTCCGTGGATTACCAATCAATTCTTGAGGTGTGTTTGACGATGCAAGGTAGTTGCAAAACAATTCCCAGCCTTGAGGATTAGAATGTTTCCTCGGTCGAGTCACATCACACATTAAATCTACAATATTGGATCCATGTAGTTTATTATCGTTGATGTACACTGTTCCTTTATGATCCCACGTAATTGCGTCATCTTGTTTTAAACGACGGAATAGTAGTTCGGCTTTCTTACGATACATTTGTGGTATTGCGGCTAAAATTTCTTGTTTCGTGCTATCGTCAACATTCGGGACGTCACCATCAGGTTTCATTGATGTAATTGTAAGTGGTATTGGTTCTTCTTGTTTACGTATCACATAAAGATATTTCTGTAATATTCTATTGTACTGATTCCATTTTTCTTCATCACTTGGATACGATGTATTCAATATGGATTGCATTTCACGATCGAGATTAGATTCTCGATTTTCACTCGCACGGGATGATGATGCATGCATTCGTTGAAGCATTTCTGGTGGCACTAAAACCATCTTCTTGCTATGTTCCATGATGTTTATTGTTTAAACAAAATACTGGATAACACACTTCCTACAATAGGTGCAAGTAATGCAGGTAAGAATCCTCCTTGTTGTACGGCTAAATGTTTCTTCTTTTTATCCAATGATTTTGTATTGTCTACGAGATAGCGGAGCGTGTTCTTGTAACGCTTTAATCTTGACTTCTGTGCACTTGTCAGTGGAACATTGCCTTTTAAGACATTATAACAACATTCACAAATACTATGAATTAATGAAGCGTCTGCATTGGCAATAATAGCTTTACGCAATCTTGGTTTAGCTTTGTGCAGAGCACGTAGCAGATCAGCGTGTTTCACTGTAGGAGACATCGTGACAGACTAAGTCATTCTTTTCACATGCACAATAATTTAAACATGTTTTGTTGGTACGTAAACATAATGATGCAAATCGTCGGGAAAAATATTTGTACGAAATCGCATTTCATCGGGTGTATCTTGTTTAAGATCCATCAGTAAATAACCATGTGGATTTCTTGTTGCGTCTGCATAACTTTCTTGTAGAAACAGTGGATGCTCAGGCATGATTTGATAACTCATATGCTTGATTTGTGACTTGTCACGTGGATTTTTAAACAACACCAAATACGAACAATTTAAACTCATATTTCTATTTGCTTTACTTTGATGAAATACATTTTGTGTTATAAAAATCACACTAATATTTCGATGATGTGATCCTTTTGTGAACATATCAACAATATCACTATTCACTTCTCGCATATGGTCATCAATAATAATCAAATGTGGTCCATCTTGAGGCTGAAAATCTTTCATTCGTGGAAGTCCTTCGTGAAATTCTACTGGAACTGGCATTGTTGCATACACGTCTTGCCATTCTGCATAATACCAATATATCTTACGAAATTTTGCATTGATCATGGTTGGGAGATGTGACAGTAATCGCTTCACAAAATACGTTTTTCCACACCCACTAGGCCCTGCGAGAATACAGGTAAATGGATGTTTCCACTGTGTATCCATGATGAACACTAACACCTTGTTTCAAAAATGATGCGTATTTAAAGCGAGTACAACAATTCTTGCACTCACTGGTGTGAAAAGGAAAAAACCGTTCATCTCTTTATCGAATAATTGAAAACCGTTTATTTGTTAATCGAATAGTTGAAAACCGTTTATTTGTTAATCGAATAGTTAAAAACCGGATAAAGTTTAACGGTTAACCGTGAAAGATGATCACTGTTTGATTTAAATTCTATTTGAAAATTTTTCGTTTCAAATTTGTTTTGAAATTTTTGTTTCAAAAATTTTGTTTAAAATTTTTTTTTGTTTCAAAATTTTTGTTTCAAATTTTGTTTAAAAATTTTTTCGTTTCAAAATTTTTTTTTGTTTGTAAATTTATTGTTTCAAAATTTTTTGTTTGAAAATTTTTCGTTTCAAATTTTTTGTTGAAAATTTTTGTTTCGAAATTTTTGTTTTAAATTTTTCGTTTCAAATTTTTGTTTTGAAAAATTTTTAGTTTCAAGATTTTTGTTTAAAAGTTTTCGTTTCAATTTTTGTTTTGATTTTTTTTTAGTTTGAAAAGTTGAAAAAAAAGTTTTAAGTGCCAAGAATCTTGTTCAAAGTTTCCACCTAATTCCTAGAGAACATTGACCAGGGACCTCGTCGCGCATTAAAACCAAATCATCGATCACGTGACTGTACTACACCCGAAGGGTCCTACCAAATTGAAAGGGGATACCCATCCATACCTTATAACCTTAATTGAGTCAGTAACCGAACACGTGGTTGTACTAAACAAATTTGGTAATAGGACCACCGAAACATATTGAGGTCCTGTACTATGCTTCAATTGGACAATTTCAGTGGACCCCCATTGCCAAAATTTAAGAAGGGTGCCCATGTCTTATGATAAGAAATGAACCCCTGTAATCATAGAATCTCATCAAAGGGGATAAAATGGACCAAAAAAACAAACACGTGGTACAACGTTTATATTTTGGCAATTTTTGTACCCCTAAAAGGGAACGATGTGGACCATCCAAATTTATCATGATACATATTGAGGTCCTGTACTATAATACCAAATGTTGAAATTGGGCAATTTCCAAAATTTAAGGGGTGGACCAAGGTACCCCTCCCGGGGTGCACCAATGTACCCATGTCTTATAATAGATAATGGACCCCTATACATGACCATATAATCATATAAGGTAATAGGACCTCATCCAAGGGAATAAAATGAGCCAAAAAACCAAACATGTGGTTGTACTAAAATTTGGCAATTTTGTACCCCTAAAAGGGAACGAGGTGGACCACCCAAATTTATCATAATACATGTTAGGGTCCAATACTATAATACCCAATGTTGAAATTGGGCAATTTCCAAAATTTAAGGGGTGGGCCATGGTACCCTTCCCGGGGTGCATTAATATACCCATGTCTTATGAAAGGTAATGGACCCCTATACATGACCATATAACCATATAAGGTAATAACATCTCATCAAAGGGGATAAATTGAGCCAAAAACCAAACACGTGGTACAACGTATTGCTTACGTTTATATTTTGGCAATTTGGTACCCCTAAAAGGAAACGAGGTGGACCATCCAAATTTATCATAATACATATTAGGGTCCTGTACTATAATACCAAATGTTGAAATTGGGCAATTTCCAAAATTGAAGGGGTGGGCCAAGGTACCCCTCCCAAATTTCTCAAGGGGTGCACAAATATACCCATGTCTTATGAAAGGTAATGAAACCCTGTATACGCCCATATAACTATATAAGGTAATAACACCTCATCAAAGGGGATAAATTAGGTCAAAAAATTAGGCCGAAATTTCTATTTTTGGCAATTTTTTACCCATGAAAGGGAACGACATAGACCCCGAATACTGATAGAGGTACATACTATGGTCCTAGGCTACCATACCAAATTTTTAGATTTGGCAATTTCCAAAATTTAAGGGGGGTGGTCCTATGTACCACTGCCAAAATTTAAGGGGTGGGCCAAGGTACCCCTGCCAAAATTTAGAGGGGGGGTCCTAGGTACCCCTAGGTCATTGACCCCGGGCCAGGTCATTGACCTTTCACCCCGGTCATAAAAGAGAGTGAGGATGAGTCATTCGCGCCAACGGGGGGGACTACTACTCTGTCAATGGAGGGGCAGTTGTTATCACGAATGTTTGTTTGCTTGCAAGACAGTGGGGGTCAGTTTCCTCCCACCATAATACTTCCCGATTACCAGAATGTTATCATTCGATGCTCGCAACCCGGGCAGTTAAACAAGGAATTGGTTGGCGATTTCTTCCGTAATGTCCTCAAACCTAACGTAGAGAGCTTTCCAGTAAAGAGGGCTGTTCTTGTTGTCGATGCTTGGAGTGCTCAAACGTTACCAAGATGAAGCGTTGCGGTTACATTAAAAATCCTTCCACCAAGTTTCACTGCTTTCATGCAACCACTGGTTATGTCTTGCTTCCATCAGTGGAAAGATTTCCTGAAACGGTTCACTGAACATGCCTTCTTTAGAGGAAATGAAGCACTGCTGCACAGGCGTGAAAATGTCTTGAAAATTCATAGCCTCGTTTTGAATCAATCTCAGTCGACACTTTATTGCCCCTTGTTTAGGTACGCTTGATAAAAATCGGGTTTTGATGTACCATATGTTGCACTTCAAGGTGTCAAGAACATTGCTTTTTCTTTCGACAAGCCCATTTTACCATAACTGCAAGCAGAAAGAATCTTGTATTGCATGTTCTTATGTACTTTGTCGTAAAATCCAGTGTTACACCAGTTTCTTTGCTCTCTACTATTATCATTAGTCATTGTACACTCTTTACCTTATCCTCTTACACGTATGTTACTCACAGCAATGCATACGTAGGGCAGGGGTAGAATGGATGTGAAAAGGTAGGGGAACGTATGCCATCACGACATCCTCCGTGACTATCTTTGCCCGTTGTATTTTTTTAAGAAGTGAGAGACGCCATAGATATTTTTAAGAAGTGGAGGATGACGTTCTCCTCGTTGTCCCTCACTTTTGCCCCTGACCTAGGGGCTACAAGTGTAAACGGCATCATGTAATACCAGAAAGACAGTTGCTGAAGTATAATGCACATTGGCACTCCAAAATGCGCACCTTTTCACTGCCATTGCAATGTTTCAGTTCCATAGCAGTGTTTTGCATTTTGTCCGCCATCTTCGATCCATCAATATGAATTTTACACTTTTGGTATGCTATTCATATATAGCGACGTCGAATATCTATAATTAGCCAATTTCAGACCCTAGCTTTTTTTTTTTGGTAATTTCTATCCACCATTTTGATTTGTAAACATTTGATGTCAAATTCGTATTCAGCTACTTTTTAAACCTATATATACCACGTCTCAAAACAATTACATAATAGTTTCCTATTTTGTCCACGTTTTCTAGTGTTCCGTAGCGTGCCTTGTTCTGATCTTTAAATGGTCGCCACGCCCCCTACCGGTCCCATTCAAGCGAGATATTTCACATATTTAGTCTATTCAGTGTCACCTTTCAAACGATATTAAAACATGTAGATCCCTGTGTACCACTTTTAGTACTTTCCTTGTTAGTTTTTAGTTTTGAGTTTTATTTTAGTATATTTCCATTTGTTATATCTTATTTAATTTCTTTACAGTTTTCTCATGAAAATCATTTTTTCCACCTTTTGAGGAAATACTCGTTTTTACCTTTAAATAAATCCAATTTGCTATTATTCTTATTTTCTGTTTCATGTCGTCCTGTTTTGAACACTGCAGTTAAAGTCTGAGATATGAGGGATGATCAGAAAGTAAGGTTTCAAAGCCTATAGTGAAACGTGTATATGTGATTTCATACAACCAATACAGCCAACAGACAGTACATACATTAGGTTATTTTTCGACATAGTCTCCATATCAGTTGAAACACTTATCGCATCGTGGGATGAGTTTGAAGATAAATTCCTGTCCTTGTGTGTTCAGCCACTTTGTCACGAAGTGTTTCACCTCCTCGTCGTTCACAATGTGATGAACGCTTCCGAAGGACATATCCAATTCTGTCATCAGATGCTGTAACTTGATCTTTCTGTTGCCCTGAATCAGCTCCTCCATTTTAAGAGTCTTCATCCCGACGAAATTAAAATACCGCTAATTTTACATTAATTATGTGATATCTTCAAATAGATAAAAGATAATTGAAATGTGGAACAAAAGCGCCCTAGACAATATCATTTAACATGAGAAACCGTTATCACGACTCACTTATCTGCTTTCGATTTCGAGCCATTTTGAAAATCGGCATTTATTTTCGCGTTTCTAAACAGCAGAAAACATAAAGCCACTAGGTGACTTGTGATAACGGTACCTCACGCAAAATAATATTGTCTAGGGCGCTCTTGTTTCACATTTCAATTATCTTTTATCTATTTGAAGATATCACATAAATACTGTAAAATTAGCGGTATTTTAATTTCGCCGGGATGAAAACTCTTAAGCTGTGTTCAAATCTGTTGATGCCGTGTTGGGTCGGCCACTGTACTCATCTCTAAGGTGATGTTTCCCCACGAACTTTCGACACCATTCTGCGACATGCTGACGAGATATTACAGTATCTTCGTTAACCTCTACCAGCTGCCGGTGAATTTCAGCCGCGGTTACATTTTTCGTCTACAGAAACGGAATAACTGAGTGGACTTCTTCGCAAGATCAGTTTTCCAAACGAGTCGCCATTCGTGTTTACCTACTACTAGCGCCGTAGGTGGCGGATGGCTGAAACTCCGCATAGTTACCAACTGCAGATCGTAAAATTATCGCACATTCCTCATTTCTCTATAAAGAGGAAACCCCAGAAATATTAGCTTTGTAACCTTAGTTTCTGATCCTTCCTCGTCTGTAAGCTAATGATAAAAACACTCGTCATATCAAATTCAAAATATTCTCCAGAAACACAACCTTGAAACTATTGATAAGTATAAAATTTAACTAGACGTCTGAGATTATAGGTCCTTTTTTCTTTTTTTAAAATTAAGTCAGTGCTGAGTCATATTCAACATCCTTTCTCTTTATCAGTCGTTCTTTAAGGTAAAACTCCTGTGGGACTCTTTGGTCCTGAAGTTGGAAACCACCCCCTCCGGAGTACATAATTGTTGGTAGTGCTCTCAACGGGTCGGGTCGGGTCGGATTGAAGACCGCCCCGCCCCGCCCCGTGACACGAATTGACTGACCCGACCCGATGACCCGATCCGACCCGATTGACCCAACCCGACCCGATCTGATCCGATTGACCCGACCCGAGCTGATCCAATTGACCCGACCCAAGCTGACCCGATTGACCCGACCCGACAACCCGACCCGAATAATCCGACCTGACAACCCGACCCGAGTAGCCTGACCCGACAATTCGACCCGAGCTGACCCGATCCGACCCGAGTTGACCCGCCCGACGCGACCCGTTTGAGAGCACTAATTGTTGCAATAAATAATTTTACAGAGAAGCAATTAAATCTAAGAAATAAATTTTACATTTATTTCAATGAACATGATAAGTCGCTTTGAATTTATTTACCGGTAATTTTTATGTGCTTAATTAATACAAAAGATAAAGAAGGACAAACTATACATTAATACAGGCTTTGTAAACAGATTGATAGAGGATATGTGAACAATTAAGTGTGCAGGCTTGAAGAAGATCTTGTTTTAAGACAGCTTCAAAAAATAGGCACCAATAAGACATAAGCAGATAGCAAAAGCACCTGAAAACATAAAGTAAAATTATTATATAAATTTCAATTTAATCCAGTAATATATGTTATACAGGCCTACATAAATATGATCGAAAGCTGCCAAAGTACTTTTGGTGAATAAACGAGTTAAAGCTATTTCTGATGTCAGTCACTTTTTAACCCATTAATGGGCAAACATTGATAGCATTACCATTAAAATATTTAGTTTGCTTTTATGGTTGAACCATGTCTTCCTGTTCATAATTTCGTTTAATTTTTAAAGTATTTTTGTACTTTGATTACAAAATACAGGGTGTTTATTTAAAAGCAACATTACCATAAAACAGGTCTTATGTGTAGCTACTGAGCAGCATTATCCTATTATGGTAAAATATCATAAGAATACTCTCAGTAATTACCAACAGTTTCGTTGAAATATTTTCCTACAGAGCAAGAAACTACCAAAAAAAAAAAAAAAAAAGAAGAAGAACTTTCGCGGAACGTAGGAGATAAAGCTTCTACAATACTAAATTTGACTGTCCCCTGTTGACGAAGGTTAGAACTATCTAAAGAAGCGACCCGCATATCATGTATATGAATATTGTATGAAAGCAATAATGCCAATTAAATGATCACTGAGGTTATAATTCGTGCGGATAACACAATAGAATGCGATGTTGCTTCAGAGCAACATTGCCCATTAAAGAGTTAAAGAAGGAAAACAGGCAGAGTAATCAGATTTAAATAAGTGAATCTGTCAACAGAAAACGCATGTAATGATTAATTATTCTACAGGTACATTAAAAATATAGCTAAGAAAACTCCAACTGATCAGAACAGTATACACACACACACACAAACACACACACACACACACACACACATATATATATATATATATATATATATATATATATATATATATATATATATATATATATATATATATATATATTTGTCAGTAAATGAATATATATATGTTACAGTTTCGACTATGTAACATAGCCTTCCTCACACACATTATGAGAAAAATATCTAAATATAAGCTGTCAAAATTGAATATTTCTCTCATAATGTGTGTGAGGAAGGCTATGTTACATAGTCGAAACTGTGACACACATATATAATCTTAAAATATATATACTGCTTTGGTCAGTTGGAGTTTTATTGCAATCTCGAATTTTTTGGATTCAAAGCTGCAATGAATAATTTACAAATAAAAAATATAAATAATACATCACAATTACGACTTAAAATTACCATAATATTCTGTATTGCAACTATTTGTTTGTCTACTACGAAATTATGATATGTATACTCAGTGGCGTATTTAGGGGGTGGCTTCCGGGCTTAAGCCCCCCAAAATCTGACTTAGTATAGTAAAGTAAATGAAATATTTTGCAGAATTTTCACATTTCCAGGCAAAGCCCCCCCTAAAGTTAGCTAAGCCCCTCCCGAAACAAAATCGTTAATATGCCACTGTGTATACTGCAATATTATCGTTCAATTTCTATCCTTGACTGGGACAAAATGAGGGAGAAAAGTACCAGACTTAAAGGGAATTAGTAAGGATATATGGTCATATTTTCGAACAGTCTCTGGAAGGCAGTTTATTATCTTTTCATGACCAGAAGTGTACAACTCATCTGTAAGAATTGTAAAATACTTTTCACAGGCATTTCTTACCGATGGCATAAGTCCATTTCAATCAAAATTATCCTTTTAAAATATACACTGAATGTTACTTATTTTTTAAAATATATATTGCACTTTAATTGATTCTGATATCAGCTGAGAGAAAAATGCGCTGATTTAGTATGTAATCAGTGACTGGATTGACGTATCTCGAACCTTGTGCTAACAACAGAGTAGTAATGGCCTGGCCTGAGGACACTTTGGACTTTGACCCCGACCTTTATGACGTCATAGGTCAAAGGTCGATGACCTTGGCCCGGGGTCAATGACCTAGGGGTACCTAGGACCACCCCCTCTAAATTTTGGCAGGGGTACCATGGCCCACCCCCTAAATTTTGGTAGGGGTACCTAGGACCACCCCCCTTAAATTTTGGAAATTGCCAAATCTAAAAATTTGGTATGGTAGCCTAGGACCATAGTATGTACCTCTATTAGTATTGGGTGTCTATGTCGTTCCCTTTTATGAGTAAAAAATTGCCAAAAATTCAAATTTCGGGGGTTTTTGACCTAATTTATCCCCTTTGATGAGGTGTTATTACCTTATATGGTTATATGGGCGTATACAGGGGTCCATTACCTTTCATAAGCATGGGTATATTAATGCACTCCTTGAAAAATTTGGGAGGGGTACCTTGGCCCACCCCTTAAATTTTGGAAATTGACCAATTTAAACATTGGGTATTCTAGTATAGGACCCTAATATGTATTATGATAAATTTGGGTGGTCCACCTCATTTCCTTCTAGGGGTACAAAATTGCCAAAAATATAAACGTAAGCAATACGTTATACCACGTGTTTGGTTTTTGGTCGATTTTATCCCCTTTGATGAGGTGTTATTATCCTATATAGTCATATGGTCATCTATAGGGGTCCATTCCCTTTCATAAGATATGGGTATATTTGTGCACCCCGGGAGGGGTACCTTGGTCCACCCCTTAAATTTTGGAAATTGCCCAATTTCAACATTTGGTATTATAGTACTGGACCCTAACATGTATTATGATAAATTTGGGTGGTCCATCTTGTTCCCTTTTAGGGGTACAAAATTGCCAAAATTTTAGTACAACCACGTGTTTGGTATTTGGTACATTTTATCCCCCTTTGATGAGGTCCTATTACCTTATATGGTTATATGGTCATGTATAGGGGTTCATTATCTATCATAAGACATGGGTACATTGGTGCACCCCGGGAGGGGTACCTTGGCCCATCCCTTCATTTTTGGAAAATGCCCAATTTAAACATTTGGTATTATAGTACAGGACCTCAATATGTATCATGATAAATTTGGATGGTCCACATCGTTCCCTTTTAGGGGGTACAAAATTGCCAAAATTGTACCACGTGTTTGGTTTTTGGTCCATTTTATCCCCTTTGATGAGATTCTATGATTACAGGAGTCCATTTCCTATCATATTGTTGCACCCTTCTTAAATTTTGGCAATGGGGGTCCACTGAAATTGTCCAATTTAAGCATAGTACAGGACCTCAATATGTTTCGGTGGTCCTATTGTCAAAATTTTAAGAACAACCACGTGTTCGGTTACTGACTCAATTTATCCTATTTGATAAGGTATGGACGGGTATCCCCTTTCAATTTGGTAGGACCCTTCGGGTGTAGTACAGTCACGTGATCGATGATTTGGTTTTGATGCGCGACGAGGTCCCTGGTCAAAGTTCTCTAGGAATTAGGTGGAAACTTTGAACAAGATTCTTGGCATTTAAAACTTTTTTTCAACTTTTTAAACTAAAAAAAAAATCAAAACAAAAATTGAAACGAAAACTTTTAAACAAAAATCTTGAAACTAAAAATTTTTCAAAACAAAAATTTGAAACGAAAAAATTTGAAACAAAAATTTTGAAACGAAAAATTTTCAACAAAAAAAATTTGAAACGAAAAATTTTCAAACAAAAAATTTTGAAACAATAAATTTACAAACAAAAATTTGAAAAAAATTTGAAACAAAAAATTTTCAAACAAAATTTTTGAAACAAAAATTTCAAAACATATTTGAAACGAAAAATTTTTCAAATAGAATTTAAATCAAACAGTGATCAGCTTTCACGGTTAACCGTTAAACTTTATCCGGTTTGTAACTATTCGATTAACAAATAAACGGTTTTCAACTATTCGATTAACAAATAAACGGTTTTCAACTACTCGATAAACAGATGAACGGTTTTTCCTTTTCACACCAGTGAGTGCAAGAATTTACAAACTAAAACAAAAAAAATGTACTCGCTTTAAATACGCATCATTTTTGAAACAAGGTGTTAGTGTTCATCATGGATACACAGTGGAAACATCCATTTACCTGTATTCTCGCAGGGCCTAGTGGGTGTGGAAAAACGTATTTTGTGAAGCGATTACTGTCACATCTCCCAACCATGATCAATGCAAAATTTCGTAAGATATACTGGTATTATGCAGAATGGCAAGACGTGTATGCAACAATGCCGGTTCCAGTAGAATTTCACGAAGGACTTCCACGAATGAAAGATTTTCAGCCTCAAGATGGACCACATTTGATTATTATTGATGACCATATGCGAGAAGTGAATAGTGATATTGTTGATATGTTCACAAAAGGATCACATCATCGAAATATTAGTGTTATTTTTATAACACAAAATGTATTTCATCAAAGTAAAGCAAATAGAAATATGAGTTTAAATTGTTCGTATTTGGAGTTGTTTAAAAATCCACGTGACAAGTCACAAATCAAGCATATGAGTTATCAAATCATGCCTGAACATCCACTGTTTCTACAAGAAAGTTATGCAGACGCAACAAGAAATCCACATGGTTATTTACTGATGGACCTTAAACAAGATACACCCGATGAAATGCGATTTCGTACAAATATTTTCCCGACGATTTGCATCATTATGTTTACGTACCAACAGAACATGTTTAAATTATTGTGCATGTGAAAAGAATGACTTAGTCTGTCACGATGTCTCCTACAGTGAAACACGCTGATCTGCTACGTGCTCTGCACAAAGCTAAACCAAGATTGCGTAAAGCTATTACTGCCAATGCAGACGCTTCATTAATTCATAGTATTTGTGAATGTTGTTATAATGTCTTAAAAGGCAATGTTCCACTGACAAGTGCGCAGAAGTCAAGATTAAAGCGTTACAAGAACACGCTCCGCTATCTCGTAGACAATACAAAATCATTGGATAAAAAGAAGAAACATTTAGCCGTACAACAAGGAGGATTCTTACCTGCATTACTTGCACCTATTGTAGGAAGTGTGTTATCCAGTATTTTGTTTAAACAATAAACATCATGGAACATAGCAAGAAGATGGTTTTAGTGCCACCAGAAATGCTTCAACGAATGCATGCATCATCATCCCGTGTGAGTGAAAATCGAGAATCTAATCTCGATCGTGAAATGCAATCTATATTGAATACATCGTATCCAAGTGATGAAGAAAAATGAAATCAGTACAATAGAATATTACAGAAATATCTTTATGTGATACGTAAACAAGAAGAACCAATACCACTTACAATTACATCAATGAAACCTGATGGTGACGTCCCGAATGTTGACGATAGCACGAAACAAGAAATTTTAGCCGCAATACCACAAATGTATCGTAAGAAAGCCGAACTACTATTCCGTCGTTTAAAACAAGATGACGCAATTACGTGGGATCATAAAGGAACAGTGTACATCAACGATAATAAACTACATGGATCCAATATTGTAGATTTAATGTGTGATGTGACTCGACCGAGGAAACATTCTAATCCTCAAGGCTGGGAATTGTTTTGCAACTACCTTGTATCGTCAAACACACCTCAAGAATTGATTGGTAATCCACGGAGATTAAACTATATTGTCAAGCATAATAGTACAACAGCATCTGAAGGATCTGCACCACCAAAACCGGCACCTGAATTATTTTCTTCCGGAGAAGAAGAAGAAGAAGAAGAAGATGATGATGATGTTTTAGAAGTCCGACCAAAAAGAAAACGTATCATTCCACAATGGTCAACGTACAAACCATGAACAAAAAGTTGAAATCCATTTATTACAATCCAGCACATCCTGCATCGTTTTCTACTGCAAAGAAATTATGGCAAGAAACAGGAAAATCTATACCTCTAGCCAAAATAAAACTTTGGTTAAACAAACAACCTACCTACACGTTACATCGTCCTGTACGTCGTCGTTTCCGAAGAGATTTTTATCTTGTCAACAATATTGATGATCAATGGGAATGTGATTTAAATGATTTACAATCACTTCAAAACTATAATGACAATTACCGCTATATTCTTAAAGTGATTGATGTGTTTAGTCGCTACGGGTGGGCTGTACCACTAAAATCAAAAAGTGCCGAGGATATAGTGAATGCATTTGAAATGATTTTCCAGGAGAGGAAACCAATTGTGCTACGTAGTGATCAAGGAACTGAATTTACCAACAAGACAGTACAAAAGTTTCTCAGGAAACACAACGTGCAACATGTTACAACAAAGGATCCAGATATTAAAGCCAGCATCGCAGAAAGATTTAATCATACATTGAAACATCGTATGTGGAAATACTTTACCAAATATCAAACATACAATTACATCAAAGTATTGCCTTTACTTGTAAAAGCATACAATGAAAGTCGGCATTCCAGTATTAAAATGGCACCTGCAAACGTTTCTCAGGACAATTTACTGGAGGTGTGGCATAACTTATACGACAAAAAGCTACAACGTTCAAAACAAGATACGGATTTATCTGTTGGTGATACTGTTCGTATAAGTAAAACAAAACGTATCTTTGACAAGGGTTACCTCGAGGACTGGACTTGGGAAATATTCAGAGTAAAAGCCATTGTACCAAGAAACCCACCAGTGTATCGACTAGAGGATTTAAATCATTAACTCATCGATGGTGTTTTCTACAGAGAAGAATTACAACCAGTACCGCTCCCTTCGACGTTCCTCATCGATAAAATATTACGTACAAGAACAAAAGGTCGCAGAAAGGAGTATCTCGTCCAGTGGAAAGAATATCCTTCCTCATTCAATTCGTGGATCCCTGCAACTTCATTGAAGAAGAAGAAGAATGGAACCTGATCAAGATTTTTACGTTACACTTCCCAGTAATAGTTCCATGGATTATTTTCCAGAAAATACATTGACTTCATATATTACGAAATTACAACGACGTGTAGAGTTTCGCCAGAAATGGGATGTGGCAATTGTAGAGATTCATTATCCACATTCTTTGCTGAACATTAACAGTGAAAACAATAAAATATATTACAAATCATCAAGTAGTAATGATCAAGAACCGTGGAAGGTTGTAACGATCCCTGTACGCTATTATAACAATATACGGGATCTTATTCATGCAATTAATATACATCATAAAGAAACCAATTTATTTATATCTCATGACGCAACTAATAATATATGCCTCATAAGACATCCCAAAAAGGAAATCCATACTTCTGTACAATTCTCACCAAGTGTTTGTTTAATGCTTGGATTTGAACCGAAAAGTGATTTAAAAGATATAGAAAAGGGACAATATACGCCGGATGTACGATTAGGTTTACCATCACAAATGTACGTCTATTGTGACATTATTGAATCTGTCATTGTTGGAGATACAATGGTACCCTTGCTACGAATTGTCAACATGGATCCTGTGAATCATACTTTTGGAAGTCATGCAGTACAAATCTTTAATCCTGCACATTATGTTCCGGTGGAAAAAATGAATTTTGAGCAAATACAAATCGATATAAGGGATAGCACAGGTCATCGTATGCCATTTACCTTTGGAACGGTGTGTACAAAACTACATTTCCGTCGTCGTCGTCATGAGTGATCCGTGTTTGCAATCCTACCAAAAACAAGCGTTATCGGGTATCGGCAACGTCTATGTGGGAAGTCCCTATCAAGCAGGACATGGCATTGGAAGTTTCCTTGGTGGCTTATTTCGTTCAGTGTTACCACTTGTGAAGCAAGGAGCTAAAACTGTGGGAAAAGAATTATTAAAATCAGGTGCCAATATGATTAATGATGTTGTGATCTCGAATCAACCGCTGGAAGAATCGCTTCATCAACGTATGCAAGAGGCAAAAACAAATTTACAAGAAAAAGCTAAAAATAAGTTGAAAACTATGCTGGGAAGTGGATATCATAAACGAAAATGGGATGACTGCTCTCAGTTTGAGGTTGACCTTCCAACGATCAACAACATCATCAATCCTACAAAGAGACGTAAATTATCACATAAGAAGAAGAAGAGATCATTGGCATCGTCACCAGATATTTTTGATTAATTCAACGATGGCTTTCTTACATCATCAATCCTGTGAATGTGTAAAAAGTGAATTGGACATTTTTTCAACATTACCCACGCAAACCAGTGTTCTGGACAATCGTATTATTGGCTACAAACCAATTAGTTCAATAGCTGAAAATTCACCAATAGAATTTGTAGTGAGTGGTAGCAGTGATGAATATATTGATTTGCCACAAACCTTAATATACATCCAAGCACAAGTTGTAAAACCAGATGGTTCCTCCTTCATCAATACGGATAAAGCAATTGCACCTGTCAATGATTTTCTAAATGCTATGTTTAGTGAAGTACAAATCTACTTGAACAATAAACTGATTTCATTTCCGTCACATAATCATCCATATCGTTCGTACCTGGAAAAACTGCTCAATTATAGTGATGGAGCCAAAAATACACATTTACAAACAGCAATGTGGTTTCAAGATACGGCTGGTCATATGAACGCAACCACAAGTGAGAACAAAGGATTTCAACAACGCTATGAACTGACAAAACAAAGTATGAAATTCGATATGATTGGACATCTTCATTGTGACATTTTTAATCAAGATAAATTTTTAATTCATGGAGTGGAATTACGTGTGAAACTTATTCCTGCAAAACCAAACTTTTGTCTCATGGCCGGTGAAAGTGGTGTCAATGCAAAAATCAATATTATAGATGCATCGTTGCAGGTGAAAAAAGTCAGCATCAGCCCTAGTGTCAAATTGGCACACAATAAAATTTTACAATCTACACCGGCAAAGTATCCTCTGACAAGGGTTCAAATGAAATCATTTACCATCCCGAAGGATATACAATCCAAAACTATTGATAACCTGTTTATGGGAACATTGCCAAATCGTATTATTGTAGGATTTACATCAAATGAAGCATCCAGTGGAACTATTACCACCAATCCATTTGAATTTCAACATCTAAAAATTAATTTCTTTACATTGTACGTGGATGGAAAAGCTGTACCTTCAAAACCATTGCAACCCAACTTTGAAGAAAATCTCTACATTTCATCGTACCACACATTGTTCTCAGGCTCTGGCATACATTTTACCAATACTAGAAATACAATTTCAAGAGCCGACTACAAGAATGGATATACACTGTTTGTATTTGACCTAACTCCCGATTCTTCTGCTGGAGATTGTCACTATTGGAATTTACAACGACATGGAGCCATCCGATTGGAAGTTCATTTCCAAGAGAAATTAGCAGCACCTGCAAACTGTATTGTGTATGGAGAGTTTTCCTCACTCCTAGAGATCGACCACCAGCGCAACATTATCTTGGACTTTTAAATTACAAGGTACGTATACGTTATGTATCATTTCTATTCACGATGTTGAATACATTACAATTAGCTAGTGCTTTAAACGGTAGTCCATTGTTCAGAAATTATTTTACCGGGGTATTTGCAAGCGATGAGTTGCCCTCACGGATTTCTCTACCTCTGGCAATCATTGTAAATACAGATCCATCCACAAAATTAGGAAGCCATTGGATTGCAATTTATATTGATAATCGCGGTGTTGGAGAATATTTTGACAGCTATGGCCTTCCTCCTTATGTACCACACCATGTTGCATTCTTAAAACTCCATTGTATGTACTACAAATATAATAATAGCCAAATGCAAAGTCTTGGTTCATCCGTATGTGGCTATTATGCTTATTTTTATTTGTGCTGTAAAGCCCAAGGAAAATCTCTGCGTGAAATTCAATACTTGTTCACAACAGTACCCACGATTAATGATCGTAGACTGCTGCAATATACCTTCCAGGTAATTTTATCATATTTATCATTGCAAGTGTATTTGTTTTTATCATTATCTATTTCTATACTAATCATCTTTTTCCTCGTTCTTTTTTTACAGAATTCACAATACGAAGCTTTGCAAACGCGTGCTATGCTGCAAAACATGGAAACAAATCATCGCAATCAAGAAGAGGAGGCGGTCTAATGAAGAAACCCAGCTCAATATACAAACATTGTCAATAAGAAAGAAAAAGAAGAAACCAGAAAAATGAATAAAATGCAATTTATGCTTATTTATGTGTTTTTATTGTCCATTCCACATACAACGTTATCAGATTCTCCTAAAGAACTGTGCGATATAAGACGAGAACCCTGGACAATGTTTCCACCTAATTCCTAGAGAACTTTGACCAGGGACCTCGTCGCGCATCAAAACCAAATCATCGATCACGTGACTGTACTACACCCGAAGGGTCCTACCAAATTGAAAGGGGATACCCGTCCATACCTTATCAAATAGGATAAATTGAGTCAGTAACCGAACACGTGGTTGTACTTAAAATTTTGACAATAGGACCACCGAAACATATTGAGGTCCTGTACTATGCTTAAATTGGACAATTTCAGTGGACCCCCATTGCCAAAATTTAAGAAGGGTGCAACAATATGATAGGAAATGGACTCCTGTAATCATAGAATCTCATCAAAGGGGATAAAATGGACCAAAAACCAAACACGTGGTACAATTTTGGCAATTTTGTACCCCCTAAAAGGGAACGATGTGGACCATCCAAATTTATCATGATACATATTGAGGTCCTGTACTATAATACCAAATGTTTAAATTGGGCATTTTCCAAAAATGAAGGGATGGGCCAAGGTACCCCTCCCGGGGTGCACCAATGTACCCATGTCTTATGATAGATAATGAACCCCTATACATGACCATATAACCATATAAGGTAATAGGACCTCATCAAAGGGGGATAAAATGTACCAAATACCAAACACGTGGTTGTACTAAAATTTTGGCAATTTTGTACCCCTAAAAGGGAACAAGATGGACCACCCAAATTTATCATAATACATGTTAGGGTCCAGTACTATAATACCAAATGTTGAAATTGGGCAATTTCCAAAATTTAAGGGGTGGACCAAGGTACCCCTCCCGGGGTGCACAAATATACCCATATCTTATGAAAGGGAATGGACCCCTATAGATGACCATATGACTATATAGGATAATAACACCTCATCAAAGGGGATAAAATCGACCAAAAACCAAACACGTGGTATAACGTATTGCTTACGTTTATATTTTTGGCAATTTTGTACCCCTAGAAGGAAATGAGGTGGACCACCCAAATTTATCATAATACATATTAGGGTCCTATACTAGAATACCCAATGTTTAAATTGGTCAATTTCCAAAATTTAAGGGGTGGGCCAAGGTACCCCTCCCAAATTTTTCAAGGAGTGCATTAATATACCCATGCTTATGAAAGGTAATGGACCCCTGTATACGCCCATATAACCATATAAGGTAATAACACCTCATCAAAGGGGATAAATTAGGTCAAAAACCCCCGAAATTTGAATTTTTGGCAATTTTTTACTCATAAAAGAGAACGACATAGACACCCAATACTAATAGAGGTACATACTGTGGTCCTAGGCTACCATACCAAATTTTTAGATTTGGCAATTTCCAAAATTTAAGGGGGGTGGTCCTAGGTACCCCTGCCAAAATTTAGGGGGTGGGCCATGGTACCCCTGCCAAAATTTAGAGGGAGTGGTCCTAGGTACCCCTAGGTCATTGACCCTGGGCCAAGGTCATCGACCTTTGACCTATGACGTCATAAAGGTCGGGGTCAAAGTCCAAAGTGTCCTCAGGTCAGGCCATTACTACTAACAGAAAGTGTTATGTCACGAAATGCCAGTTAGCAGCTTAAGATGTATACTTATTGCGTTGCATGAAGGATCGAAATCAATTCATCTAAAACCTCAATGATGCTTTCATCGTATATTAAAAAATATCATACTTTTATGTTTTTTTTAAAATATCGAGACTATATGCGGCTACTGGAAGTCGAATAAGGACTTTGACATGTACCTATAATTTAATAATGAATAAAACTAAAAAAAAGCTACCACGAGGAATCGAACCCTCTGTCTCCAAGTGCCAGAGGTACACTCATATCCAAAATGATTGTCGCATGTCTATAACTGTCTTCTTGTAAGAATATAATTTGATAATGATTTTGCAGGGTACTTTTAATACTGATACTATAGGGGAAGTCAGTGGAATATGAGCATAGTTAATGAAAGTACTAACATATCTCAAAAATGATGTATTACAGAAAGTGAAAAGTATCACTAAAAGAAAGCCTGAACTTTCGTCTACAAATGCTAAAAAGTACAAGGTTATACATGCTTTCGTTCGTGAGTTATAAACAGGTTAGTAAGGTAGGTGCGCAGTACTCATATTTTCCGTAGTACAAGGGTAATATGATCAGCGTTTCTTTTTTAATATTTTCACATAAAATATAAAGCAGATACAAAAAATGTCAAAAGAAGAAATAAAACGTAACTGATTACGATAACGAGGAAAAGATAGTTGCACATGCACGTAAAACACAGTTCATTTCAAGAGTCCTATCTATTGGTTTGACGTAAATAACTAGGCACTAAATCTTGTACAATAATTACAAAGAAAGAACTCAGGGCACTGAACGTTCACACAAAAGACATGATACCAGTTTTGGCACATATCACACTTGATCCATTCTTCCCTTTTGGAGTTTTCACTAAACTTTCCTTCACAAATATGGCAAATACTATCATTCTCCTCACACTGTATGAATGAGCCTGTCCTCTTTCCTAACGTAGCGTTTCTGGCATTTTCTTCAATAAAACTATTAGTATCCACTTGTGCTTTTATGGATGTCTGCTTCTTCACCTTCCTTTTCAGGAAGGAGACATCCATACAGGAAGCCTTCCTTTTGAAATGCCTTTGGACTTAAACTGTATTATCAATTGCCTTGATGTAAGTTCTCGTGCTTTTCCTCTATGTCTTCCTTTTCTGTTGCTTTATCTCTGACTAGTAGGGAGAGGAAAAAGTGATTGACAATTTTCCGCGGCGTTTGAGAAACTTGGTTGATAGTGTTTCCTGAGGCGCTTGATGGTCCAGGTTGAAGTCCAGTGTTTGAGAAACAGACAAGTTCTTGAGCTGTAGATGTATTGGTTGGTGATGTGTGCACTATAGCAATATTAGGTAGTGTAGAAGAGTTTGTTGGGTCATTATTACCAGCAGATGACCTTAAAGTTTCTTGAGAAACATCGAGAGAATAATTCTCTGAAACATAAGCGTAACCAGGAATAGCATATACACCTACTGGCCACAGTCCAGTTGCTTTAAACGTACTTGAAGCAATTCCAACGGTAGCATTAGTATTCCATGCTTTCGTGATTAATTCAGCAAATTCTAATTTGTAAATACATTGCTATTATGAACTTGAAGATTTTAGAATTCGTATCATCCATTTTAAGAAACACCTACTTCAGTTAACATCTGCAAAAGTTCATCAAGTTCATTTTTCTCATTACTTAATATATATATATATATATATATATATATATATATATATATATATATATATATATATATATATATATATATATATATATATATATATATATATATATATATATGCGTGCTCATATTAAACTGAATTCAAAAGCTCATATTTCACCGACTCCTAATGATATTTTAACATGTTGTAGTTGGCAACTCTGTTTATAGGAAATAAGTGAACAGAAGACTGGCGTTGCGTTCCTAGACAGAACTGACTATAAATGCAGTGACAAATTATATACAACGCATAGATACCAAGTTTTAGCTTATTATCCATGACCCTGATTTAACTATAGCTCCAAAAAGCAATATGTTTTTATTCTAGGTACCTGTAAAATCATCTTTCATTTCACAATAACTACAGCAAACGAACTTGGGCTCCTCTCTGCAAATTCATTAAACCCCAAACAATGCTACCAACTTCGTTGTTTTACTCTTGCGCAAGATATGTGTGCGCTGTGTGAGTTTAAGCTTCGTGCTGCTCATATTAAACTGACTTCCCCTATGTATAATCGGGAAATGTATATTTGTAGTAAATTTCATAGGAAAGGAATTATAAATAAGAAAATTAGAATGAGTAAAACAAAATGTAGCTAAATGGACAAGAAAGTTTTATTTTCGTTTCATTGTTCTTATTTACCGCTTTTTTGACGTAAAATTTGCCACATACATGTCTTTGCCGATTATACACATACTAACATTATAAAAAATACCGGGCGAATTCGTTATTCAATTATGTTCCTATAACAACATATTTATAGACATGCGATAATAATTTTGGACATGAGTGTACATACACTAATCATATAACTGGGAAGGAATTCAAAATTTTATGTCAATACCTAGACTATATAAGAAACAAAAAATGAAATGAAATCTTTTAGTTTTACGTATATAAGAAACAAACCTAAAGCTTTACATGGAATACTAATCACATGAGCTACAACTGGGAACCCAACCCGTGGTCTCCCGCATAGGTACTGCATACGGTAACCAAACAAAGTACCTGGATATGCAGCAATCGGAATCCAGGAAAATATTTTGACGTCATGATGCCCATACAATTCGGATGAGTGGACCTTTCAAATATTAAATCAGAAGTACGATACAAACTAAGGTATCCCCTTTCAATTCAAAACATTATTATTTAACACCAATATATGAGTGGGCCCTATACGGTGCGAAATTATTTAAAGAAAAAACCTCTACCCAGATATAACTCTGACCTTTTACACCAAAAAATAGCACATATCATATCCCTCCAGAGGACCAATTCATGGATCTATAATGTCTTATCTTGGTATCTTCCATTTAAGGACCCTTCCAAAATTTTAAGAAAAGGTAATCATGCAGAGTCCTTATAAAAACAAAATTAAACAGTTTATATTATAATTATAAAGTACGCTTTCGCAGGACTTCAGTATAAGAAAGAACACAATATGATCCTCATGGTTCTAGTGTCACGGGCTATATTTCGTGACCATTCTATATACTCCTAGGTCCTTAGTTCGATTCTCCTTAACTTTATTGGAAACAAAATTTTAAAATTTCTTTCTTTGTTCTACATATGCATTGCTTATAGGAACAACAATCTTAATGTTTGATTGCTATTTCCTTTAAATTGTCCAATTTACCTCCAAGGAGTGAGTGATTCAAGGAGAGAGGAAATAGAGAGATAACGATTGGTTGACTAATGCATTCTAGTTTCATCCAAACCTGGAAATTATGTAAACACTTCGTTTTCTTTTTGACGCAAAACATCGGATGATTAGTCAAGAAAACGCAAACAACAAACCACTCAAGGTTATGTTGCACGACCAGTGCATACGTGACCTAGTTTGCAAGAAACAGGACATTGGCTCGATATGAATCAAATAATCCCACAATTCAGGAAATATCTGTATGATAATGTCATAAAGTTTGGGTTAGGAGTGATGTGATGCTTCCGATCAAGTGAGATACCATCTCCCTAATATCCGACTTCTCCCTCTCCCTCCTTAGTCAATCACTTATTTTGATTGTTGCAGTAAACATATTCCGGATAAGCAATTGCGTATGTCTCTTGTCCTATCTTTCTTCCCTCCTCACATTGACACGTGAAGAGGAGACTCATCCTTGTTCTCGAAAAATCCAGAATATCACACCACCACATGCGTCACCAATGACGGAGTCGGGCATAATAAAATGACCGAACCCGTGAAACATAGTGTGAGTTGAGTGCGATTGAAAGTATAGTGTTCGTCAAGTGTCAACACCTTGTACGAAGCCTACCATCAGTTTTTCAGGTAAATATGTTTCTGTTTTAAGTAATTTTTTTTTCGGCAGGCAGCCTCGGAACAAATTCAATATGGCAAAGTTTTAGTGGAGAACTCTCAACTAAATTCATTATCTTTCAAATGTTAGAATAACTTAATTCTTTAATTGATTGGAAATGATTGCAATTAATATCTGTCATTGTAATTGGTAATTTTGACTTTTATTTTATTCTGTTATAACTTAAACCTGAAGACAGACAAGATGTCATAATTTGTCAAGGATTTCACAGTATTGTCTCAGTACTCCTTTGATATATTCTGAGTTTTGCAAACTATGTTTTCTTCTTTCTCTTTTCTTGTTATCTTTATTTTATTGTAATAAATTGTATTTTGTTAAATGAAGAAGGAGAGTTCTTCCTTTATACTAGATCTAAACCCATCCTTTCTAGGATAGCAGTGAAGGGTACAACTAGATGGGTGTATCTTGATCCCTATATCCCTAGACACAATTTAACCTGTAGTATCTCATTTTTCTCTGCCTTCTGGCCGGGAAAACAGAGCCGTGAGACTAGGACATTACCAAGGACCTCTGATGAAAATAAGAGGTGTGTGATTCTGAATACTTTGCAAGAAAAATGGATCTTTGTGCCTCTGGATGATGTTATACCACATAACATAGCATCGTACATCACATGATGTCATATCACGTGACAGAGGAACGAGGCTAATTCAGATTTCCCGCGCTCATACTACGTGACCTCCACAACCAATCAGAAACGTCACGTCACTATAAAGAACCAATCGGCGACGACAGTGTTTGAAGTGAGACGGTATGCGATGGTATGCAATACCGCCTCTGGTTTTTCAGTGGTCAAAAAATACCGTCTCTGGAGAATAGATGCTAAATACTTTTAATAAATCCATTTTTATACACAGTATTTGACGAATAGCTTTGCACGCAAAAAGATTGTAGTTTTTATGTAGAAATAATTTATAAGTTGACAATCTTTTGTTTCTAAAATGAAGCGTCTTCAAAACAGTTCGTCCAGTTCATATTTTGATGTGCCATGTTGAATTGTTTCTTATGTACGTGTGTGTCTTCTTGCCTTAATGCACATACATGTTGTGTTTTGATCATGGGTGGAGTTAGGGGTTGTCCGCTGTAGGGGCCGATTTTCCAAGGGGTTTAGAATACCTCTCAGTCGAGTGGAGTCCGACAGTTTCCCTGCAGGAAATTTTTAATGTAAGAATTCGGTTTTTGAGCATTTTCGTGTTTAATTCTCTCCAATACAAGATAAGGAGATTTTTTTTTTTTTTAAATAGAGTTGTTGGCGGGGGATCAAAGTCTTTTCATGTCCCTTCCTCTGTAAGTATAGAGAAACTCTCCAGTGGTTTTAGTCATTATGTAAATAGAAATACAATGTTTTGGGCAACATACCCTCACTCTATTATAACATTTAGATAGCCGGTATGTCAAGTCAAAATCGAAATAAAACATACCGCCTCTCCTTTTTTTTCCCACTTCGAACACTAAGCGACGAGTCAGATTAATTAGGGCCCTTACTACTAACACGTAACAATACTGTAAAAGAAAGTCTTACCTAGAAGAGTGATGCATAAAAAGACCAAATCAATAGCTGCCCATTCTCTAGCATTTGCAATAACGTAGAAGAGCTCCAATGTAACAAGGATTTGCATAAACATCTCATAAAGTATTCTAACCATCATTGGAATCAATAACCAACGCAGATGCTGAAAAGTTTAAACATTCATTAGTTATACGTATCAGTCCATCTCCAGTGGCTACATAATCAAAATAACTTCTAATGAAGAAAGTGTGGGCAAGGGTATCGAGTACTGGCTATATGGGTGCTTCAAGGCTCAGGAAATTTTTCAAGATTGTTCAGTACGCAATTGAATTTTTGCGTTGGAATTAATTTTGAAATTACACTTCCATGCCGTGAAAAAAGTGCTGCACGTGTCCCCAAGTTTGTTTTCAGGAAAGATGCATAATTATTGAATAATTATTTATCAATATTCAAAGAAGAAGTGAAAAAAAATTAGACTTAGTAAAATTTTGTGAAATTAGATGGCAAGGTAATGGGAAATTGAGAAGCGCTCGTAGAATGTTTCACTCAGGTAGTGAAAAGGGCTGTCATAATGCTGTGGGAATAATTCTTGGTAAGCGCTTAAAAGAGAAGATAGTGAAAATAGAATTTAGAGTAATGATGATACGGACTTAATTGAAAAAAAAAAATAAGAATCTCATGATGAGTCGTCCACTTCACATAAAACTGAAGAAATAGAGAAAATAGAAGAAATTATAGACAGATAGAAGACAGGTGCATGCATAATTGTGTTGGGAGAAGGACAGGAAGGTAGTGTCATAAGCAAATATGGTTTAGGCAAAAGAAATGAAAGGGAAGAAAGATGGTCAATTTCTGTAGACCGAATTCATTAGCAATTGGGAACATTTGGTTCAATCAGCACGAGAGAAGAAAATGTACACGGAAATCCTGAATAAACGGCCGAAGATATCAATCAAATAGACTATGTTATGATTTAGGTTAGGCACCGGAATAGCTTGAAGAACGCGAAGACTCTTCCCTGAGTCGACATTTTCACTGCTCGCAATCTTGTGCTGGGTGAAGTGGATATTCAACTGAAAAATGTGACCAGTAGTAGAAAAATAGGCAACAAGATGTTGAATATTTAGAAGTTGGAAAAACGAAGAAGTAAGAAATGTTTCGAAAAAAAGAAAAAGAAAAAGAAAAAAAGAAAAAGAAAAAAAGAAAAGTATTTAAACGGGGAAAGGATAAATTCTAGTATAACAGATGGTGGGGCCAGAGGCGTCTTTTAGGGGGCAGGGGACCGTACCTAGAACCGGATCTTCTAGAACCGGATCCGTACAGACCCGAAAACCGGTTCTACCAGGAACCGGTTCTGGCCAACCCTAATACGTTCTCCTGGAGATGTGGAGTGACTCAATTACGGATTATTGTAAATGGATATTGGAGGCACAGATTCAGAGTACCCGGACCACGGGTACATACCTACAAATATACTCGTTCACTTACTTCAAAAATGATATATTATTGCTTATTTATTTATTTATTTATTTTCTTACAGGATTACACATGTTTGAAAAAAACTTACTATATAAAACACTATCTTAATAAATTGTCAACTGTGAAAGTAAATACGTACAATGAAGTAAGTGCTGAGCAGGAAGAGAGCAGGTACCATTTTTAAAAGAAATGATCTCAATGGTTCAATGTCTGTAGGATACAACTCTAATAAAAGAAAAGAAATTAAGAATTAAAGAAAGAAATAAAAACCTAATTTTCACTTCAGAAGTTCATGCAATAAAGCCACGCTAACGTAGACACGGTGCGTATAATATATAAACAACACTAAACTAAACTTTAATAAATAATACAAATAATTATTATAATATCATACATGAATGTCAAAAAATTATGTCACGTCAGGAATTGATTGTTTGCAAAAACGAAGTTCTGTAGAGTATATTTAAGTATGTTGCATATAGGGCAAGTGTGTGCTTGACTTGTGTATAGCCCGCTCCCCCCAGTTCTTTGTCACCGGAACTGGAAGAGTCACTACTACTACTACTACTACTGCTACTACTACTACTACTGCTACTACTACTGCTACTGCTACTACTACTACTACTACTACTACTACTACTGCTACTGCTACTGCTACTGCTGCTACTACTCCTTATATTGAGAACAATACCCAACCAACTCCTGCGGGGCTTCTAACCCGTTCCTGCTACTACTACTATTAGTACTACTACTACTACTACTATTGCTACTAACTACCACTACTACTACTACTACTACTACTACTACTGCTGCTGCTGCTGTTGCTACTACTATTGCTGCTACTACTACTACTACTTATATCGAGAACAGAACCCAACCAACCCCTGCGGGGCTTCTAACCCGTTCCTGCTACTACTACTATTAGTACTACTACTACTACTACTACTATTGCTACTAAGTACCACTACTACTACTACTACTACTATTACCGCTACTACTACTACTACTACTACTACTACTACTACTACTACTATTTATAACTTCTATTTAAAGCTTCCTTACTAAAAGATTTACATCTTCAATCTTTATAACATGCGATTCCGATTCATTATGAACTAATATGAATCGTTAGAATCACTATGATTCATTAAAAATCACTGGGGGGAGCGAGCTATACTGAATCCGTGTGGGCTCTATCATATATGCAACACGTGCATTTGTATGGGGCGTCATGTTTCGAGGGGCGGCAAAATTTATCATAATTATAAAATAAATATTTCTTGTTGGCCTTCTATTTGAATACTACATTATAAACTATGTTTAGGTCACATTAGTTTAAGGTCATATGGATAAGGTCGTATTGAGTTCACATTTTTGCCACGGTTCAAGACATTTTAGCAGCACTATAGTTTCCCAGTTTGCCCCATCCTTGGTGCTTGTGCTTGGTTCTGTGTAGCCGCAGTACGTGGCAATTGTGCTATGCCTCATAATCATGGTAACATTTTTTAACTGTTTTAAAAATGTTATAGAATTTATAGTATTTATAGATCTTATAGAATTTATCATTATTGTTGAAAGTCTCTTGCGCGGGGAATCTTATTTAAATTTAGTAAGCTCAGTACATGTAATATAGGACTGATATTGTATTAATACAGGAGGATTATTTTTTTAATCATAGAGCGCTATAACGTCGACGAGTCTACAGTAATGTCAATAATTTGATACGCCAATGTAGTAAACTGCGAGCGAAGTGAGCAGGAATTTTTATTCTTGCCGTATTCGGAAATGAAGATCGCGAAAGGGGCTCCATTTCTATAATTTGCTTCTCTTATCATGAACACTTTCGATCCTGGACTAATCTGACCTTGTTCATTCCAGTATCCTGGGGGTTTCTAGGCCTTTAAAAATATATATATATATATATATATATATATATATATATATATATATATATATATATATATATATATATATATATATATATATATATTGTTCATTGCTAAATAATAATAGACGCACTAAAATATTGCAAACAAATTTTTGGATTTTAGATTTTGTTACGAATGTGTAATTTGGTGATGTAGGAAGGGGTAGTTCGCTACACTGCTGTTTGAAATATGTGCTTTTTGAACAATCAACAAAAATTCTTATAATAGAAAAATAATACTCCCGCCACTTGTGAAGTGCGAGCAATGACAATGGTGTGCAATAAGAAGCGGAAAATCTGCGGGAATACAACTTCTGTAAAATGAAATAGTTGTCGAAACAAAATATTCCACTATTTTATCGAACGTGCAACAGTCAAACGCAGAAAGTTGATCACAACAATCAACCTGCAAAAGTTCGTTTACTCTTCGCTGGATGTCAGGTGAATAGTATTTCTTCAAAGACTGAGTCTTAGTCAGAGGTGGATCTAAAAGGTAAAAACAGGGGGGAGGGGGGCGCAGCCAGAACTCAGACTACGATAGGTATATCATGAGTTTACTATAAACTTTCAAAAATATCTAAATAACAGCTTAAATTATTATTGCCACTCAAAAACTGGGGGGTTAGGCCCCCGGCCTAAATCCGCCACTGGTCTCTGTAAGCATTTAACACGATCTACAACCGAGCGCAACCCATAATAAGTTACATAGGAGCTATTATGTTTTTTTAAAAAAAAGAACGATTTGGACTCGGGCTCCGGCGTTTTGGAATAAACAGACAACCCGAGTCTGACTCGAGCTCAGGATCGAAAGTGTTAAAAACCTGGGGCGCCCCCTATGTCGAAACGTCCTGCGCCCGTAGGCAATGCCTACCCTGCCTACCCTATTGCTATGCCACTGGGTGCAAAATAACCCCGATTAGAGTTTGAAACCGCCTTCTCCCAGTTTTATCTTTTTTTTAAATGACTTTAAAACGTTTCACACTACAATTTCAACTATTGTTTCAAAGTCCCATTATACACAGTAGTATTTTACGAAACTGACTTAACTTTGACGGAAATTCTTGTAGGTGATATACTTTCAAAATTTGTCGTCCTTTACCAGTGACTGCTTTCCATGCCTCTACAACAACAAACCCTTCCGGTAATTAGAACTGAAGTTAACCGCCAATATTATACCCAAAATACAGTTGGATGTTCTATCTTATGGTGGCAGTTGAAACTTTCTCTTTACAGTTCACGGTTTTATCGACAGAGTACTGGGCAAATCTTTTCATATTTTGTGCACTGGAACGTCTTACGGTATTCAATTTTTTTTTTTTATATCTACGTTCTTTCCTCTGTTCATTCAAATATAACAATTTTCCTTTCATTATGACCTCAACTATTATAAAAAGTACACGTATCCAATTATAAAAAGTTATATCCAATAATGTCTTGTAAAATATTTTATAAAATACAATATCTGCGCTCCTTTCTCTGTTGAATCAAATGTTAACACAACTTTCTTTCCACATAACTTTCTGTTTTTATTACACTAGAATCTCGCTAATCCGGCCATTCTTGGCACATATGGGTGCCGAATTAGCGGAAGTATCGGATTATTGAGTGTCTGACATTTATTTGATTTATTTATTTATCTTGTTTTTTTATTTATTTTGAAAACAGGGGATGTGGTGTACTGTACTTTATTAAATCGAAGGATATAATTTTAAAACATAAAGGATATACTTTATTAAATCCAAATATACATTAATTTTCAAAGAAAACTTAGTTCTGGAGTAGTATCACTCAGTATGAAACAGGTCCCTAATTTTTAACTGTCGCAATGATGACACGCGACGGTGGCATGTTTTATCACGCAACCGAACTGTAAAGAATGCTACAATTTCGAATACGTACAGTATATAAAGCATTGTTTAACTAAGCATTGTTGCGTATGTGCACGATAATTCATTGTGCACGTGCTTTTGGTTGAATGTGCGCCGAATTACTGAGAGGCCGGGCTACTTATTGCCGGATTACTGAGAGGCTGGGCTACTTAAGGCCGGATTACTGAGAGGCCGGGCTACTTAAGGCCGGATTACTGAGAGGCCGGGCTACTTAAGGCCGGATTACTGAGAGGCCGGGCTACTTAGGGCCGGATTACTGAGAGGCCGGACTACTTAAGGCCGCATTACTGAGAGATCGGACTACTGAGGGCCGGATTAGCGAAAGTCTAGTGTATTCCGTCAACTACTGTTTATTCCAAATGACAAAGGAGCAGTAGAAAACTGTTTCTGAAATAACATGTTTGATACTGCAGAGAAGAGATAGCGAAAAATTATTTTTATTTTTAGCTTTTTATTTTTAACATTGATTCTTCTTTTTCTCATTTCTTTTTTGTTTTATCCTTCTTTATTTTGTTTTTCATTTCTGGAATCGAAGGGGTCCGAACCCTCCTTGGCTACGTGCCTGTACAAAGCAAAACGGTCAGGGATATGGCTGCCTACAAGATATGGTCCTGGAATTTCGAAACGGGGTTCAGTTTTTCGAAGTACAAATTGAAACAAATTTACTGGTATTCACTCAAGCAATATAGTTTTAATGTATTTATGCTTAGTACTATAGTATATTTACTGTAGTTAATAAAATTATGCCATGTCCATAAATAATAGTTATTTTAGGTGTACATGAAGTATTGTGTACACATGTGCACGAAGGTTGAATGTATTCGTGACAAATAAAGATTTGGGTATCGAGTGTGGGACATTACTTTGAATATAGTCCTGAATGTAGAAAGATAATTTTATAATGCAAAATATGAAATCTGTTAAAATTATAATTTATTTCACTTTATATACTAAATACTTGTTCTTGTAGAGCAGTGGTCGCCAAACTGTCGATCGCGAGCTACTAAAATGCTGCCAAAATGTCTTGAGCTGTGGCAAAAATGCTAACTAAAACTCACACCCTCACACGCCTACGCGTTTAGCTAATGAAAGTTCAGCTGTTGCTAAGCGAGAGAGCGGATGACGAAAGCGAGTGGAATTCCTTCAGTCGATAGCAACGCTTGGAACGGAAGACTAGGTGCCAAGTCAATGCGGTATATCTATGGTAGCTTGCGGGTACATTAAGGGGCAAACTACTAAATATTTTTCAAAAGCTAACAATTTTTCTTTTGCCAGTTTTTCGTACGTGAAAAGAGATAATTAAATGTAACTTGCCTCAGTAATAGATAATATTATTCTACATCCGAAAATACGAATCGCAAACATTTTTATTGTTGTCATCCATAGAAATTACAGTGTGACCAGAATTTGAGTTACCCAAAAAATCTAGGTTATGGCAGCGGCTAAAAAAATGAACTCAACGGCAATTGATGACTTATCATGCATGCTATCTGTGTTCCTTATTAATTACTTTTTAAGTAATATTTGTATTTTAATTCTACTGTTTATTAAAAATATTTATTTTGTACTCTTTATTACATAATAAATACAAATATTACTTAAAAAGTAGTTAACACAGACAGTATAATAAATCATCAATTGCAGTTGAGTTCATTTTTCTAGTCGCTGCGATAACCTAGATTTTTTGGGTAACTCAAATTCTGGTCACACTGTAATTTCTATGGATGACAACAATAAAAATGCTTGCGATTCGTATTTTCGGATGTAGAATAATATTATCTATTACTGAGGCAAGTTACATTTCATTATCTCTTTTTCATGTACGAAAAACTGTCAAAAGAAAAATTATTAGCTTTTGAAGAATATTTAGTAGTCTGTCCTCCCCTTAACGCTCCGGTTGGCTAACCTTGATTCCTGACGACAAAATTGTTTGTTTCTCCTGCGCAACTGTCAGCCTTATCTCACAGTTGATTGTATACACGTGAAGTTGTGCACATTACGTTTTCGTGTGTATATTAGACATTTGCTAATTTGGATAGTTTGATTCGTATTTACAAGAAATGTAAGTTTATAGTCAATAAACAAATGTAAGATATTTTTTTTTTTAAAAAAAGGTTGCTAATTCTTTTGGTTGGTAACTCACAGTAGGATTTGAAAACAGTGCGGTAGCACGGAAGCTTCGTATGTTTGGCGATCACTGTCATACAGTATGTTGCTTCATATAGATAGCTATAACCTTACATTCTTTAAAGGAAAAAAATGTTAGTATGTATTTATAGTTCTTATTTTATATTCTTAGTCATATGATTGAATAATGGCCGAAAAGTCTCGCAACATATGAGGGATGGAAAAAATCACAAACTTCTGTACTATAAAATTATATTACAGTGACCGCGACGAGTGGTGAAGCCTGGGCTCTACACAAATCGTAGAACTGCTTTGCCTCACCTGTGATGCATCGGAAGAACTCGGGGTGCTGCCTCCTGAAAGCACATTTGAAAATAATAAATAACGTCAAACAGGAGAAGTGCACCAACTATGTTCACAAGCTTAAAAGACATGCGGGAAAGCGACTCCCCAATCCCCCCCCAAAAAAAACACTTAAAGAATTAGAACGCGGACATTAACAATTGAAGAGCTCAATTCCAAAAGAGCCTGTCAAACAAGTAAGTTTTTCAGAAGACGATTTGTGTGTGTGTGTGTCCATGTTTTTTTTTTTTTTTTGTGTGTGTGTGTGTGAAAGAAAAGCAATCTACATGAAAGAAAATGGTAATTGCCTACTTTTCGTAACACAAAGGTAAAATTATCATCTATACCAAGAGTTTTCTAAGTGTTTTTAGGCATGGGTTCGCGCCACTAGTGCCTAAGTCAGTTGACTTAACACCTTTTGGAAAGAACTACTACCCACATATTCTCACTTTTTGGTCGTTTCCTACTAGCAGTGCTTTTAGAGTCAGCAATGGATATTGAAAAGTTGTCCGAATTACATATTTCGCTCATGTTTAAGCGATAACTTTCACATAAAGAGCAAACACAGAGCAGATACATTCGCTGTCTTTCACATAGTCGGCTGATTAATTATGTTGCTAGGTTCTTTATGCCTTCATCCCTCGACTGACTCATAAAAAAAACACCTCTTGCCTGAAATATATTTCTATAATTCCAATACCTGTCTTCTCAGTTTTAATTACGAAATAAAATTATGCATGTGCTTTCGTAATGTTATTTACAAATCCTAATAAATGTTTAGTTTTAACTTTCAAACAAAATGATACATGGGGCCGCGGTGGCTCAGTGGTAGAGCGTTCACCTCTGGTGCTTGGGGTCCCGGGTTCGATCCCAGCCCCCGCCAAGTGAACCTTGTGGTGGACAAACACCGTGTGCGTGGGTTTTCTCGGGGTTCTCCCGTTTCCTCCCACTTTCTTCATTCCACCATTTCATTCATTACTCATCATCACCGTCTCCTTTAGCCTAACCGGCATAACCGTGGGACTTAAACTCAAAAATTTCATTTCATTTCAAAATGATACATATGTGGTTTCCCTTGCCTGAGCGTAATAATTAACCCTACAGTGCATGATTTTTGTATTTAAGTGAAATAATATACAGGCATCTGATAAAACACTTCTAATAGAAAAATGTCCTAAAGTAATTTTTCGTGCTAAAATATAAAAATACTTTGTATCACTTATAATACATTATTCATCAACAGTTCATGTTCCTCTCTCGTACAAAATCAAATTATAGCTTACGTAAAAACAATTAGGAAACTTACTTCATGAACTTGGAATTTTTGCAACTTCGAAACTATTCTTTGTCCTTCAGAGTAGACGACCCATAAACTCTTCCATTCTCATTCTCACCTTGGCTAAGCACGCGCACGACTTCTTTCTCTCTGTACTGAAGCAACATTTTCCTGACATCTACCGGATATATGGTGAATTATGTGCTCAGGAGAAATTCAGATATGATACAATATGTATTTGTGACACAGCACACCTGAACATTAATACTAGCCATAATTTATTGTGTATCAAATATGATACAATATGCATTGTAGGGTTAAGGGTCTTCGCTACAGCGAAATTAAACTAGAGCGAATTTTAGTTTTTCTGTAATATCTTCAAAACAAATAAAAATATTCGAAAAGCAGAAACGTAGTGAACTAGACAATACGATTTTGCATGTGATACCTTTACCACAATTCACCTATCTGCTTTTCGTATGCCGCTATTTATAGAACCCGAAAAAAATACTAAATCTATCTACAGTTGCAAATCGAAAGCAGATAGATGAGTTGTGATAACGGTATTACATGCAAAATCGTATTGTCTAGTTCACTACATTTCTGCTTTTGGAATATTTTTATTTCTTTTGAAGATACTATAGAAAAACTCTAAAATTAGCGGTAGTTTAATTTTGCTGTAGTGAAGACCCTTAAGGGCTCTATCAAAAGGTTTAGGAGGCTTTTCTCGTTGTTGTGCCTATTCTCACTTGCGTGATCCTAATAATTGAGAACTCAATTAGAGGGTTTAGGAGGCCTTTCCAGTGGTTGTGAACATTCTTACTTTAGTTCTAAATTGAGGGCTCCTTTAGAGGGCTTACGAGACTTTTCCAGTTCTTGTGTCCATTCTCACTTGCGTGGCCCTAATAATTGAGGGCTCGATTAGAGGACTTAGGAGGCCTTTCTGGTTTTTATGCTCAATTTGACTTTCGTTCAGTCAGATGGGATGATTCAAATATCACATAGTTAAAGGAAGTGACCGAAGCCGTTATTTTCGTAAGAAAAGTACGGGGTTTCTTACCATTTTCCCTTCAGAAAGAAAATGAAATCTGTGAGTTTTACGTCCCACAGTTATGCCGGCTAGGCTAAAGGAGACGGTGATGATGAATAATGAATGAAATGGTGGAATGAAGAAAGTGGGAGGAAACGGGACAACCCCGACGAAACCCACGCACACGGTGTTTGTCCACCACAAAGTTCACTTGGCACGAGCTGGGATCGAACCCGGGACGCCATGCACCAAAGGTGAATGCTTTACCACTGAGCCACCGCAGCCGCTTTCCAAAAAGGAACTATCGTAGGGAATGCTTGAGGTTGGTGTGACAAAACCTGATCTTGCGTTGTAGGTTAAATTTAATTCAATTTAGCGATCTTAAAAACATCATTAGATCCCCTATAGTATAAGTTAAGTTCGATTCTGAGATTGTCTATCAAAAAATGTTCCCTCTCTCAAAATCTAATGGGCGCAAAATCTATAGGCACTTTTGATCTAAAGATTGAAAGCTTCAAAGAGCTTTAATATCGTCGAATCAGAACCAGAGGAACTCAACTCCATTTTCTTAGGTTTAGGAGGTTTCTTTGTGTTTCGATCGACAAGGAGAACAGATAGCGTTCCGTTCCATTTACACCCCACAACAAAAACTGAGGCATTGAAACAACACAAAATGACTACCACTTTAGCGTGTCACTTGTGTGTCAATTCAACACCAAGATATCGCCTTCAGAGCATATCAAAAGTACCTCGGTACTGACTGTGAGTATTCGCATCGTTTTTTACTGTTTGGTATGAGTAAAGCTTTGCGAAATATATTTCGCATTTATGGCTTATAACATTGTACGTTTTCTGTAATCGGTCATAATAATATTGTTGTAAACCTGTGAATCAACTGACAACAGTTACACAGATAGCAGTACTTCCATCTGTTTTGTTTATCTGTTATTCTTGTGTCTCAGCACGTATGAAGAGAACATGGCAGAACTGTTGCTCATGTAACTGTTGCCAAACGATTCACAGGTTTACAACAATATTATTGTGATCAATAGCAGGAAACATAGAACATTATTGGTTACTTGGCACAAGTGCCAAATATATTTCGCAAAGCTTTCCTCATATTAAACGATAAATACCAATGCAAATTCTCTCAGGTAGTAACGAGTTATTTTTGATATGCTCAGAAGGCGATGCGCTTGGTGCTGAATTAACACACAAGTAACATGCTAAAGTGGTGGTCATTTTGTGTTGTTTCAACACCTCATTTTTTACAGTGCAAGTAGAGCTTTCAACACCTCATTTTTGGAGTTACGTTCCTCTGGTTTTCATGCGACGATATGATGGCACGAATAAAAGTGATAGTATGGTCAACATGGAATAGCCTTTGATGAGCCAGCGCAACGGTGCGGTGGTTCGTTGGAATCTACACAGATACTAGCTATAGGATTAGTGCGACAAGTACCAGTAGCTGCCTGTATACCCAGACAATAAACAATACCTAATTGCTCCAACAGAGACCTGGGAAGACGAATAAACAACACAATCATGGTCCATCTTCAACCGGATTAAACTACGCTATAAATGTATGCAAAAAATACAATCAGTAGGAGAGTGCGAGGCTAGTAGTGACAGGGGCAAGTAGTGACAAAGCAGATATATTCTCTTCTGTGAGGTGGCAACGATGAGTGACGCCACTGCAAGTTTCAGAGTTTGGTGCGCAGTAATCGAGGTGAAGTTGGAGGCAACACATCGTAGCACGTTGATATTACAGTAAATTTAGTGTTTTTAGTGCACAAAAGTAAAATTTAGGGAATGCTTTGAAACAGTGTCAGTTGAAGCTTATGGCGAGGTAAGTTAAAATAGTTATTATATCTTTAGGCAATAGTGTTTCTTGCATTAGTTCATATGATGTGTTGGAAGCAACACGTTGTTGTTTTAGTTCATCACATTGTGAAACAAAGAAAGGGAGGAGTGGGGCTAGTTGTGACACGTGACATGGGATATGTTGTGACATTGTCACAACTTACCCCAACTGTGAACTTATGTTCGATTTTTGTTTCATTTTCAGAGGTGGTTCGTAATTATAAACAGAAAATAAAGAGAGCTAAATCAACTGTAGAGAACTATGAAAAAACTGCGAAGGAAGTGGTATCAGGTGCATGCAGATTACGTAAAGCACAAGAAATCATCCGTGTAAATAGAATGTCCCTGCTTAGATATATGAAGAAGAAGAACACCGAAATGATGCTGTCGCTATGGAATACATATATTTTTCTCAGAACCTGAAGGAAAAGGGTTGAATGATTATGCACTGTCAGCCTCCAAGATATTTACAGATTGGTCCTCGTGAACTAAGAAGTTTAGACAAGAACAATTAAATAAAGAAAACAGAATTAAAGTAAGGGTTTAAAAGACTGTTTGAAACTACGGGCAGTGGAGAAGAACAAGGCAGAAGAAACCTTGTATTAGATAACTCCGAGTCTTCTGAAGATGATGACTGTTTTTGCTTAGTTCACGAGTTCACGATATTTTAACCTTTCAGCAAATCAGTACATGGAGATGAATGGGTTCAATGCTTGGATTGTAAAAAGTGGGCTCATGTGAACTGCACAAATAACGATCTCTATTATGTTTGCCTTAATTGCCAGTCTGATGCTTAAATTAAGATTAAGTTTTCATTGGCCTGGCTCAGTTTGCCTAAAATCAGCCTGTACATTAGTAGTTTTTGAAAGACAAGGTTTCATAATAATATGTCCTTAAGGTATTATTTTTTTTAAAGCTTATGTTATTCACACAATCATTATAAATTCTGCATTTTAACTTGTATACTAAATTGTAGTTGGATTTAGTTTTTCTTTTAAAAGTCAATATTCAACTTTTGAAGAATAGTCAGTTTACACTGTTACATCCACTTTTTTGAGGTGTTCTTTGGAAAGTATTCATCAGGTTTACATTGTTATTTGGAACAAACAGATTTTCTTTCAATAAATAGTATATTACAGTGGTATGTACCAGGGGCGGATCCAGGACCGACTTCTGGGGGGGGGGCGGTGGGTTGTCATACTGCTACTTTTCAGGGCACAAAACTTTGGAATATGTTTTATTTATATATATAAAATAAGAAACTTATCCTCTTCTGGGGGGGGGCAATCGCCCCGATCGCCCCCCCCCTGGATCCGCCCCTGGTATGTACTAATATCAATGTTTTATAAATGTTGTCACTATCTGCCCCATGTGTGTCACTACTTGCCCCATAGAGGTGACACATTGTGTCAAATGATATGGTTGTGTATGAAAATAATTTACTGTAAAACGATTATGTTAATCCCGAGAGTTTTTATGTTTGGCGGATGCCGGAAGGTCTAAGCTTTAGTAAGCAAGTGTAACTATTTTAGAAATAAATTTTGTTAAGAAGTTAGAATGTTATAAGTAAAAAATTGACACAGCTAGTCCCGCCCTCCTCTACCTCAATCCCCGAGTCAAGATATTTTAGATTATGGACATGTGATGCCCCAGTTAAGCGGCGGACAAATATCAGAAACAGAAATCACATCACACTGTATCTGATATTGCTACCGAGAGACAGATGCAGATCGACAAACTAAATGCTCTATCGACTAAGTACACACACTGCAGTGGGAAAATAAAACCTGTATCGTTCGACCAGTGAACAAGGCGAGGTAATCCTAGCTGATGCCTTAAAGGAACGGGAGCAACAGAAAGTAAGACCGTTAATGTAGAGTAGACCGCAGGCAGGCTGCATCTGCGATAGAATTCTTGTTTAATGACGATAGTAAAGTGTAAAACTAAGAATACTGCCTTGCAGGAGCATCTCTGAGAAACTAGAACCAACACGTACCCTTAAAAAAGAAATATTCGTGTAGAATGTTTTCTAAAAATCGATCCACATGTTCACAAAGACCTCAGTCATAAAACTGTCTCTTAAGATTCCAAAATGCCATGTTACGTCACAAACCTATTCCTAATTGGAGAATATAGCAACAAAATCTCGCGATTTAAAAAGTCATTTTGAATCTGACTCTCGAGATGAGCGATAGTTTGAGGGCCATTTCTTTAGATACTTGGTTTGATTGCAGAGGTGCTGTGAAATGGGCTGCGAATTCACCCGACTTGAATCGACTTTATTTGCCAAATATCTTTGGAAACACTCATTCTTGTGCATGGAAGTGTGTTAAGCGGAAAAAAAAATACCTAATACTGTTATACCTCGTACGTTCCGAGACTTTTCAGCAACATTGTACGAGAATTATACTTCTTGTTATGTGTGTCCGTGTAGCGGCTGGAAGAGCATTGAGAAATTTGAAGTAGTGCCGACGCATCTTCATATTTCTAAGTTGCAAAATTTCAATCCTTTCTCGCAACTGAAAAGTAAATAATAAGAAATGAATTTCGTTTTACAGTGCGAAACTACAGTAGACTTCCAAACCATGCGAATTTAATAAGCCTACTCAAACTTCAAGTAATATATCTATAGCTATTGGTTGCAATAGATTAATAAGATCAAAGATAGAATCTGTTCCTCGGACGCTGAATCCAAACCAAAAACTCATTACTCGCTATATTTTCCTTTTTTTGGTTATTGCTATTGAAATTGAAAGTGCTAATTGATGTCTTATCACATCCTGTTCTAACAAAGGAATAATATCAGAGGTGAAACATATTCTTGCGGTGCTGAATCCAAACCAAAAAGCCATTATCCACTATCTCTTTCTGTTTTGCCTGTTTACATTGGGGTCATCTAGGGGGGGGGTACCAAGTCATGTAAAAATAATCCAAAATGGCCAATATTTTTTTCTTTCGTATGTTCAGTTTGTTTACATAGCTATTTTATCTGACCCATGCGAAGAATGGGTATTTCAGCTAGTAAGGCAATAAAATCAGAGGAAACATATTCTTGCGGTACTGAATCCATGTAAAAAAAATGCTTATCTTTATCTATTTCCGTTTCGTCCATTATGCTATTACTGTTGTAACCGAAAAATCATAGATTTTCATCATTTCCGGTTTCAACAGATAGGAAAAAATCAAGACAAAATTCATTCTTGGGACGTGGATTGTTGTTAAAAAGCGTCTTTTTGAAATTTCTTTGCGTCTTCGCTTTACGAATATAAGTATTGAAACCGGAAGTATTTGTAAATTTGAACTGAAACCAGAAGTAAATTCGAGCCATTTCCGGCTTAAGCAGAGTGTTGCGGGTAGTGACGATATGTTGTTTTGAGACACTGAATCGATTGTTAAAAATCACTTGTCGCTATCTATTACTGCTCTTGTTCCATGATGCTAAACATTGAAACCGGAAATGGTTGATTTCTGCCACTTCCGGTTTGAATAGAGGGTTAATGAACGAGATAGACGTGTTTTGTGGTTACTGAATCGATTGCAAAAAAAACAGCTTTACATATCCTAGTGTTTTTGCTCTATGGAAATCAGTACTGAAACCGGAAGTAGTAAATTTCAACCATTTCCCGTTTTGGTAGAATTTTGTGGATGGTGATGGAAGATTCTCTTGAAAAGTTGAATCGATTTAAAAAAAAAAAACTTGTCGCTACCTATTACCGTTTCTGTTTGATCTGGATCAACGTTAACACCGGAAATGGTTTATTTCTACAATTTCCGGTTTGAATAGAGGATTAATGGAGAAAGTGGAACTTATTTCTGGGACGCTGAATCTATTGCAGAAAAAACAGCTTCTCGATATTTGTTTGCTGTTTTTTTTTTTAAATCTTGGGGATCAACGGTTGAAACCAGAAATGTATAATTTCTATTTAAATAGAAGATTAGCGGAGGAGATGTAACATACTCTTGAGACGCTGAATGGATTGAAAAAAAAAAACTTCTCGTTTTTGCTCTATGGAAATCAATATTGAAACCGGAAGTAGTAGTAAATTCCAACCACTTCCGGTTTCGGTAGAGTATTGCGGACGGTGTTGATATGTTCTCCTGAGATGCTGAATGGACTTTAAAAATATTTCTTTTCACGTTCTATTACCGTTTATGTTTTTGGAGATAAATGTTAAAAGTGGAAATGGTTGATTTATACCATTTCCGCTTTGAATAAAGAGATAGAACCTGTTCTCGGGATGCTGAATCGAGTGCAAATAAACAACTTTTCGATATTTTTAATAACCGTTTTTGCTTTTATACCGGTCGACAGACAAGAAAATAAAATGATTCAGTGGCGTATTTAGAATTTTGTTAAAGGGGGTTTTTGCTAAATTTATTCCTAGAAATGTGAAAATTCTGCAAGAGATTTCATTTATTTTAATATAGTAAATAGAATTTCGGAAAGGGGCCTAAGCCCGGAAGTCCCCCCTTAAATACGCCACTGAAAATGAATATTATGAAAACTTAACTTGTTGTTCTCCCAAGCCTTCGGCCGGTTTGGAAATTGTTTGCATGTTAACTGATCTTGGTGTCAGGTAGGAGAGAACATAACTAGCGACAATCATTAGCCTATTTGTGAACTATTCGGATCGTGACTAATAGACTGAGGCGTCTTGCTTTTTATAATAAGGTTTGTCTAGTGAAGTTATTGCGGTTTTGCTAAACATTATTATGTGATGATAACGTCCCCAGAAAGAAGAAAGTTGCTACGCGCCAAAATGCAAATTTCTCAGATGATGAATTTAAACGAATGAAACACGAATTAATTTCGATTCTTTCTTTCTTCTAGAATTCAGTTTTCACTGCATACCTTTCATATTGTCTCCTGCCACTTGTCTCCTTTCTGCACAACATTAAACATGAAATGGGTAGTCAGAATATCCACTTACTGTTAGTTGGAAATCAAGGAAAATGGGCGCTTAGCACCTTTCTGCTTTCTGGGGGCGATAAGTGGTATCACTTTCGAGCAGTGTTTCCAATGTTAAAGCTTTCCTCTAAATCCGGAGTTTTTTACAATAGCAGGGGCGTCAGTCATTTCGGAAGGGCATGGAGCAATTACCTCCTGATTTTGATTGGTTGGTTGGATGAGAGTTTAGCCTCACCTTCAAGCACCGAGACAAGATGAGACGTGAATTTACATCAAGAAGTGGAATCCAAACCATATGCCGGAAACCGGTCCCGGTTTCGATTTCCCAGTGGCAACACTCGGTCAAAAAAGTGTAAAAGCTTTTTCAAGCCAATCATTTTGAATGACGTTTTCCTGGGTTTTCGTCAGTTACACCAGGCAATTACTGAGATGGTACCTAACATACAAGTCTCAGACAGCTCCCTTCCTTCCCTTTCTTTAGATAGTGTGATCGCCGAGGGGCGTCTTCCCTCATACACAAAGGTCTAACATGGCCATAGATGCCGAAAATCCAGAAATCAAATTCCTAATCTTACTTCCTAATCCATATGGAGCCACGAAAGGTTCTTCCCTGAGTTTTAGAAATACGTATTTACTAATCAGTTCTATACTAATATACTAATGAAAAACGTGAAACAGCAGTAATGTCCAAGCATCTTGCATCCCGCCCTGCAAAATGTGAAATAGCACTGGCGTACTATGCACCAGTTTATCCATCTAAGCTAATAGAGACGGTGATAATGCATTGTTTGGTAATAGTAGAATAAAGAAAGTGAGCGAAATCGGAAGAACTTAGGGGAAAACCCACGCACAAGGGCTCCCATCAGGGGGGCAAGGTGGGGTGCTTGCCCCCCCCCTAGAGGAAATTGTACTTCAGAATATCTAAAATCCAATAGAATTTTTACATTAGTTACAGCAAAATTTGAAACTATTTTTGAAACGTCGCTTATACTTGCCCCCCCTTGGAAACCACAACATGGGCGCCCTTGCCCACGCATACTAAGTTTTCTACTCTTAAGTTTATCAGGTTCGCAAGTTGCATAATTAGGCATAAGGACTTGAATAATATATTGGCAAGGAATCAAATGAACCGTAATTTTATTAACTTTTAACTGTCTGGGATGGGAAATGTGTTAAATACGGCCGTGGATGAAATGACAAGAACAGATTACTCAACCTTCATAAATTATACATTAGCAATGAGTTCTGGTTTTAATTTTTATGGTTTTATGACTTCACAGATCAAAATTCTATCTACATTTCTTAGGAAGATTCTAGGGATATTTTCAAGTGGATTTTGTCGTGGAATTTTTATATTTTTTTTTCACGAATTTTGAGTAAGCTAGTTGACAACACTGACAATTTAGTCACTTTATAGATAAATCTAGTAATTTTCTCACGCTCATTACTTAATTAAACTGTCGGTTACTTCTTAGCAATTTTGGGCCAATTCCTCATCAGTAATGGCCGATTTCTAGGCTTTTGTTCTTAGCATCAGCTGAATCTCTTTTTCAATGAAAATTTCTTTCAAAAATGTATGAATTGAAATGAAGTATGGTTTACTGTTTCTCGGTCATCCTTCTGCTTACAGCAGCATTAGTTGCCACATCACGTCTTGTATAAGGTAACCAAGAAAGTTCTGTCGCTTTTTCAGTCACCACCTTCGAACGTCGATATGTCACTTAAGACGTATATGAAAGATCAAAAATAGTCCTCATCAGCATCGACGACCTTCTGCCAAGGTTCTGGAAGGCCATGGATTCCATCGCGGTAGAGCTTGGTGAGCCGTGAAGCGAAGGAGGTATCAAGTGCATTTTTCACCTCTACTAGGGATTTGAACTGGCGTCCTCTAAGGTGATTGTCCAGGGAATTGAACAGGTGATAATCGGAGGGTGCAATGTCCGAGGAGTATGGTGGATACAATAGTGTTTCCCATCCAACGCGTAGAATGGAGTTCCAGGTCATCCTAGCAACGTGAGGCTTAGCGTTGTTCTGTAACAGAAGGACCCCTTTGCGATTCAAAAGTGCTGGATCCAAAGTTTTGAGTTTTTTTAGAACATGGCTCAACTGCCGACAGAGACAGTTGCATTGATGCTCTGACCAGCTAATAACAGTTTCTGGTGCACGATGCCGCGAGCAGTCCACTAAACACACAGCAGGATCCTCTTCTGGTGTAGTGCTGGTTTTAGCTGTTTTGGAACCGGTTCATGGGATGCTAATGATGATTACGGTCCGCGGAGCTACGTACAGGACCCACTTCTCATTACATGTCAACACCCTGTCCAGAAATGGCACCTTCCTCAGACGAGACAGCAAAGAAACACAAGTGTCTGTCTGCTCGCATTCCCTTCTGGCCCGGAGTCAAATCATGTGAGACCCATCGACCCAACCTGTAGTGCTTCCCAAGTTGATGTCGGTGCTGCCGAATGGTTTCTTCACTCACACTGAATTGTAATCCCAGTTCCTCACATGTCTGGCCACTGTTCGCCTCAATTGCTGCCTGAAAATATTCATTTTGTACATGTGTTGGTCTTCCGGCACGTGGTGCATCTTCGAGTGTTTCCTCACTGTCATTTAACTTGTTAAACCATCGCTACAGTGTCCGCGTAGTCAAGACACTCTCTCCAAAGACCTGGCATATCTTAAAGCTCCGCTGCAGCGGCGTTTGAGCCGTTTCAACTCGTACAGCATACACGCCCTTATGACGCTATGTGGAGGTCCTATGTTCACTCTGTCCTTAAGCAAGTTCACGGTATAACTGAACTGCCACAACCAGGGAGTATGTTGGATACACCCACACCAACAACTGACCTTCGCCTTATCTCCGTTCGCATTAAGCTCACGATGTGAGGGCCAATGGAACACAGACCTCCACAAAAAGCGTAGAACTTTCTTGGTTAGCTTCCTGTCATTTTCAAACACACATCACTGTCTCACAGCAAATCCAAAAACTTGTCTTATAATTATTAAATTCAACGCTTTGTAAATTAACCATAGTATGGTTTGTATCCATTTCTTTCACCCTGAGCTCTGAATTTTTAATCTTGTGTTAGATCAATAATGACACCAAAATATTACCGAAAGAATTGTAAATAAGGACAAAAATAAGTGTTGTTAGTACTTTTAAGGGAAGAACGCAGACTGAAAGTATTTGAGAATAAAATCCTAAGACGAATATTCGGAACCAAGAGAAACGGGAATAGGGAGTGTCGGAAACTTCATAACGAGGGACTACATAATTAATTTATACCGTTTACTAAACATTGTTAACGTTATCAAGTCTACGAGGCTCAGGTGGGCAGGTCATGTAGCAAGAATGAGAAAAAGTAGGAACACTTTCAAAGTTTTGACTGGCAATCCAATCGAAAAACGACCATTAGGAAGACCTAGACGCAGATCGGAGGACAATATTAAGATGGATCTCGCAGAAATAGAAATACAAAGTAGAAACTGGATTCAGTTGGCTAAAAATAGAAATCAGTGGAGAACTTTTGTGAGCGTGACATTGAACCTCCGGGTTCTATAGGCCACAGATTTAATTAATTAGTATTTTTTTATTATTGACGGACCAAAACGTATTTAAATATTTTAAAAAATGAAATGTTAAAGATTTGTTTTCAGAACCTATGGAAGAACATTAAAGTAGCTATGTCTTAAGTTAGTACACTGGAGGTAGGAAATGTTTCCCTTACTGTATTGTTAGATTAGGTTACCTATAGATTTAGCCGAATTTTAAGAAAAGTTTATCTATTTTTAGCTGTTTTCTGTGCGTCATTAACCTAGATTTAATCGAACTTTGATAAAAAATATCTATTTTTAGCTACTATTTATTTGTCATTAACCTAGATTTAGTCCAAATTTTAGAAAAGTTTATCTATTTTTAGCTACATTCTGTACGTCGTTAACCTACTTTCTTAAGGCACACGTTAGCAATACTATTAGTGATTGTTTAAGCAAATGGAATTTGAGATTTCGACGGATCTATCTACAGGTATATCTTTCATTAGTTTTTACGAGTCGAAAAGTGATTTTTTTTTTTAAAGAAAAATATTTTCTTCGTACTACCAAAAGTAAGGACAGTTTATTGAAGGTCGAAAATAAAAAAAATGATCTCAAAGACGCTCAAACGATTGTGTCTGGCTCATGGGACAAAGGCTGAACCGTTCGCAATGAATCTTGGAACATTATCTACAACAAACGAGGATTTTATCATGTCGCTTAAATTAAAATTTGTATCTCAAAGGGGAAGAGAGGGCTCAAAATTAGTGCCAAAAATAGGATATTTCATAATCTCATCAAATTAAGATGTTGACACTTGTTAGATAAACTTCTTGTCAAACTTGTTCCAGCATCTTCAAAAATTACACTTTTAAAGAAGGGGGAGGGGGGATTTCTGTAATATTTTAATTTCTCACATTGTTTTCACACAATGGCAAAAGTGAAGAAACAGTAGGAGTGGTTATGATTACATTAACCTAGGTTTTTATAGTTAAGCTTTGATTGTAATGCGTGCCCTAAAGAGGGTTTAAATATGCCACTCAAATATGTTTCATAAACCTATTATTTTCATTGCCAAAAATGAACATTTTAGCTATTTCACAATGGAATTAATATTCCCGTAGTATGGCATAACTCATCTTCGGGGGAAAAATTCTGAAGGCGTGCTTTGACTCTTGATGGGAATTTTTCCAATAAAATTCGGGCGACTTTTATTAAATTTGCAACACAGAAAAGGCTTTACATTAAATCATTTTCATAGCACATTCCAGAATAAAACTGTTGTAATTCTAAAATGTCAATTTTACAAGCGAATCACTGATTTGAGAAACGTCGTAAGTCATGCAAACTATATTTTACAAGAGACGTGATAAACGTTGCACACAGAGTAATAAAGTGACTGCGTTCACGTCCGCACATAACGGCCATGTAGGGCGACTATCGGTGCTGTTTAAACAGCTGTTACATCGAGAAATAAATGTACAAAAAATATTTAATATATTTGACTTATGACATTTCTCAACCCAACACGAGGATCAGCAAAATATTAGCATACATTAGGTTAGGTTAGGGTGGAATAGGTTAAGTTAGGTTCAAAGTTTCGACACATTATTTCTACGAAAGGGAAAACTATGGTATATTTCACGAGTATCGTGCAGAAAACCACAGGTACAAATACAAAATATTACATTGATGTATCTCTATGGTATGCGTGCAATGTTTCAGGCTAGTTATTATCTCGAAAACATACGCGTTCAGCCGTCTTCAACAAGAACAAGATCACCAAGATATGATCGCTTATAGTATTGTGACCACCATGAATTGAAGTTGAGAATACTGGCCATTTCAACCATCTGCACAGTAAATTTCTTTCCTAGCTCACAGATCAAACGAACAATCTCAAGTGGTACGTAAAGCCTATCGTTAAGTTGTAGGGTCTGTTGAATTATGCCGAAATCCCTATCGCAAGATATACAGGAATGGCCTCGAATGGGAAAATAATTATCAATTTCGTGAAAACGTTTATTCGAAATTAGAGATAAACACATTCTAATGAGAGTATAGTTGCTGTTTGGTCCACCACATGCGTCACTAAACAAGTGGAACTCTGTGACTGTCTGTGGTATCTCGTTCTGAACGTGCTCGGTGGAAAAAAAAGTGCATGCTTCGTTTGATAATTTCTTGCCTATGCCTTCGTGATAGAGATAAATCTTAGAGGAATTATCTCGTAAATTATGAATACAGAAAATATTCACATCTAACTGCCGCCAATGAAACGTCCTATACAGGAATTTTTGGTAGGTTGATCACCTGCATAAAAACGCTATGCCCAATACATTCCCATGATTCCGACATTTGTCCTTGATTTCAGCCGTATTAATTTTGTTCCTAATGGATTGGTCTGGGCCAGCCGTTGAGTTGAGAAGTGTCAAAAGTCAATGACTTGTGACATTTCTCAACATACAATTATTGTTGCAGGTCGATACTTCACGGACTACTAGCGCGACTTCTGTTACTTCACAACTCAACGGTGTAGCTATCCTTCACGAATCAAAGCTGCATGTAAATTGATTTTCGACCAATGGGTGACTTATAACGTTTCTCAAATCAACGATTCAAGTAAGCTCTTTCAAAAATATATGCATACCCTTAGGAAACTTGATTATCTTTTCTGTTTTCGGGAATTTTAAAGCTATTTCAATATGTATAGTATTAATAATTGTAGAGAAAAGTTTTCTTAAATTCAGTCAAATTACGATTATTACACACTAAAAATATTAATAACAATTTAAAACCTATTTTGCGTTATGACAATTTTATTTTGAAGTCGTAATAGGTTCAGTCTGTGATCTTTCTTTCCTTTTCTTTTTTTAATTTCAACTATGATTTGTGAAAACAGTGTTCAGTGTTTCTACTGCTGAGATTGTATTGCTATGACTTTTTTTTTTTTTTTTTGCCCAAGTAAGCAGTAATCAAATATATTTTGTATTATATGATTAGGAGATTGTGGATACAACCTGATCACTATGTTGGATCACAAGAAATATCCGAAATTCCTGGCAAACTTGTTTTCACCTTTTCTTTACTCTGAACAAAATAGGTCAGTCACAATGACAGTATATATTGTACGTGATCTACAAAACTCCGATCTTGACTAAATGTAGCATGCGAATAGATCTGGGCTTGTCTAATAAGGATGTCAGCTATTTCCCTGTGTAGAGCTTTGGATCCTGAGCGATAAGCCATCGAAGTTGGAGTTTTGACTTAGTCAAATTTGCAATAAAAAAACCATTAATTGTGTTAATAACGAGAAGTAAAGAGAAATACAAGGAACAAGTCTATTAAATATAAATTTGAACTTAAATGTTGAGTAAATGAAGTGTTCCGAAACTTTGCAATGCAACCCCTGTTGTGTTATGCAACCACAATCACGTTAAAAGTGTGCGGTTGCCTATAAGCATGTTACTTTCCCGTAGTTAACTCAGCATAGTCTAGGCCATTGAAGTGTTTTATAGTCTATAGCAGCATTTCCCAACCTTTTCAACTTGCGGCACACTACTTGGATTCTCGCGGCACTCTTATAGATATTACACCTTGCTTCAAAAAGAATATACGCATCACGAAGAATTATTTTGTCCAAACTATCGATTGGAGAAACGAATACATAGTCTAGTTTATATTAATAGCCGCTAGATGTCAGTTGTCTTCTGTTTTGCTTGGTAACCGTCATATGTTTAAAATGGCTACTCCGCAGCAGAAATCATTGTGTGTTCTCGAGTTTGCGAAGTGCAATTCCGTGATTACAGTGCAAAGACGTTTCAGGTTGAGGTATCAAATTGATCCTCCGAATGGGTGGAACATTCGCAGATGGTATTCGACAGTTTGTAGATACAGGATGTGTATGTAAAGGAAAGACTCCTGGCCACTCTCGTGTTCCTGAAGAAAATGTTGCACGAATTCAAACTGCTTTCCAACCTAGTCCTTCAAAATCAACTCGTCGTGCCAGTCTGGAATTACAAGTGCCGTCAACAACAATTTGGCGTGTTTTGAGACGTCGGTTGGTTATGAAGCCGTACAAGTTACAGCTGTTACAAGCTCTGCGTCCTGATGACAAACGCAAACGTGTGGCATTTTGTAACGAGATTCTGAATGCTATTGACAATGATAACACTTTTGCACAACGCATCGTGTTCAGTGATGAAGCGACTTTCCGTGTTAGTGGTCAGGTAAACAAACAAAATGTTCGAATTTGGGGCTTACAGAACCCATATGCAGTCACTGGACATTTACGAAATTCGCTTAAAGTCAATGTGTTTTGTACGATATCCCGATCATCTGTTTACGGCCCATTCTTCTTTAATGGAAACACGGTTAACAGTCAACAGTATCTCGCTATGTTACAAAACTGATTGTTTCCGAGGCTGCACATCGACAACTTCATTTTTCAACAAGATGGGGCACCCCCTCACTGGAGTCGCCAAGTGCGTGAATATCTGAATGATACTCTACCGAACCATTGGATTGGTCGTCAAGGAGCTGGCGACTTAGCATGTCTCAGCTGGCCTCCACGGTCATCGGATTTGTCACCCTGTGACTTCTTCCTGTGGGGTTTCGTTAAAGACAACGTTTATGTACCACCACTCCCACAGAACCTGGAAGAGTTGAAGAACCGGATCCTTACTGCCATAACATCAGTGACGCAGGACATGCTTGCCCGAGTATGGGAGGAATTTGAGTATCGATGTGATATTGTTCGTGTCGGTGATGGCGGACATACATATTGAACATCTGTAATATGAACATTGAACTATAATTTGAACTTGAGAGGTTGGTAAATATGTGTGTAAAATTTCATTTTCGTATGTCTTAAAGTTTAATAAATATGTACATTCGAAATACGTATATTCTTTTCGAAACAGGGTGTATTATTTGTAAATACAGAAGTATAAAACACAGTGGTATTTTTTCTGTGATTATTGATCTCTTTCTCACAGAGAAGAAAGCTCTATTACTGGGTTTTCCACATGGTAAATTATTATGCTTATTTTTCATTCTAATTTAAAAATAGAAAACAATTGCAATGAAATATTGGACTCAGGTTTTTAAAAATACGCTTTCTTTTTAAAAACTGTATCCACCCTTTTACTAACAAGTAAACCTTACGTTTGGGTGAATCGAGTCGCTGACTGAGACACATATGAGAAAGTAGTACTAAATGTGGTCAGTATTTCAGTGAAGTTGTAGGTGCGAAGCTCCAGGGGTTTAGGAGATACAGCTACCAGAACATCACATGGAAGTACAGAATAGTCTTCATACAGTTGGAGGTAAAAGCTCTGTAAGACCTCTTGTAACGACAAAAGGTGAATAACAAATATATGGGTATATATAAGGACTAGGGGGAAGTCATATAGTAAGGGTATACCTGACGGCGGCCATCTTGAAATCCGCCATTTTGAATTAAGGTTAAGTTTTTAAAATAGGAATAGGGTGATACATGATTTAAGGCGCAAATTTAATCAGAAGAACAATGGTCACGTTAATTTTGAGTTACGCAGAATTGGTAAAAAGTTACAGGGAAATTAAATATTATTGCAGCATATGTATTAGTCCTTTACCCCACCTTGTAAATTTTGTTTTAATGATAATAATTAAATAAAAAGCAGGTGGATAAATATTAGGTCTATGGTAAGAGTTGCCTTGATGGCGGCCATGTTCAAATCCGCCATTTTGAAGCAGACAAAAGTTTTAAACAAAACGCATAACATTGACACCTTATTAATAGCAAATTTTACCATAAATCCAACGATATAACCATTTTTGCTTTATCATGAACCGCATTTGTTATCGCATTCACAAGTTGCTAATTTAAGGAAAAATGACCAAAGAGGAATTGATTCATAATTGAACTTGGGTCTTTCTTCCAGAAAAGTCCTCAATTAGTACAATCAATATATAGTTCAGAAAAGAGTGCATCACTTGCACAAATGCTCTGCTCATAGTGAGCACACCTGACAAAGGCAATCGAGTTACACTTGACACATCTGTCGTTAACAATTCCGTCAAAGCAGTAGTCGTAAAGAGCGATCCATTTAATTTTGTGCTGGTTAATGATAAAGCAAAAATGGTTATACTGTTGGAGTTATAATAAAATTTGCTATTAATAAGGTATCACTGTTATGCGTTTTGTTTAAAAATTTTGTCTGCTTCAAAATGTCGGATTTGAACATGGCCACCATCAAGGCAATTCTTACCATAGACCTAATATTTATCTACCTGCTTTTTATTTAATTATTATCATTAAAACAAAATTTACAAGGTGGGGTAAAGGACTAATACATATGCTGCAACAATATTTAATTTCCCTGTAACTTTTTACCAATTCTGCGTAACTCAAAATTAACGTGACCATTGTTCTTCTGATTAAATTTGCGCCTTGAATCATGTATCACATGACCCTATTCCTATTTTAAAAACTTAACTTTAATTCAAAATGGCGGATTTCAAGATGGCCGCCGTCAGGTATACCCTTACTATATGACTTCCCCCTAGTCCTTATATATACCCATATATTTGTTATTCACCTTTTGTCGTTACAAGAGGTCGTACAGAGCTTTTACCTCCAACTGTATGAAGACTATTCTGTACTTCCATGTGATGTTCTGGTAGCTGTATCTCCTAAACCCCTGGAGCTTCGCACCTACAACTTCACTGAAATACTAACCACATTTAGTACTACTTTCTCATATGGGTCTCAGTCAGCAACTCGATTCACCCAAACGTAAGGTTTACTTGTAAGAAGGAAGATCACTAAATAACGAATGATCACTAAATACCATTGAAAGGATTGAATGATATTTTAAATTTTAAAGTTACGAAATAGTCTGCAACAATAAAGAAGCAATAATGGTCATAACAATGATAACAAATATTTTTTTGAACATTAGAAATGTAAAGAACAGTAACCCGGTATGAAACGTAAAATTGTAGGTTCATAGTAGAGTTTATTAGTAATGTGAAATACAAATATATGTTTTCCCCCACGTTTTGCAATTTGATTGCTATAAAATTAATAATTTTGTTTCGATTCCTCGCGACACACCAGCGGCCCATTTACGGCACACCGGTTGAGAAACGCTAGTCTATAGTTTCAAAGATTACCATCAGATACTGAAGAAATTTATACGGGACCATTGAAAAGGTACACTCTTTCAAACAAAAAAGAATCGTCAGAATCTCGATGCACCTATGTCGAAGTTACACATTCAAATATCCACAATGTAAATGTTAATGGGTTAACGGTTGAGAGTCTCTTTCTTTTTCTGAAATCGGTTAAAAAGTATTCTCTATTTTTTTAAGAACAAGAACTAGAGAAAAATACAATGCATGAGCTATTATAATACAGATTTTCTAAAATCTTCCGCAGCCATGAACTTGATTACTATAGTATGTGGGATCCGAATTGAAGTTTGACCTTGATCGCTGCTGTCTCGTCGGCCAACCCGCTCATAGCGACGTTGCCAACATTTTGATGTAAGAGGCTGATTCGGCCGACATATTCTTAGTGAGTCAAGAACCTCGTCAACATTTGCCAATTGAAGTATGACAACAATGTGCTCCTAGTTCATTGGTTCTCGTCAAACATCAATTCGGTGTTGCCGCGTAGGCTTTAATTAGGTTAGTGGTCGAATCTGATCGAAGAGGATTATACAATACAATAACAAACATTAGCAGATGACTAATATCCTTAGGAAGAAATATTTTCATTAGAAGAAGAGCGCATACAGAACATGTTTTCTGATTCTTCACCCTATCCTAACCCGCTCCTATGTTACAAAACTCTTCGGCCATTCAGTTACTATTATACCTCTTGAAACATGTCGGCGCGTGGCTGTCGGCAGTGTATCTATAAATACGTAGAATTTTCGACGTTTTTTCCTATTTCGAAGACTCATAATTTCATGTGTCAAATGGAACTGAAAAGTAAATAATAATAATAATAATAAGTCAGCCAGAATATATTGCATTACTGTCAAGAAAACAAAACTGAATATTTTAAACATCTAACTTTGTGTTCTCCCCAAGACTTACGAGGAACCCCTTGAGTGCGAGGTCGGAAGCAATCTCTAGTAAGGCTCATTTGAAAGTTTAGTGTGAACAATGATGACAGAAAAAAATATTAGATGCTAATGATTCACCATGTGCATCAGGAGGGTGACAGAAAATACGTGTCCGGGATTTGCAAAGATCAACCTTCTATTGGATATATGTATTACACTTCACAAAATGGACATCGTCGACGTTCACGAAATGTTCAAAACAAACCATTAATTTGCACCACGAACACCGAATGAATATTGAGCCGCCACAGTGGTCGCAAACGTTCGCACCTTCAAGATGGAAGTCGAACTCCTTGGGAGTTACAAACCGTTCAGGACGTTCAGTTAGGTATCCACTTTTAAAGATTGCATATAGAATCATATTGGTGTAACGGGCGCCATCACATTCCATCAGTTCTCATCTCCCCGTTATATCAATATGATTATATATGCATTCTTTAAAAGTGGATCCCTAGCTGAACGTCCTGAACGGTTTGTAACTCCCAAGGAGTTCGACTTCCATCTTGAAGGTGCGAACGTTTGCGATCACTGTGGCGGGTCAATATTCATTCGGTGTTCATAGTGCAAGTTAATAGTTTGTTTTGAACATTTCGTGAACGTCGACGATGTCCATTTTGTGAAGTGTAATACATATATCCAATAGAAGGTTGATCTTTGCACCTCCCGGATACGTATTTTCTGTCACCCCCCTGCTGCACGTGGTGAGTCATTAAAATCTAATATTTTTCCTGTCATCATTGTTCACACTACAGTTTCAAACGAGCCTTACTAGAGATTGCACTTTTGAGCTCGCACTCAAGGGGTTCCTTGTTAGTTTAATCTGGAAATTTCCTGCACGCGAGAGACATCTCTTGACGTCAAGTAGGAGACAACGCAGCTAACACCATCTATTAGTCTGACTATAAACTAACAGGAGCGTAGCTTACAGACTGTGGTGTCTTGCTTTTATAATAAGAATTGTTTAGAGATGTTATTGCGGTTTTGATAAACACTTGTATGTGACGGTAATAAGTAGACTTTCATAACTTTCGAGCAGTATTGCCAACGTCAAAAAGTTCGTGCAAAACATGAAGGATTTCCAAGGATGCCGATTTCTCTGTAACTTTGGGGGGGGGGGCATTTAGATTTGTGTTTGGTTACAGACAAGGGTCTAAGAAGGCATATATGAGGATTTTGAGGCAAATTGGATTCAAATTATGCCAAGTTTAGTATGTTCATAAAAATGCATATAACAATAAAAATACATATAAAAATATTCATAAAAATACACGGGGATTCACATGAGCATTGGGGGGCCTGGGCCGACCCCGGTTACTTCCTGTTCTGCCTAATTCCTGTTGTGCCTAATGACCCTCCAGCACTTTGTAATGCATTTTTGATATAATATTATCTTTAGGCAAAACAGGAATTCCTGTTGTCCCTAATTGCTGTTCTGCCTAATTCACTCAAAAGGGATATTTAAATTTGAGGGAAATTTATTAGTGCCTATTTCCCCTTGATTTTCAAATACCATTCCAGAACTCTTTAAATAAAATTTTAATGTACTAGTGAGGGTTAGTTAGATTGAACACGCGAGTGGAACGAATTGTTGCATGTGACCAAATACCCCTAAAAATCATTTTTAGTATAACAAATGTTGTGAAACTATCCGGTATAATGTAAAAAGCAAACCACTATAACTACGTTGAGTAAAATGATTACACAATTTATTAGAGATAAATACTTCCAAATATCTACAAAGGAAACTTTAGAAGAACAAAGTTTGCTCTACAATAACAAATTAAAATATCGGAAAGGACATACAGTTTTAACTTCTTAAAGTTACATTATATATATATATATATATATATATATATATATATATATATATATATATATATATATATATATATATATATATATATATATATTGTCACTTCAAAACTTTAAAAATCATACTTATTATAAGCACATACTAAACCCACACACAACCTTCATTGTTATAAACGTAAACAGTAAGCTACAGCGTTTACATAGGAAATCTTCTATTAGTACGGTATAAATGCCCTTCATAACATAACATTTTTCCATCATACTTCACTACATATTAATATTCAAATAGCACTCCTTCAAAATGTTGATTGTGTTTTAAACTTTCACCCTGACTTCACACTTAAAACAATTTCATTTTAAACTATGAGTCATAGAAATTCCACTTTTTTCCATTGGTAAGATCACTTTCCGAAAAAGTAAACAAATGGTGGTCTGTGATTGGCTGGAAGCGGTGCCTCTCCTCCAATCAGAGTTTTTGATTTTTTTTAAAGTACATTAGACAGAAATACAAATAGATGAGGATTGCGCCTTGCGCACACACTAAAGAAGATAGTGCCAGTGTTGAAATTCGTCGATTCGTGCCGTCGTCGACAATTCAACCCTCAGTGCTACTGAAAATAGAGGCTCTGTCATCCCCCCCACTGTGCGCTTCTCGTGGAAAAGAGAGAAAGATCGAGCCGTGGAGGCCCCTTGGATAACTAAGATTCGCACTGGTATCCTTGCTGTACAGCCTTTGGCGACAGCCGCTGGTGTAGATCTCTTCTCCTCTTCCTCGGGAATACACAGCCCCCCGCAAACACTCACACAGACTGGTCCTTTTTAGGACCATACACATCACCTGCAAAAAATAGAAACTTGAAAATCCGCCCGCATTTACAAAACCATGGGTAGAGGTAGGACAAAAAGAAACGAAAGCCAAACCCCATCAAATCCAGAACCAACTACATCAACTGAAGGAAAAAATGCACACGAAGACCATCGCCTAAAGGAAGAATCCTCCAAAAGTACACCCAAACCCAATGGTGGACGTGACGGCGAAGGACACACCAACGCCCTTTTACGATATATATACTTCTGGAAAAGAAAACTACACATACGAAGAATTTAATCAACTAGCAGACGACATCCAGCAAACAGTTGAGAGGAAAACCGAAACAAACATAGGGTTCTCAATCAAACTAACCTCAACAAAGGACTGCGACACGCCATGCATACATATCTCATTCGAAGACCATGAAGACTCGTTACTCTTTCACCAAACATTCAAGCCAGAAAGTTTTAGAGACTACAGCGAAAACACGTTCTTCCAATGGGATACGGAAGACCTCAGCATAGATACGGTGCCAAAGAAGAACCCTCACACCTCCCAACCATCTAACACTCACGAAAAGCCAAATGTAAAGAAGAACACCAAGAAAAACAATCCAGAGAAGAACACAAATGCAAGAAACCCAAAGAAGAACTCTCACCACGCCATCACACAAAACACCCCTCACAAAACACCAGCAAACCACACTCAAAAAAAAAGAACTCGGACGAAAACATCCTCCCAGCAAGAAACACAACATACATGAAACAGCGGAAATACGCCCCTACCTTCACATGCATCATAAAAGGCGTAGACCTGAAATTCAGCATAGAAGAGATAAAAGACGAACTGCAGAAACAAAGCATCGAGTTCACCAACGCAATCAGAATGCAAGAAAAGGACGGCCCTATTCCCTTAATCAGGGTGTTTTCCCGCAATCCTAAACATATACAAATGCTCATACAGTCTGACACACTACTCTTTCAGAAAATCCACAGAACAGAAGCATCACGTACAAAAGCCATGCCTCCGCCTTGCTGGAAGTGCTACCAATACGATCACCCGACCTCAGCCTGCCCAAACAAGAATAGTTGTCATAATTGCTTATATAATATGCAACCTAATCTGTTAGGTCTTATTGTTCCAATTTACATATTTATGTTACTATTATTCTTAATATTTCAGCTTCTGTACAAGGAAATATTGACTGAACTATCTTTTTAAGGCAATTTTTTTTAAAAAATTTTAAAAAATTCCTATTATTATTTTAATGAATTTTCCATGTCATAAGAATACACATTTTCACAGGGGAGTTATATGTCTTTAACTATGTTACAGTTCAGTTAGCTGCACGCTCGCTGACCAGGTCCAGATCTCCTCGCTGAGACGGCCAGCAGATATCGCGTAGAGATACTCGTAGTAAAATAATGGTGGTCTATAAATCCTAATATAATTTCAGAGAAGCTGATACGATGTAAGAAAATCAAGAGGTCCTGAAAGCAACTGGAATTGTCGGGAAAATAGTATTAAATTTTCCTTAAATATAAATATCCCTTTTAGCGTGAATTAGGCAGAACAGGAATTAGGCAAAACATGAATTCCTGTTCTGCCTAAAGATAAGATTAGATCAAAAATGCGTTACAAATTGCTGGAGGGTCATTAGGCAGAACAGGAATTAGGCAGAACATGAATTCCTGTTCTGCCTAAAGATAAGATTAGATCAAAAATGCGTTACAAATTGCTGGAGGGTCATTAGGCACAACAGGAATTAGGCAGAACATGAATTCCTGTTCTGCCTAAAGATAAGATTAGATCAAAAATGCGTTACAAATTGCTGGAGGGTCATTAGGCACAACAGGAATTAGGCAGAACATGAATTCCTGTTCTGCCTAAAGATAAGATTAGATCAAAAGTGCGTTACAAATTGCTGGAGGGTCATTATGCACAACAGGAATTAGGCAGAACAGGAAGACACCCTGGCAAAAAGGCTTAGAAGAAAAAGAGGCATTTATTGATATTGACTGGCGATAAGAACAGCTTACTCAGCTTTATAAAAAATGAAATCTTTGAGTTTTACGTCCCACGCTTATGCCGGTGAGGCTAAAGGAGACGGTGATGATGAGTAATGAATGAAATGGTGGAATGAAGAAAGTGGGAGAACCCCGAGAAAACCCACGCACACGGTGTTTGTCCACCACAAAGTTCACTTGGCGGGGGCTGGGATCGAACCCGGGACCCCAAGCACCAAGATGAACGCTCTACCACTGAGCCACCGCGGCCCCTCAGCTTCATAGATTACATATTAAGACGTTGCATATATGCAACACTTAATATGGTTTGTCTTTTTTTTTTACTCAATTTTAATATCTTTTAAAAATGTCGTATTGTTGCTTCAACTTCATCCTTGTATATTGATGACTTTGTTTTTATTTCTCTAATATATGAGTCTATAGCAACAACATATGTAAAATTCAACCATTTTCCAAAGTGGATAAAATTATGGTGAAAAATGGGTTAACAGCGAGTACTTTCTTGATTTTGTTGTTTTTAACTATGTAATAGCGGGATTCTGGAAATATTTTCAAGTCGCCGTATTTTCTCGTAAAAGTTTTGTTCATGAATGTGGCGGAATATTGAGTTATCTGATTGGCAACACTGCTTTTGAGTAACACTAGGATGAAGTCTTGTGGTGGTTATGAGAGCAAATCGAATTCGAGATTTCAATGGATCTAGACGTGTTTGTCAGCTTCACATGACGAAAAAGTGATGTTGGGATATGTGCCTGTCGGTCTAGATGCACACAACACGCACCTAGAGGCGTCACGGTTTAACGGATTCGTACCACATTTTAAACTAAGGCCGCGCCTTCATTGCTTCCGAATGCGATTGCGAATGCGAATGCGAACTGCGAATTCATGTGCCTCTACTAGATCCGAAGTTTTGCGAATCCGAATTAAGTTGCAATGTCTCTTTCAAAGTTTCAGTGTGAAATATTTTGCTTGAAAATTCGTACCTCAAAGTCTTGAGAGCACGAAGAAGACGAATGTAGATAAATTACACATTTTTATCAATCATTATTATTCGTAAAAGCATTATTTGAGGAACAAGAAGAAAATATAAATTGAATAAACAGTTACGGTTCGTCTATTAATTAAATCTTCATATTTTAAAGACAAAACAAAGAGAAATATACATACCTTTCACTCCAAGTTCCTTGCTTACATCTACCCATAATTTGTTCACGTCGTGTCGTTTGTGGTAATCTGGATGAACTTGGTTCCAGAATGGAACTTTATCAAAAACACGATTTATTAAGGCATCAACATCTATTTCCAACTTTATTTTTATTTTTGTTTGAATCTTCGCACCTCGCAACGTCGTCTGGTTTCACGCAAAACAAACTTTCTTCTCTCACGTAGCGCTCAATTTCTCTGCAGATGACCCTCCATTCGCACGAATTCGGACGAACAATCCCAGCATGTTGAGATCGTTCGCATTCGCATCTTTTCGTCGGTTTTCGCAATTCTCAGGTCGGAACTTGTAGAGGCACTCCAATTTATTTACACGTGCTGGGAAATTCGCATTCGCATTCGCAATCGCATTCGGAGGCAATAGAGGCGAGGCCTAAGTGTTTTTCTAATATTCTTCAGGTTTCGTTTTCTAATTTTCTTTCTAGCCTACTCCCAAATATAAGGGTAGTTCACTGAAGGTCAATTTTCTCAAAAACGCTTCCAACAATTTTAATTACCTATAGCTCTACCTGTATTAATAAACATGAATGTAATCTTTGTTGGAAAGTAAGTTTAGTGAATATGGGTAACATGGCTATTGGTCAGTATCTCAAGATAATTAAGTTGAAAAATGTTGCGATATAGCTTAAGTCTGTAATCATTATGAGATGATATTATTGTTTACTAGTAACAAGGTGGATAATTGCTTATTAAGGACATTATCATAGTAGACTTATACTCTTAAATAAAAGGTATTGAAGATTACAGATATATATCTGTGGTTAGTTATATTAAGGCTGTATTGTGGAATTTAATATTAACGATTTTCTTTGTGATCCCATAATGGAAAAATGGCTGAACCGTTTGAAATAAATTTTGGAAAATAGTCAGTACTTGTCTCGGATTGGGATTTTATTATGTCACTTCCATTAAAATACGTATCTTAATGGGAATAAGGGTGTTAAAAATTTCTGTTGAAAAACATGAGGCTTTATGCAGAGTCTTTTTGACGAATGATTAGTGTCATACTAAAGTGTTCTACTAACATGTTTCCTACAGTAGTCGTGCCTTTCGTACGTCGCTAAAACATACGCCAAAACGACTCTGCATAAGGCGCATGGTATCTGATTAAACCCTCAGACTAGGAAGATGAAATTCGGTATACAAACTTCTCATTTACAAATATGTGGACATCTGTCCCTTGCGTTTCCGAAAATTCCGCTTTTTAAAGGTGGCAGAACTTCAACTCAAGCCAAGTAGGGTTTGTGATGGACAATCACCGTTTTCGTGGGTTTTCTCAAGGGTTCTCGCGTTTCCTTCCACTTTCGTCGTTCCATCATTATCATTCATCTCAACATTCTCTCACTTACCTCGATGCATAATCGTGGGACGTTAAACATCTCTGAAGTGAATATTTATATAAGAAATTTGCCTTTTTTTAAAAAAAATCGACCACTTTTATCTTTATCTGCATAGGCGGATCTAGAAGGTGAAAACTGGAGAGCTAGCCAGAATCTAGACTATGGCAGGTGTACCATAAGATTACTATTATCTTCCAAAATTATGTAAATAATAGCTTAAATTATTTTTTACTAAGAAACTGGGGGCCTAGGACCCCCGGCTCCGGGCTAAATCCGCCATTGTAAATTTTGCACTTTTTCCACCAACATTTTGCTCCTAAAATTCCTAGCTCACATATGGGCTTTACAATAGATAACTAGTATAGCGTATCTATCGAACGGACAAGGCTTTAAGTAGGCTGATCAGATATGTTTGATCGAGGAGAATTGTAATACAATAGAACCAGTGGCGTATTTATGGGGTGGCTATCGGGTTCAAGCCCCCCACGAAATAAATTTGTTATATGCACAACTTCATTAAAATTTGTTCAAAAGGAAAAATATAAGTACTTATTCACGTGTTGTGCATAGCCCCCCTCGAAACAAAATCCTAAATACACCACTGAATAGAACCAAACATTATGTTCAATATCCTTACGAAAATATGTTTTCATCAAAAGAACGCGCACGTAGGACATATTCTGTACTTCTTTACCCTTCCCTGTTTCTATGTTACAAGACTTTTCGGCCATTCAGTTACTATTATACCTTTTGAAATATGTTGGCGGGTGGCTAGCGGAAGTGTATCTAAGAATTGGTAGAATTGTCGACGTTGCCTCCTATTTTGAACGCTCGCAATTACATGTAATACGTGGAACTGAAAAGTAAATAATAATAATAATAATAATAATAATAATTGACACAACTAATATAAGTATGACATTTAATTGTCTAGATTACTTATTATGGTTTCGCTAAACATTCTTATATGATAGGTAATCATTTAATATATAGGTCGACAAAGTGGTGAAAGGCGTGACCACAAGTGAAACTAACATCAAAACATTCCTTGCCAACAGGGTTACCAACTACAGAATATATTTAAATAATTTGCGTCCCAAGAAAAATACCATCCACGTATTTTTGTTTGGTTGAATGTCATGTAAAATGTACGAGAATTTTGAAATATTTTTCGGTACATTATTAATTTAATAATGTGCAATAATATTTAATACTGCGTTTAGAATAAATTTAGTCGGATAACTGATAATTGATGGACAATTGGACTTTTCGCCAGTAACATTGATTTATAATCCGTAGTTCGCGGGAACAATAGTTCTTACTACTAACAGACGAATCTAGAATTTTAACCCGAGATTTCAGCGATTTTGAGACCAGAATGCTCACTTTTATTTGTTCTACCAAGTACACATAGCGTGTACACAAAACAACTCGATACCAATTACGGAGACTAATAAGAATGAGATATCTACGCCAAGGATGTTATAAAATAGAGGATCTGCCCATACAAGAAAATCGCGAAGCCATACGTCACAGTTTGCCACACCCACTCTGCCCGCTCCACGCCAATAAAATCGCAATGTTTCGAGCCAACCATCATGGCGGAAACGAGAGTAGCCAATCAGACGTGTCAGCTCGGACGATGCTTAGTTGTTTTTTGGCTTCATTGGATTCATAGGATGAAGATACGTATGGGCAGATCCTCTATTTTATAACATCCTTGATCTACGTAGAGTTCACTAAGATCACAATACCCATTCCGTTTAATCACTCGTGTAGTTTTACACTCTGTGACTAGTATGCCAATTTGGCGAACCGAATTGATCGTACTGGAATTTCGAATGTTTCCACGAAAGTTATGACAAGAAATTGTCACGTGTTTCTAGTTCACCGAAATCTGCGGGGTGCATCCTCACCACCTGAACATTGTTCTGAACCTCTCCTTCATATCTTATTTATCTCAGATATCTCCTTTGTTTCCGGTAAAGAACCAGAAAGGAAAACAAAATCAGTCGGCAGTCAAATCATAGTAAAATCTGTGAGGTTTACAGAAATGATACACTGATATATAACATTACACTTGCGTTGCACAGAAGCATTTTTCGAACGCTGCTTATTATAAAGAAATTAATTCCAATTTATTGTGGCAACATACAGCTAGGGGCGTAGTAAATTCTTACGATGACCTTGGCGAGAAATGTTCACGGATTCCTAGGCAAGAAAAGTTCGTAACGCCTACATCTTTTCAAATAGAATAATGATAATAATAATAAATTTTCGAAATCAATTAATTGCAACGATGTTATTAGTGCTAAACAAATGAAAGATTTGTTTGATTTTATTATTGCAATGCTAAAGTAAGCTCACTGCCTGTCGCCTATGTTAGTGGCGTAATATTACAAGAATAGATGATAATTTCGTTTCAAGCCTCCATTATGTAATGTTTAATGTAAACAAATCCGGATTAATATTTGTTTGTATTTACATTGAATCGATGGGTCTTTATAAAATCAGTGTTAATTTGTATTTAGGTTCTTTAACTTTGTGAGGCCCTGGGTCATCACCCACCGCTTGCGACGCCACTGACGCAATAAATACATCATAACCATTAAATAATAATAAGAATAATCAATTATTGTATTATTTTCAAATGGCCATGCCGTGTTGTTTAATATTAAGAGAAAACATAAGTTTTTATTATTTCTGAAATAATAATTATTTCTGTTTTTCGTATGCCGATCGTTTAAGAAAGATAAGATACGGAGCACGAACAACATATATTATCTCCCTCATGATTACTTTCTGGTTTTGTCTCTAGCACGTTTAGTTTCCTAATGCTTTAAGCAGTTGGCAACTCTGTAAAATCACCGTCTGCAACCATATAAACAAGCGATACTAGCGACCTCGGGAAAAAGGGAGCCAGCGCTTGGTCGCACTGTAACTAAAATGAATTCCATTATGGAACTCAAAATACACAAACTTTATAGGAAATTTCTTTCATAGATTTACACTATGATTCCGTTTTTAAAAAATCATTCGCGTAATAAACTAATTTCGGAGAATTGGTTCTTGAACTTAAGGAGCTATGTTGTGTAACTAAGGAAGCAGTAATTTGAAGATTATTACTACTTAGTCGCGTGAGCTGTTTTAGAACAAGTTGGTTATGAGGTCCTAATAGGTTTGCCAACCGCCCAGTATTTTACCGAACAGTTCGGTTTTGACTTCCTTGTCTGGTGTCCGGTACGACCTCAAAACCAGACGTTAATTGTCCGGTAATTTTTCCTCTTATTAGTCCTATTCTCTGTTCTATATAAATCATTTTGGAGCGATGAAAGGAATCATTTGTCGATGAACATGGTTAAAGCAGAACTTATAATTTGCTTTGATATCAACCTGTCGTGCATGAAATTTACTGAAGAGTTGAAGGCAGGGAAATTGAAGGAATTGGAAGTTGAAGGAAAGATAGACTGCTAAAGGTCAACTGTTAAAGAGCTGCCAAAGGTAGATTTTCAAGAGCGCAGCTAGCACTGGTTCATCTTCAGCTACATCTTCCAATTAAATAATGCATCCAGATTCAGTTAAAGTATATAAGCATTATGAGACATTAGCAGCTCCAGAGAAGCTAATAAGACTTTATTTTTCAAGTACAATTTGTGCATGCCATAATAATTATAATGCCAATTATAACTTATTTTCTTTCCTGTTTTAAATACGATGTATTATTGATGGTAGACTACAAAAATTACGAGCCGACTCAACCAAAATTGAAAGAACCAAGTTTAATAAATGCTTCAAAAGTAAGTAAAGTTATTGAATTAGAACTCGGAATCACACAATTTTATGTGAAATAAGCACTTACAGGTTCTTCACACTTTTGACGAGCGACAATGTTACAATCTTTGGAGTATATGTACTCCAGGAGGGTGTCCGGCATTTCCATTTCCAAAAGTTGGCAACCCCAGGTCCTGAACCAAGGATCTTATAAAATAGAGGATCTGCCCTTACAACAAAATCTTGAAGCCATACGTCACAGTTTCCCCACCCCTAATCTGCCCACTCCGCCCAATAGGATCGCAATGTTTTGAGCCAACAATCATGGCGGAAACGAAAGTATCCAATCAGACAATGGCAGAAACGAGAGTAGCCAATCAGACGTGCCGATGCTCGGTTGCTTTTTGGCTTCATCGATTTAATAGGATGAAGATACATATGAGCAGATCCTCTATTTATAACATCCTTGTCCTGAACGCATTTGGCTGTGGCTTACACGATACCTGGATCTACACTTTAACGTGAACTAACTGCGTACGACTTTAACTTCCAACAAGAAATTAAAACTATAAATCTCTTATTAACACATTTCCACTGCTTTCAAGGAAATGCTTTCAATAGATTTCCTGGCCAACTTGTACTTAGATATCAACCAGCCTATGGTTCCATTTCATTTCATTTATTTACTCCATCTAACCAGTATATGGTGTTTGGAGAGTTCCGTTCACATATACAGTTTACATGGAATTTGTATACGTATGAAAAAAAGAATATAATATTATTTACAGAAAGTGATTTAAGTGTTGGGAAAATATTTTACATTGTTACACAGATATTTCTAGATATTCTTTAACACTATATAATTTTATCTCTATTAGATACGTTTTTAAATATTGTTTAAATTTATTTTTCTCCCTTCTTATGTGATTAGGCAAAGCATTGAATATTTTATTTGTCATTTGTCTGGAGCCCTGTTGTACCAGTGATAATCTAGTAAAGTAAGACGTTTTCCTTTGATCTCGAGATATCGCGCCTGCGCAAATATTCAACTTTGAAATGTGAGTCGGATCCGCGCCACCCTGTATTTGTATTTCACGTTAAGGGGTAATTTATTTTGTTCAGAATATGGCAGCAGCAGTAGGTTTTTTTATTATTTTAAGTTCTTCTGGAAAGAGTTTGGTGGGCCCATTCCATGCTTCACTAATTAAATTGGGGAGACTATTTGACCCAACCTAAAGAATAAAGAATAGTTTTGTTGTCCAAGGGCACTATTTTTAGAACATGGAAAAATAAATAAATAAATAAATAGGGCCGTGCCGTGGAAAATCAGCGCCCGGGGCGAGAGTATACGACGGCGCCCCCATACATATATCCCAAGCAATTTTTTCTTTTTTCTCCCGAATTTTTCGCCCCGCACGGCGCGACCCTGTATATATATATATATATATATATATATATATATATATATATATATATATATATATATATATATATATATATATATATATATATATATATATATATTGCGTGTTCTAAAAATGGCGCCCTTGGACAACAAAGCTCTAGGGCTATTCTTCAAGTCAAAATAAAGCGAAAATGGTACATAACTGTATACCCTTCGGGACCTCCTTTATCCGCTACTAGGAATGAATATTTCACTATGTGGTAATGTTGCAGATTAACTTGGAACCATTATCATTGTTCCGCGAATTCATCAAGCAATTACACTGTCACACAAATTGCTACTCAAAGTGTATTGACTTTAACTGCCATCTGAAAAGAATCGATGTAACTATTTGATTGATTGGTAATCTATTCTATCGTTTTTTCTCTGAGTCGTAAAATTGGAGGAATTGGTTTCTCACACATTGTCAACAACGAGACTTGGTATTCAGAGAGAAAACACAAACAAATTGCGTTTTTATCTTCTATTTAACTGGCAACCTAATGTCGTTTTAGATTCTTAACCTTTTTATCGTCTTGATCGTATTGGAATTTTCTATTGATCGAGGTCAGTACCAGATCTAGAAATTTCGCTCTCCCGCAAGAAAATTTGAAAGGGCCCCTACTATATTGAACATTTTTTAGTAGTACATTTTAATGAAATATTCCTAGTGTTCTATTTGCTATGGAATAGACATTCAAATACGTTTTACAAGAAATCCTTCCTCCTCGACTTCATCTCCGCAAATTCCCGTATAAGATATCTCTTTTCAATGGTCGAAGCCCTCTCAGGTTGACTCCCAACATTTCCAAGTCGCTCATTCTCTCTTATGTCATTTAAAACCTTAAATAGCGCTTGATGCTCTTAAACATTGAGAGTGACCTTTCAGCGGAAGCCAGAACCACGGATAAAGTCAGGAATAAAGCAAGAGAAGTCAAAACTTCAGGATAACTTGGGGCAATAGTATTAAACTCGACGTATAGTAATACCGCTAATTGAAGAACAGTGTTGATCTTTGAAATATGGTTTTTAAGTCCAGTGCGGAGGGAAATTAATTCCATTGGTAGCGACGGGCCAATGTCATGCTGGTACTTCTTTTGTGGTTTTTCACAATTAACTAAAATTTCTTCGTCTGAAAGGTTCACAAGTAGTTTCGAGAATTTAATTGGAAATTCATCAAGAATTGTCTGTAACGATATAAAACGCTTCTCTATTGCATTGTACGCGATATCTTGAAGTCTATTTTAAACATTAATCCTGAAGCAAGCCTCTGTGTCCAAGAACCGATCATCTTCTTCTACCAGTTCATCGAAGTGTTTTTTTTTTTTAACTTTGGGTTACCTTTTTTCTACGAACATAGGATTGACTTTCCACTTCGCAACAACCGCTGTGGCCTCTTGTTTTATTTGATGGTATTCTTCTCTCATTTCCTTCAATTTCTCTCGGCTCTCTTTAAGAGTGCGTAAAGCTTTCTCACAGTCAATTTGTTTAGTTTGGAGAAATTGCGTTGCGATGTTCAGTTGTGAAAATAGTTTTGACAGCATCACAGTCACAAACACAGACTCGAAGGAATCCATGATTTTCGCCAATCGTGGATACCTCGTTTGTCTTTTAACTTGTCAATGAAAATTTTCGGAGAATTTTCATTACATCAGCATACCTCAACCTGATAGCTACAATGGACTAATACCGTGAGATCCATATGAGTGGGTTGAGCTTTTTCAAAGTGACATCTGATTCTCTTGTCAATGATGGCAGAATATCCCACCTTTATAGTTTGGCCAAAAAATATATATACGAATCCTGGAGCGTTGTGAAGTAACTGGCAACTTCTTTTACACGTTTGACGGCATCATTAATGACAAGGTTTAGGTTATGTACCGCGCAGTGAATATATATAGCTCGTTCCTCAATATCTTGAAGTCTCTTCTGAACACCTGAGTAAGCACCACTCATCACAGCAGTGTCATCACATCCCTGCACTCTGCATGTTTTCCAGACAACTCCAATTTCTCCAAATGGCTTAACACTAGAGATGTGAGTCCTAATGCAGTTGGATTTCTTACATGTAAAAATCACAATGGATAAAAAACACAATGCACCAAACCAGGGCCGTGCCGTGCGGGGGTGCAAGCGGGTCGACGGCTCAGGGCGCCGAAGTAAGGGGGCGAAAATCGGGAGAAAAATGGACAAAAGAAAGAAAAAATCACTTGGAATATATGTATGGGGGCGCCGTCATATACTCTCGTCCCGGGCACTGATTTTCCACGGCACGGCCTTGCACCAAACTGAGTTAACTGACCAGAGCACTACTAAATGAATTGCGCCCTTTCACTTCAGCAGTGTTGCAACTCTTGCAAGAGGCACAATGTGCGGATAAGCTTATTTTTAAACCCCTCGAAAGTAAGAGACATGTCGTGCGTCATTGTCAATCCTGGTAGCTCATTATTTGGTTCAAGTAATTATACTATTGTGAAAATATTCTTTTTCAAATGTTTTAAAAATTAGTATTTGCAGGCAAGATGAAGAGAGGCCTTTAAAAGCCCTTGGGTCCCTTAGGGTTGCCCCCCCGCACCGCGGGGTTTCGCGGTTTATAGATCCGGCACTGATCGAGGTATACTAATGTTTGGGGGATAAGCTACTGTCAAGTAATGAAACCAGAAGTCCAAGTGCTTGTAAATTTTGATATGTCCTGCAAGGATATGGGACTGTTAATTCACACATGGTGTGCTATTTCCATGCCGTGGTCCACGAACTTTCTTTTCAGATTTTCGTATTGAAAATTCATTGGGTTCTCTTTTTTTTTTTTTTCTAAATTCACACATGACTTGCCGTCCCCGACAGGCTGTATTGAAGAGAAACCAGCGCGGTCTCGTCGATCTTTCGGCTTTCTTCGAAGCACACGAAACGACACGAAGTTTTCCTCCTCTACAATAAATCTAGGGAAATCATTTAGATGGGAGCAGCGGCACGACACCGTATGTGTGAATGAGCCTTTCAAGAGATGGAAAGTCCTCATGAAAATAAAATTAAAAGGCAACAAAAATTTGTGTAATACTTGGTTGGTTAGATTTGAGTTAAACGTTCCTTTAAGCACTGAGACCTACAGCTTATTGTGGAATCCAAACCACCGGAAATTGTAATACTTTTTGTGTGTGTGTGTGTGTGTGTGTGTGGTTTGCAATTATTTTTAAATAAAGTGACCCAATTTCTTACTAAAACTATTCTACATTATGTGAAATCATAAAGTCTATATTATACGTAAATTCTTTCTTTCGCTCCTGAAAATCGTTTTTTTTTTCTGTGAGAAAAACTGACAACCCTAGTTGCGCCTATAAAATATATTGCTATTGCATGTTGCATTGATGAGGAAACAATCCTCAAACACTGTTAATAAAAAACATATACAATTACATGAAAAGTTAAAAAAAAATACACTTACAATCCACACTATTCCAATTAACATGTTCAGTTGCACCAAACTGCCGTCAAGATATGACCAAACTGTAGCTAGCAAGGGCTTCATCCTATTTTAATCCTACAAACGAAAAATATTACGTATCATACGTATGTAGTTAGTAACAATAAATACACTATCTATACGCGTTGATAATAACGCAAACTTAGTCTATAAATTAAATATTACATAGTAGAAAAAATGTGTGATATGGTCAGACAAATAATTGTTTCTTGTACCGCTTCGACAACTGAGTAAAGCTATTTTCTACCTCGAAGGCATAGTTCGTTTATACGAGGGACGTTCAGGAAGCAAAAAAGGAAACACCATAAGAAGAATTTATTATATACATCTGCAAACTACTTCTTTGTTCTATTTTTCAACATAGTTTTCATAAACACTCAAGCACTCTGCACTAGCTTAGAAATTCCACCAGCATAAAAATCTCCCGCCTGTGCCTTCAGCCAGCCTGTGATCGCATCTTTCAGCTCCTCATCATCACCAAAGAAAGTAGTGTTGCCACGAGACGAGACGAGACGAGACTTCAGACTGTCTCGTCTCGTCTCGTACAAAGCATGTCTAGTCTCGTGTCTCGTCTCGAAAAAATGTGCTCGTCCCGTCTCGTCTCGAGAGGTTCTGTCCCGTCTCGTCTCGTCTCGTCTCGTTTGTCTCGTTTTGTCTCGCCTTGTCTCGTAAAAATATAGCAGCATACCATGGTAACGAAAGTAAAATGTAGCAGACTGCACCATGCTAATCAAGATACAACTAACAAGGGAAGAGAGGGAGATTATATATCGAAGTGGAAGATGGTTTATATACCAATCGAAAGCACTAATGACGCCTATCACAAAACTGTAATAAAAATTTCCGAATGCATATACTGTGCGAGTTATATGAATATACAGGGTGTCCAGAAAATCCATTTCCACCCCTTGAAATAGCAAACGATGAGACAGATGCCAAAACTGGAAAACACGTTTTTGATCATTATAAAAGTACAATGTATCAAAGCAAACATTGTTGTCCCAGGGTCACACGCAGAGTCCCAGGCGGGATCCAACTCAAAAATTACAAAAGGTAAGGGAGTCAAGTAGTATATCGTTCGAAACTTCTTGGGAAATGAAAGAAGACGAACAAGTCCCAACTCTCTAAAATTACCCTGTGCAAAATGGCGGCCGGTCAAACTGTCAGCAAAAACGTCATTGTAGAGTCTATGGCCACCCTCCAAAGAAAGAAAAAAACTGAAACGTTAAGACAGATGTCAAAAAAGAAAAAGATGTGTGTCATCTTTTCAAAAGTACAATGATTGAAAGTAAAAATGTTTGTCCCAGGGTCCTCCACAAGGTTCCAGACGGGGTCCTACTCAAAATTTTCAAATGGCAAATATGGTCAAATAAAGCTGTTGAGAAATAAAAGAACACGGAACAAGTCTTGATCCTCTAAAATTACCCTGTGTAAAATGGCGGCCGGTCAAAATGTACATCTTCATTTCGATTTTCTGAGCACGTTCACTTTCCATTTTGCAATCGGCGCTTGTTTTCATTCTGAGACATTTGTACGTACTTACTCTTCCTGGTGCAAGGAATTCTTTCGTTTGAATCATTTTATAATTGATAAACCAGATAATGAGCATAAGTACCACTGTTGTGCAGTCATAAACATAAATAAGTAGAGGTAAGAGTCTTTACTTCTGATGGCTCCTGTTCGTGGAAGTACATTATATGTTAACTAGTCAGTTCTATACTCAAAGATGTCAAATGTTGTCGTTTCTTTTCTTTATGTCCTAATTTGCGTTTATTTTATTATTTTTTTTTCTTTATTTAGATATTATTGGGCTCAAAGAGCAGAATCTCACAGTAGGGGCATTTCCTTTCTTTCCGTTGAGTACAAGAATTAAAGTGAAAATAAACCAAAACCCGGTTACAGAAAGAACAACTAAAATGCAAGATGTTTGCACAGTATTATCGTAGAGCGCCCATACTTGTTCTATCTGCTTTCATTTAATAACAGCTTTAAACGATGTGCTACTTGACCTCCCTTGCCATTTGAACAATTTGAACATGATCCCGCCTTGGACATTGTGGAGGACCCTGAGACAAATATTTTTACTTCCAATCATTGTACTTTTGAAATGATGACACACATGTTTTCGTGTTTTGACATCTGCCTCACCGTTTCAGGATTTTTTTTTGGGGTGGCCATCGACTTTACAATGACGTTTTTGCTGACAGTTTGACCGGCCGCCATTTTGCACAAGGTAATTTTAGAGTATTGAGACTTGTTCCGTCTTCTTTCATTTCCCAAAAAGTTTCGAACGATATGCTACTTGACCCCCTTACCTTTTGTAATTTTTGAGTTGGACCCCGCCCAGTACACTGCGGGTGGCCTTGTGACAAGAATTTTTGCTTTGATACGTTGTACTTTTAAAATGATCAAACACATGTTTTCCAGGTTTGGCATCTGTCTTATCGTTTGCGATTTCAAGGGGTGGTAACGGATTATCTGGACACTCTATATATCCATATAACTCGCATAGTATATGCATTCGGAAAATTTTTATTACAGTTTTGTAATAGGCGTCATTAGTGCTTTCGATTGGTATATAAACCATCTTCCACTTCGATATATAATCTCCCTCTCTTCCCTTGTAAGTTACAAGTATTACCCAGAACACACAAGACAAGAAATGTCACAGTAGCTACACCGTGAAGCCTTCACCTCTGGTGTATGTGGTAGTCGGTTCGATCTCGGTTAGTGCCATGTGAGCTTTGTGGTGGACAAACATTGAATGTGTGTGGGGACCGCGGTGACTCAGTGGTAGAGCGTTCACCTCTTGTGCTTGGGGTCTCGAGTTCGATCCCAGCCTCGCCAAGTGAACTTTGTGGTGGACAAACACCGTGTGCGTGGGTTTTCTCGGGGTTCTCCCGTTTCCTCCCATTTTCTTCATTCCACCATTTCATTCATTACTCATCATCACTGTCTCCTTTAGCCTAACCGGCATAACCGAAGGACGTAAAACTCAAAGATTTCATTTCATTTCATTTCATTTTTCGAATTGTGTGTTTTCTTGAAGTTGTCTAGTATCCTACCACTTTCTTCATTCCACTAATTTTCCCATCATCATCAATTCGGCCAAAGTTGCCTAAAGGTCTTAAAAATAAATTCAAATAAGCTCACAAGGCAAGGACAAATAGTTTACAAGATAATATATCTCTGCTATTAGTTGTCTGAGGCTTCTCGACCCTGTCTTTTTTTTTTTTTTTTTTTTTTTAACATTCTAAAACATTGAAATTTGTTTCACCAGTTTCAATACACGAATATACAGTAAATTGCTCATAGATACGTCGAAGATGAAAACACTAATGTTAAATAATGTTTACACGACAAGCAAAGTTCGATGTAAAGGTGTTATCATCCCCGACACTATCGTATACTATCAGCCCACTTGCTTTATAGTGTCTGTATATATATATATATATATATATATATATATATATATATATATATATATATATATATATATATATATATATATATACAGAGAGAGAGAGATGGAAAGATATATAGATAAATAGAGAGATAGATATGTGTGTACACTTTAATTTCATGTGTATTCCAGCCTTTAGCTTTCACAGTGTTAACCCATAACAATCCAAAAACTACTTTCCATTTTAGCATATTGAGATTTGTTGCATTTTTTTTTTAAAAAAAAAGCTCGGAACCAAATAATTTTATTGAGTAATGGAAAGTATTTGATTGAAATTTTATGTGTTACTGCACACTAAGTCCTACTTAAAGTGCCATAGTAATGGGAGCTGAACGACACATCGGACGAGTGAATGCTTGGGGCCAGTCTTCACCTCCATGATTCAAATCTGTTCCCATAACCAGGGGTGCCCACAAGGGGGGGGGCTATGACGCAAACTGCGTCATTGAAATATTTGGGGGGGTAAAAATCTATATAAATATGTTTGAGGGGGTGTAAAAAGTAATCGAAAAGATTTTTTTTCATGGAAGAACACCTAGGGATAGACAATTGTGGGGAGGTGCGTCATGGACATAAGGGACCACTGCCATAACCGCGGGGTGTGTGCTACTATGTAGTGCTTGCCCCGTTTGTGTAACAAACTCATGACAGTACACCCAGATTAGCTAATGGCTAAAAAAAAAGTTGATTTTTGGGTGGCCATTTTGGATTAAAGTTCCTTATATTGTCGGGATTTATTCGCAATCATACAACGTACATCTTCATATCAAGCCGAGCGGTCTGCGGCGATAGACCATCGGCTTGAAGGCCCCGGGTTGAGTCCCGGAAGGGTCATGTGTATGGATTTTTACAACATTTGTTTTTTCGTACTGTGTCAGGGAGGGAAATCGTACGGGATAAAAGGATTTCAGTCTGAAAAAAATGGAGAGAATATCCTCTCTAGGATACTTTCATGGGAGTAAGGAATTAGTAAAAATATAAGATATACATTTTATAGCAGGTTTAAAAATATGGTTTGGGTATCCTATTTCTTTTCTGTTAATTATGTTCTTCAATGTTCGAATTTTGATCATTCTCATGATATTTTCTGCTTTCAACGGAGTTCCATGAATATTATACCAAATGTTCTTTACACTTATCAAGTTCGAGAGGTTTTATGCGCCTGTAAGAAACAATTTCTGAAGATAATTCAGGTCCTAATGAATATTATTCACTAGGAAAGGGAAGTATTCCCCTCCTCTCAACATGGAAGCAGGGGGCAATTTCGCACTCTGGTCAGATCAAACATTTCCGCGTAACAAAACGAAGGTCCCCCTGTAAAACTTCTTTACCTAAAATGTTATTATTAGTATCATAAATTTGCTGAAAGCAAACAACTTGAAGGGTTCGTCGATAATATCTTTGCTTCCTTTGTCGTCCACCCGCCTTCCAAACGAAGAGGTGAATTTTACAACATGACTGCTGTATAATAAGCGAGCGATTGCTAAAATGGTAAAAGTGTGTTTTTATGTGTGTGTGTGAGAGAGAGAGAGAAAGAGAGAGAGAGAGAGAATACAAAATTTTAGTTGCAAGATGACATACTTCAATTGCCGTTTTCGGTTCATATAGCAAAAAGAATACCGCCACCAGAGAATAAAGACAAGTGTAGACCTTACCCAGTTTTCAAATTGAATAGATGGTGGTGATAGTTCGGTTTCTTGACCTTGTAAAAATCTTCCCTGTCTTTGATTTTGTTTGTCATCATTCCACCCAGAAATAAAAAAAATGAGAATTCCTCAGTTTACAGCAAGGGGAATTGGGGACAAGACATTAAGGATGATATTCCTGGAAGCTCATGTATTACGATTGTTTCATTCAATAGACAGAGGACACTTTTCTATGAAGGCTTTTCAACATGTTTTCTCACAAAGGGGATTTTCCTTATGCAATCTATATGACCACTGGCAATTTCAATCTTGGTCATTCCCGCCAGCGTTTTCATTTTCGAGACACGAGACGAGACGAGACATTTCACGAGACGTCCCGTCTCGTCTCGTGTCTCGTCTCGTTTTCGAGACGGGACAAGTAGTCTGTCTCGTCTCGTGTCTCGTATAAGAGGGTTCTGTCCCGTCTCGTGTCTCGTCTCGTTTACGAGACGAGACGAGACGAGACACGAGAAATGTCTCGTCTCGTGGCAACACTAAAAGAAAGGATGAGAAATCGAGGTAAATGAGACCAATGCTCTCTTATATTGATTTTTCTGTGTTGGGACAACCGTGCGGAAAAGTCAAGGCTGACCTTTCCCGACATAAATCGCTGTTAACTTCACTAACGTGTTTCTAATAGGGATGGCCACAAAGTACCGGTTCCGGTGGAACCAGTCCCGCGAGGAACCGACTCTTGGAGATCTGGTTTTCAGAATCGGTTCCAGACCTGGAACCGAAAAACCGGTTTTAGACCTGGATCCAAAAAAATGTTCCGGACTGGTTCCGGAATCGGTTCTTCTAGAACCGGATCAGTTCAGAGCCGAAAACAGGTTCCACCAGGAACCGGTTCTGGCCATACCTAGTTTCTAAATGCGAAACTTAGCATCATGCGTTAGTCAAGCTCTTAATACAACGCTAAAAATGACTTTTTTCTAAATTAGTTTTTTTTTATTGATTCTCTACTTGTACTCACTTATGTCGAAGCGGGCGTGTGCCTTCTGTACACGAGATCCCACTTCGATCTCCGGTTATTGTGTTAAGCCTCGATAGAAACACAAGCAGTGATTGAGAGTCCACTTAAGCAGTAGCTTTCGCCTTAAATAGGGTTACCACGATATTTTGGAGAATATATTCTTCACCCCGACGTGCATCTGTCGGGGCTTTAAAATGTCCCGACTTTCATGTTTATTGATTAAGTTGGTGTCTATATAAGTTGGTGGCTATATAAGTTGGTGTCTATATAAGTTGGTGTCTATATAAGTTGGTGGCTATATAAGTTGGTGTCTATATAAGTTGGTGTCTATATAAGTTGGTGGCTATCATTATTATATTGGAATTGGTTTCCATATTACTATGCAGAACCTTCAAAATAAGAGGAAACCTAAGAACAGCGCCAGGTGGCATAGTCTCAGCCATTGACATACAAAAGAAATAAATTCAACTCGTTTCTATTCCGTTACCTCGGTAAGCAGATTGCGGGCAACGTTAATTGCACCAGCATCAAAATGCGAGACCGACCGAACATAGAACATTTACAGATAACTCGTGCGCTCCGCTTTTTCTGTTACGAAGTTTTGTCATATTGAGAAAAATGCTACGTGCCTACAACAAAAATCGCATTAAAGTATTGGTATATGTTAACTATTTCTACTTTTACTTTGTACGTGTTTAGATACGCAATATACTTATAAGCGTATTGCAATATTCCCTAAGCCTGCCAGACGTCCCATAAAAAAAAAAAAAAAAAAAAACGGGACAGTCCCGATTTTGGACCCGAGTGTCCCGCGTCCCCGTAAATTTAGTCGGGACAGGCAAATGTCCCGTATTTTAATACCGTCCCGTTTCTCCTCTCAATATTAACGTATCAAAAAGTGAAAAATTAAAAATTTTGACAATAGCTGGGAGCCTGTTAGTAGTAAATGAAAAATAAGCTGTGACATATAACAGCTTGAATCAAATTATCACACCACTCTCTCTGATTTCATAGCGAGCAAGCCAATAAACTCGCAGCGCAGAGTTGCAGTTGTCCGTCAGCAGTAAACCGGATCTGAAATCTTTGATAAAGTGCACCAGCTGAGCTATTGTTGATAAAAGACCACATTACAGGTGAAGTATTCCAATTTTGAATGAATGAGAGTGTCTAAACCGAAATGCACGTTTTCTTCCAATTTGAAGGACAAGTACCTTTTTCTGAAAGCAACGAAATTGAACTATCAAGTTGACAGAAAATTTGCCATGCTACTTTTTCCATTGCACACAATGGAAGATAACAGAAATTATAAATAATAGGCTAGGGGGCGCAGAATTGTACTTTGGTTTGGGACTCAGAAATGTGTAAATGCGGTTTTGACAATCAAACACAATACAAGGAGAAAAACCAGGTAAGTTTTCATCAGATTAAACTAACAAACGTAATTTTAGCAAAAACAGCCACGTAAATAATTAAATAAATTCGTATTAATAAATGCACGAAGAATATAGAAGGTAGATTGTATCACTGATTTAAATAAAACGAGATTGTTTGCATATTGTTTTCCCGTAAAGCATTTTTATAAAGCGTCACCTTGAGTTTCTAAGCCGATTATTTTCCAGTTGCATTGTAAATATCTTCAATCCGTACAATTAATGGCAGGCAATGAAGAGAGAAAAATAGCTGCAGCTGAGGGAACTTTCACATTATCATGCTGTTGTTCATAACCAGAGCTACAGTTCATAGGATTGTGCTGGAAAGTTTGGGGGGAGGGGGGAGATCGAAGGTGTCCCGTAGTCTTATGAAAAAAATATGGCAGGCTTAATATTCCCTCATATTTTTAAACAACAGCCATGTGCTTTTCCACAAGAATCAGCAAGCAGTCGACAGAAACCACCTGCGAAGAAGTACGAAGAAGAACACGAAGAACCACGAAGGACTTTTACAACCCCTCCACAGGCTTTATCTCGAAAGGACGGCCATTCCTGCGCCTACCTTTCTCTTCGCACTGCTCTGGGCAGGAGAGACTCCATAACCTTACCTCTGCGCTGCTCCTGCAAGAGATTCCCTAACCATCAACTTCAAAGACCTCCGCGCTGTTTCGGGCAGGAGGTCCGACTTGTTACAGAAAAGACCATTGTATACAGGAAACTACATATTTGTAGTATATTACTTGTATAGAACTTTTTGTAATAAGGTGATGGAAAGAAACGAAATCTATCTCTACCATTAAATTACATTATATATAAACTACATACTATTCAATTTGGCCGTATTTTTATTATATATTAGGACTTACATGATTTGAATTGCCGCACTTTCTTTTTATCAATTAGTTAAACATTCACTCTTCATTAGAAAGACTGGTATTACATTATTATGGGAAAAGACCTCTCATTCTCCTCATTGCATTAGCTGTATGAAGTGACTCTACATTTTGCTTTAGAAAGATGGCGACCCAAATCTCAAATATGAAATGAATGAGTTTTACGTCCCTTGGTTATGCCAGCTAGGCTAAAGGAAAAATGAAATGAAATCTTTAAGTTTTACGTCCCACGGTTATGCCGGTTAGGCTAAAGGAGACGGTGATGATGAGGGATGAGTGAAATGAACAAAGTGGGAGGAAACGGGAGAACCCCTAGAAAACCCACGAACACGCTGTTTGTTCACCACAAAGTTCACTTGGCGGGGACTGGGATCGAACCCGGGACCCCAAGCACCAGAGGTGAACGCTCTACCACTGAGCCACCGCGCCCCCTAGGCTAAAGGAGACGGTGATGATGAGAGAGGAATGAAATGGTGGAATGAAGAAAGTGGCAAAGTGTGTTTTTCCACCACAAAGTTCACTTGGCGCTAGCTGGGATCGAACCAGGGACTCCATGCAGCAGAGGTGACCTAATCTCAAACAGCCTGAAAAGGGACAAACTCCAATTAATCAATAAATATAAGTATTCTAAAAGTGTACGCAAACAAAACGCACCTTTGAACGTAAAGAAGGTTCATTCACGTAGCTAAGTTGAAAATAATCTATGTCGCTGTCTTATAATGCAGATTCTGTCCTATTCAGCATTGCCAACTGATCAATTTGCTTTCTAAATTTAGATTAACCGTCTTCAGAGAAACATTTAGTCGAACCAGATTCTAGGGGATTTTCACTGACAGATCTAGAAGGTAAGAACTGGGAGGGGATAGCCAAAACTAGTCTTTCTTCCAGACATGTTTTTGTGGGGGCACTGGTCCCCCGGAGCTCTTAGAGTGCCCCCTGGACATGACCAAAATAATACGTCTATAATATAATAATTAATAAATAAATAAAATAGTACCAGCAGTGCCCTCGGAATACTACGTGTGCCCCCCCACCCGGAACAGTTTTTCCGGACTGGCTAGAACCCAGACCATAATAGATATATCATGAGTTTACTATGGACTTTCAAAAATATATAAATAAATAACTTAAATTATTTTTGTAACTCAAAAAACTGGGGGTAGGCAACTCCCGGCCCCTTGCTAGATCTGCTGCCATTGGGAATTTTTTTAATTTCCCTTATTGACATTTAAGAAGATTTGAGATATTATCTAGGAAATTTATTTTCAAGATTTTTCGTTACTAACTTCAATAATTTAGTTGAATTTTCTGTTAGACTCTTACCTCCGAACTCAAATCCACGTATATGATTAATTTTGGGAAACACTGGTCTGACAATTAAATACTTGCCAAATAGTTCAAAACTGAAGAATAACAACACTCATTTTTCTTTCAATCTTGAAGTTGTGGATGTTCTGTGTCAGCGAAATAGATGGCGTACGCCTCACTTTAAACCTTATATTGGTTGTTACACAACTGCTGTCTTCACCTAACAATAGACTGATTGTTGAATTGTAACGTGTATTTTCATAATTTTAAAAAAAAGTTGCAAAAAATTTAAATTACTTTAACATTATTAATAAATTACAAGCAGTTAAAAAGTACATACTTTTAAAAACGCATGGTGTTCAATTGTTATTCCACTGTTGTATACAATTCGAAATTTCTTTGCGAACGCAAATACGAATTTAGACCTAGTTAATTTGGAAAATTTGAAAAGCAATCTTTAAAGTTTTCTATTTATAGTCGTTGAGCCAGAATCCAAAAAATAGGTTTTTGGTTTCATCTCTAAGGACTTGATGATATATATCTTTTTGTATTCACAGTGGTCCAAGGTGTTCATCAAATGACGATACCCTGAAATTTGTGGTAGCTTAAAGCCGCCATATTGAAAAATGGCTGCCATGTCTCTACATTTACGAGGTTTTGCGCATTTATCTCATAAACGGTTCCTCTTATCGAGAAAATGAAGAGGAATGAAATTGAAGAGGATAAAATTTTGCACATATTATGTTCAGTAATATTTTTTATTAGAACCAATCAATTAGGAGATATTTGCGATTAAAGGAGAAACGGCCTTGTTTTAAATTGTAACACTTGTTATTTTCCCTGGAAATATTTTACCGAGATACATATTTCTGAAGTATTTAATATTTGTACTAATAAGTTCCTTCAAAAATTATTCATGTTAGTCTTCATCTTCACTGCTGTCATCATCAGATGACAGTCAAGCGTCGAAATCAGTGACTTTTTCATAGTTGGAACAGGTCTGTATTTTGCACATGTCTATACATCTGAGGCTGTTGGAAAGGACACACATGAAGGCATGGCACATTTTCTTGGGCAAGAACATGGCATCAGTTCCAAAACAGCTTCAGTGGCAGGAGAGTCCATCCATTGTACTCCCAGACAAGATCTTCCTTCACTGTCCGTTGTAGAAATCCAGCCATGGTCCACTGGGGATGGAAGCTCTGGATCAGCTTGTAGACATTTCTTCCAAACGAGGGCTTGGTAGTTTGCTCTTCTTATATGTTGATAGAGCGTGTTCCGACATGGAGGAAGACTATGAGGTTCAACCGACCCCTTTTTAGCAGAAAATATGCTGTAACGCAATTCATTGGTCAGTGAACTTTTGCTCTCGAAAATCCCGTGAACCACCTATCAATCGACTCAATTTATTTTCGTAGAGGGTAGATCTACATTTATTTTCTAGCAAAGAATTATTTACCGAGATTTCATTCGGACACATCGCATTATTATGATACCTCGTCACTATTTCTTTTCGTAGCAGCACTCATTTCTGTATTATCATCAAACTTGTTTCTGAACATCAATACGTTTTTTCAGGTATTGGCACTAAACGTGATGCAGGTAAATAGTTATTCAACATCCTGTACTTTTGAGTAGGATTTTTACCACACATAATAATACCCACTAATTCCGATTCTGGACCATCAAACCCCAATACATTCATAGCTACAATAACAGACCTTACATAATCATTAACTTGTTCAGACAACTTCTGTCTCCTATAAACATATTCTGAAACAAAGGAATGCCTACTTACTAGAGTAACAAAATTGCTTAGTAAATTCCCTCCTAGATTATACCAACTTACATTATTATTCTAGGCAAATAAAATTACTTTTAACAAAGCCGCCGTACAGGTAGAAATCGATGAGGAACAATGGCGGCCAAGGCGGGACTCATATGACAGCACTGTTTGGGATCGGGAACATTGAGTAAAATGTACCGGGAAGATGGAACAGAACATAGAAAGCAATATCAGAGATGGTAACAAACAAAGAACTCAAGCTGCTTCTTTGTTTCCTCTGGTATTTCAGCTTGAGTTCCAAGAATACTTAAAGCGGTTCTGAATCTAGAATTTTGAATCATTATCTTGCAGGCTGCAGATTTCTCCTTGCCTGCAAATGCACTTACTGCATCGCACCCAGTAAATGAATGAAGTCCGAGCAATACTTTACACACTTCTTGACCTAGAAAAGCATTCATTTCTCATGTTATAGTACTTTACTCTGTCACTAGATCCACATTTTAGAAATATTGATCCCTTGTACTTTTTCAACTGTTCTTCTATAGCAAATAGTGTAATAACAGCAACATCTGTGTCAACGGAGTTAATAATTATCTTTCTAAATCCCGAAAAAAGAGCATGTTGTACGTGAAGAAGAAGTCGGGTATCCGCCTCTTCTTGGAAACATGTCAACTCAGGAGCTTCTTGTGCCAGTTTGCTTGTAATTTTATGGCACTTTTCTTCACAAGTAACATACATAACTCGTGTATTCAGCTGATTGAGATATTGCACGCCCTGCCACTCTTTACAAATGAAACGTATAAGTTCTTTTTTGTTCTCGTCATCAGATAAAAACTGCTTCCATTTTCGGACTGAATGGGCAGGAGTAATATGTTTCACTTTTATAGAATCACCGACAGTTCGATGTTTTTGTTCGCTACTTTTTATAGACACTTGTCTGTACGTATCAAAGACAACGTGAATTGTCTGAGAAGATACGGATTCTTGTAATATTCTCGAAAAGAGCTTGTCAGCTACTTCGCCAAATGTTTGTAGTCCCTGTGGCAGCTTTTGAACAAGACACGTTCCATCAAAGATGTTAACAGCGTCACTAGGAATTTGCCCATCAGTTGCAAAGTCTTTGGTCAGGACTTCCATCAGTGTGGACTTAGCAGTTTTTCGAATCGAACCATTACGAGTAGCCAAAGACCATGGAAGAGGTCCCAGAGGGGAAAACGAACTCTGTGTTATTCATCTTCACACTCTCTTTCTTTTTCAAATCAGAGAACGTCTTCAGCTTCTGCTTCTTGAGAGGCTTGAAAAATTCTTCTGGTTTTGAGTCTTCAGACAGATGATCTTTCTTGAATTTTTCATAAGCTTTTTGACCTACTTCATGTGCTGTGACCATGTCTTTGACAATGTCTGGAGTTGGCACAGCTCCAGTAGATAAATTGATCATATCTATTTCTTCAAACGGATTTATCCATTCATTGGTCATCAGGTTTTGTGACGCTGAAACATTACGTTCATTCATCTTTTTGGATCCTAGGCAAAGAAAGATCTGGATGTAGCACAGATTGTCCTGAAGAAGAATTGCAGCTTGTTTTTTCACGAACCATGTGAAGAAATGCTGCTCTCATATCAGAGTTTAAATAGTATCTTTCAACTGCTGCAGGTCTTTTGCTGAACATCGTTGTACCTTTTGTTCCCTGTGTGTCTTTATTTATAGTTTCTTCAATATTATTTTCAGAACATTTTAAGATCAATAACTTTTGTTAATTTTATTCCGTTAATTTGAGTAACTATCAACAAGGAAAAAATAAAATAAGTGTAATATTAGCGGTCATTTTCCAATATGGCGGTCATTAGCTACTCTGTAACTGACAGTATCATGGATAAAAGCCATTCGGGTATTGTGTAGCATCAAAAAATGTATAGTACACCAAGTCCACAGAGATGTAATCATGCAACTCCTTTGTTAACAAATGGTCTCAAAAATTGCAATATTAGCGGCCATTTTCCAATATGGGGGCCATTAGCTACCCTGTAACTGACAGTATCATGGATAAAAGCCATTCGGGTATTGTGTAGCATCAAAAAATGTATAGTACACCAAGTCCACAGAGATGTAATCATGCAACTCCCTTGTCAACAAATGGTCTCAAAAATTGCAATATTAGCGGCCATTTTCCAATATGGTGGCCAATAGCTACCCTGTAACTGACAGTATCATGGATAAAAGCCATTCGGGTATTGTGTAGCATCAAAAAATGTATAGTACACCAAGTCCACAGAGATGTAATCATGAAACTCCCTTGTTAACAAATGGTCTCAAAAATTGCAATATTAGCGGCCATTTTCCAATATGGTGGCCAATAGCTACCCTGTAACTGACAGTATCATGGATAAAAGTCATTCTGGTATTGTGTTGAATCAAAAAATGTATGGTACTCCAAGTCCTCAGAGATGAAACCATGAAACCTCCTGGCTCAACGACTATTAGTCAGAATTTGTCGTTCTTTGTCTGCAGCTGGATGTATGGAAGTGCGTCATTTGGGGGAGATCTGGGTTTATATCTTGAAATATATACAGGGTAGCCCATAATTATGAATATGATATTTCAAAGACTACGGTAAAGAAACTAGCAACATAACGTGAACATAAAATTGGCATATCGTTCATCGTGCTGGACAAATATAACCTTCAATAATATGTTTATTAACTTACAATTGTCTTTCCATACTTACAAGGTATCGTTGCCTCATATTTAGGGTTGCCATATGTCCGTATTTTGTACGGACTGTTTGTATTTTTGGATCCGTGTCAATGTCCGTATCGTACAAAGCATGAAATAGGAAAATGTCCGTATTTGACAGTTTTTGGTGCTGCCCGAAAATTTCTGAGTCCAGAATCGCTAAAAATTTTTGGATGAAAAGAATTGTTTTCATCATAGGGCCTATAGCTTATAGTTTAGTTACTATTAATAAAGTGAGTTATGTGTTTAAAAGTGTCTAATTCTTCCATTCCAGGGTTCTTTTCGTTAGATTTAATGTACGTAATTTAATGTCATGATTTATTGTATTTGTGTCAATGAAAAAAACATATAAAACATGTTAGTTTCTAATACTGTTTTAAGTATTACAGTAAACAATTCTGTGATAACCTAAGAGGGTGAATTTTAGGTAAGAAATTTCAAAATATTTGTTCTGTGTTTGGGAACCATATCTTTGATGGGTTGTCATTTTAAGGCTATCTCCATATTTTGGATCAAAAAATTATGGGAACCCAACTCATATTGTGTATTGTAAATGCAATCAAAGCTTGATGTAATTTGAGGCACCATTTAACATTGTCCAACTGAGCTAATTTTTTTCATAGGTTGGGTTGGTCTCATACGGAATCATTTTAGGAGATGACTCCAGAAAACTCGGAAGTCGAAAATAACAACTATTCTATAATAATAAACGTGAACTACTTATATTGGTAAACAGCTGAATTGGTGGTGCAAATTCTTTTGATGCGGATGGTATTTGATCTGATTACCGAATCTTTGGGTGTTCTTGCACCATCGTGGTGCAACTGATAGCTATTTGAATTAAGAAGTTGGGAATTCTGGTGTAGCCACGATAGCATAAAACTCATCTAATTTGTAATTTCTAAAAGGAAAACAAAATAAATCAGAAGGAGTAAAAAGGAAATAATCAAATTGCGATTATTCTAAATGTAATTTTCCATTGCATAGGAACGATTACTTTTTGTGTCTCATGCAATTAGCTTTCAATCGTTCAACATTAGCCGAAAGCAAACATGCAGATAGAGCAGAAGATAGAAAAAAAAAACATATAATGAAACTGCAAACATAAGATGAAAACACATTGAAGAGAACGTTCTCATCACAAGCAATTGATTTGCTGAGATAGAGACGCCAGATCCTTCGAACAACGCCAAGCGAAGTTACAAATAGAAGCAACAACTTGTAAAACTAAGCTTTTTACCTCGAAAATTCAACCGCGCAACATCTCTGTGTGCGAGATACTCCGATTTGTTTTACTTTGTTACTAAAGCATATACGAATGTGAAGAAGAAAATACCCAAAATGAGAAAAGGACTGTCATAGACTTTTAGGGTACTTCAGAACCTTAGGAGACACCCTCGTGGTCCTCCCAAAAGAGGAAATTTGCCGAAAACTTCACCCACACAGAAAAGTAGGAAGAGATGGTTGCCTCGCAGTCTACGAAGCTGGAGTCCAGATTCCTAATTGGTCGCCACCCAGAGCTGATCTCCAAGCAATGTAGATGTTTAATGGACTAGAGACCTTCCCACCGCCTTCTTCGGACTAAGACAAGTGTCACTGAACAACCTCCAAGAACTGTGTATTAGTGAAATGTTAGTGTGAGTGTTAATACCGACTACAACGAACTGGAATGGATAGAACTAAATCCGTAAGTAGTACTCATTTATTGACAAATTCGAGTCAGTTGCAGTTTCTATTACATATACCCACCGTTCTGCTCTCATATCTGAATGTTTCCTTTTAGTCTGTGTTGTTTCCAATCCAACACTAACCCAAAATTTTATCGGAAACTAAATTTCAAATTAGATTCGTTTTAGAAAACAAAGACACTCGCATCAGAGCCTCACACATTGCCTTTGCTGTGAATGAATGTTTCCTTTATACTCGTACATTTCCTCCTCGAAATCTGTGTATCTTTCATTCACCCAAAATGTTCTCCCTAATAACATAAAAATGCAGATACGTTCTAGGTTTGCAGGTACGGAAACCTCATCTAGACAAGAACGTTCAGTGTGCTCTGTGCCCCTGAGACCAGGTAAGACTCAGTAGCATAAGCACACAACGATAGTGTCATTGGGAACTGACAGGCTAAACACATACACTCGAGTTGAACGTTCGCAACAACGCAGGTTATAATCTATTCTGAGCTGTTGCATTGTTGTTTATTGGGTGGAAGGAGAGCAAGGGATATGGAGTATCATTCCGTAACAGTCTTCGCAAATTTGCGGATCGCAACGTAACGCAAATTTTCAATAACTGCTATGGCGATTATTATGGCCATGGCGATCTTTGGCGAATCTCATTGCGTTGACGCAAATTTTTGCGAACTGTAAAAATTATGTTGAAGTCAGTAGCGTACGCAAAGTTTCATCAAGGAAATGGTTCAAGTTTACATGTTCGAAACATTTCAGGATTTAATATACATGTCTCAGCATGATAAATGTTGTTTTCCACAATATTTTGTTTCAACCAGAAGGGGGGGGGGGGGTAAACCCAGGAAAACTATTTTATGCGTACTCGTTGAAGTACTTCGCAAAAGTGTATTATCGCTGTCAAAAATTAGGCGAACTCTACACTATAGGGTAGATCCTAGGAAATCTCTTACAATTTGTCCTAGAGTCAAAATTTCAAGGTGTATGGCATCAGATCGCATGTCATTTCCTGTGTTCTGAAATTTCCTATGAAATTTCTCTTGTTTGTTTTCTCTTGTTTAAAGAAAATTCGTAAGATTTCGATTTAAGCGACATCAGATGAGAGAAAGTGAAAACAAAAGAAATGAAAACAAACAACTGATGAGATATGTTTTGCTACTTTATCTTTTGATCTTTCAGGATTACTTTTGGTGCACCACTCGAAATAATTGTTGAGAAATTATAATTTTTCACTAATTTCTTTTTTATTGTTTCTAAATGATTTGCGCTGAGCGACATGAAAATATCTCACATGGCATAGATAAAAATCAAGGGGGCCATCAATAGCAATTGTTGAAAAAAATACGAATAAATACGGCGTCCGGATATATATTATAAAAACTATAGTGCAAAACAGAAACCAACCTGTGCTAGGTGACCACTAAAAAGCACGAATGCTATCTAACCGAGTCAGGAGAGAGAGTAGCTGGAGGCCCGAGTGTTAGAAAGGGGTGCGTCCGAAGGAAACAGGCACGTCAGCGAAGATAGTGATAACGAGTGGGTTTTGACAATGATACGAGGTTGTATAGCACTTGTCATGGTATCATGCTGGTAGCGCTCCACTTGTAGACATAAATGAGCCTACAGCTTCTGTCCACTGTGCAGAATACACCGGTGGTGGAAAATAGTATCACCGATCATCTTTCATATGAACTCAGTTATATTATCCGTTGTAAAACACTTGTAATGATTTTACACTAGTAACCCTACACTTGTTAACATAAAACCCAGGTGTATTACTTTGTATTTAGTTCTATTTCTTGCAGAAATTTGTTCTTTATAAATATGCCTTTTCATGCAATGTTTTGAATTTTACCTGTAAATCTTCTAATATGTGGTGCGAAAAAAGTAAACCAGCACCCTTAAGCTCTTTTTATTTTAAGAAGTATCCAATTAACGATATAGCGCCTAGTATTAATATCAGTAGGATGTGCAGTGTAGTTATCACAAGAATTCATCAATTTTGTACTTTTATTAAATAGAACTATTTCATGATATTGAAAAACGTCATTCGGTCAGACAGGAGAACCCTTCAGGTGTATGGCACAAATGGGTAGGATTTCCTATGAGATATGTCGTAACATTTTTCCGAAGATAACTCCTAAGATATTTCCTATTATTTATCTCGTAGTGTACAGCTAGCTTTACTGGTGTGCAAAACTTAGGTCAACATATCCAAAGTAACAAAATGTTGCGCAGTAGAATAAAATGAATAAAAGGCCAGCGGCTTGTTAATAGTAGGGATGGCCGAACCAGTTTTTTGGATCCAGGTCTGGAACCGGTTACTAAGATTCGGTTCTGAAAACCGGATCTCTAAGAACCGGTTTCTCGCGGAACCGAAACCTTGTGGCCATCTCTAGTTAATAGAGGTCTCCGACACGTGCACAGGGAGCAACACAGTGCATAACATGGTGTCAGCGTAACCATAGAGCAGAATGAGTCAGATTTTTCAACACAAAGCAATAGAATGAAAGGAACAAGACAATGTGAGTCAGTCAGGGAGGTTTGAAGATGCATTGCTATAGTGTTACTCACAACATGACTCAGATATAACATTTGGATGACTTTGCACAAGGAAGAATCATCGGCAAACTGGAAAAAGAAGTAAATTGGAAAAGTGTGGCTAAGGAGTTTGATATTGCCCACAGTATTGTTTCATGTGCATAAGGAGAATTGAACCATATTCAATGTTGTGTGTGAGAGAGAGAGAGCTGGTGGTCGACCACGGTCAACTACAGTAGAGAACGACTGCTACATTGCGAACTAGGCAAGAAGGGACCAACATCAAACAGTAAATACAATTGAAAGCACATTTAAGAAGACTGTAAGTCACCTAATCTCATGGTTCACAATGGTACGGTGACTACATGAGGGTGATTTCTTTGTCCGACTGTCATTATGTTATATTCTTCGTTTGCGGTGATGTCAAGAACATTAGGGTTGGATCGAAGAGAAGCAGTATTCTTCTCCGATGAGAGCAGATTCAGTCTGAGTAATAATTCTGAACGTATACTCATCTGGTGAGAGGTGGGAACATGCAATGAACCAAGGAACATCGTCGAACATAATCATTTTGGTCGTACTGTGTTCTTGTGTGGGAAAGGATAACGTTATATGGGAACACCAAGTTTTAAATTTTTGAACGTAGTACATTCATTGATCAACGTTATTGTGACATTGTACTCTTTCTCGACGTGCTTCTTTTCATAGGTGCAGTTGGCCGCAACTTCTTAAATGCTTGACTACATCGAACAGCACAGGTGGCGAGCTGTTGGGGCGCGAGTATATTCGGCGAATGAACTTGCCTACCTGTTTGCTGGTCTTGAATCCAATCGAGCACGTTTGGAATACTATAAAGTGTCCCGACACAACTCAACTGTCGGGATAGAAACGAGAGGCACCTAAAAGGTGCGGGATAACAATACCATATTTGTATGAAATAAAACACATGATAACCACCACTAGTCTTAGGCGACTAGAACCAAGAGCAAAATTAGACAAGGTAATGAATATGAATTTAGTATTAAAATAATTTGAAAATAACCAATGCAGTTTCATTGAGAATTGGTAGCAATAAGGGCGTTAAGGAATAGATGGTAGAGCAAAGGAATAGCAACTAATTTTGAACAGTCTCACACTAATTCGAAGTCGTTTCATTCTCCTCCTTTTTACTCGTAGGTGATCTTTAGGCGCTGTCCTCGAAGTTGCAGTGACTTTCAGGTCGAGATGTCTTGATGATCTCCATGCTGAAAACTTGTCCGACAAACAACCATGGCATTGAATGCCGGTCCCAAAGGCAGGGAGACTCCGATGTGTCTCGCGTCGTGGTTGAGATCCAAAGACCAAGATCGTGCTCTCTCAATTGCTTTTGACCTGACTGTCCCTCTTACGTCAGAATGAGATGATGATGACACCACAAGATTTCCTGAGCGTAGTCGATTACCCAAAACTGACATTGACCAAGTCCATGTTACTACATGTCGTCGATTCAACACAAAGTTCTCAAACTTGTTCCTGAGCTTGCTAACGTTGTCAGGTAAACGAACCAAAAGGATACTCACCTGAGTCAAAGTACTTACTTCTATAATCCTTACTTCCTTGTTGTAACATCGTGTCGTGGGTAAACGAACGAAACGGACAATGTCTTGTAGAAGCCTGACTATGAGGGGCCAATGAGGTCGAACCAATTGAGAGAAGCAATGATCTAACAAAGCAAATTAAAAGTGTCGCGTGTGAGACTGTTAAAGGGTGAAGGTTCTAAAGGTCGCTACCACTGTTTATTACAAATTACAAGTACAAAGACATCCTCAATAACAGCAAAGCAATAGTTAATTTATCTTTCAATGTAAAGTCAGCTAGCGACGTACAACAGATTATTGGTGTTAATAATACCAGGCAGTGAACTCTTGAAGGTTGCTTGGCTTCCATTGATGACTGATTGAATTTCCACATGAAATAAAGATGTCCTAGCTTGTCCTTACTTCATATCCCGTAACATAGACGTTTTGAAGATGTCCAGGTGCATCAAGAATTATTCAGCAGTTATCAATATCGCAGATGGAGAAATTGAACTGCATACAACAATTACTAACTTTGGGAGACTCGGATTCGATTCCCGGCGGAAGCTCCTGTGGTTCGGATTCCACGTTAATCAGTAGATTCATCTTATATAGCCTCGCTACTGCTAGCCTCGCTAAACTCAAAATTAACTCAACTTTGTGAGCAGCATGGGAACACGTAGTAGACTGTCCGTGGTCTGTGGTGATCGGACACCCTTTTAAGGACTATTTCACTCCTCATGTAATATCAGGGAGTCAGTCGTAGTGCCTTCAGCATAAGTTATTGTCTGTGTATAAAAATGTAATTTTTATTCTTCTAATCATGCATTTCTTTCCGTTCTTTCCTGTAATATACTGTAACAATACTTCGTGGTTCAAGTTTCACCAGTTCATGTCACTTGAGAGTGACACAGCATGAAAAACTTACTTTTGTCCTTCAATTTTCATCACCGATGTATGTTTCATATAACTGCAAATACGAGATATTCCTTTTAACAAGTTGATGTGATAATCCATTGTTGTGCAATTAACTCTGACAGGAATCCATGGTGTCCAGAGATCTGAATGATCGAGGTGTCTGCTTCTACGAAATTCCAAAAGAAATAAAGGTATGAACTGTACTAAATGCTTAATACAACTTAAGATAGTCGTAAGTTAAGTTACATCGACTAAAATTAGCTAAATACACCGTTTTAGAAAGAATGACCTGATTTTGCACGATAATAATTACGGAACATGGGACTTGCCGCCAAGGTAATGAATGTTGTTTGAATGGGCGTGGCATAGAGTTTCAGTAAATCGCCGTTAGATGTCAGTCAGAACTGAGATGGCTTTCGCTCAACAGAAGGCGTTTTGTGTGCTGCAGTTTGCAAAAACAGTGATTTCGGTCCAGCGTGCTTTCCGTCGGCGTTTTGGCATTGATCCTCCTGCACCCACAAACATTCGTCGTTGGTATCGCCAATTTGAAGAGACGGAATGTTTGTGCAAAACTAAAAGGCCAAGTCGGCCTCGTACTTCCGATGGGATGGTGGAAACAAGCTGTCGTCTAAATGTTGTTCGTGATCCTGCTGGTGGACAACATAGAGCATTTGTAATTAGCTAAAACTTGAAGATTTTGTGAGTATCTTGCGATTTATACCATTTTTCCAGTACGGTATGTTTTAATCAACACATATGGAGTTCTAAATCAGGTCATTCTTTTTGAAACACCCTGTATATGTGTGAATGAGAAAAAAATAGTGTTGTGAAAGGACGAACTAAGGTATAAGAGACAATACAGGAAGACCAATAAGCACCATGTTATTCACCATAAACTCGCATCGCCAGGAGTCGAATCAGGGATTCCTCGCACCAGAAATCACTGATTTCACCGGGCAGCCATGCCTCCTGTTTAATATTTATGTAAAACTGGGAGAGATAAACAAGTATACTACGTATTATCTTATGACATATCTCTTTTTATCTATCAACACTTGAATCACCCATTCAGTATAACAGCCTATTTGAAAATCCATACGTATTAGGGTGATATAACAGGTCGATTAGCCCATATCCGGTGAAGAGAAATTATAAGGAAGCTTCTTTCGCAGGTACTAAAAATTTATTTTAATAAGTACGAACCATTAGATTTTTCTCGTTACATTTAAGTTATTAGATCTACCTGAGATTTCTTTTGATATGGCACTGCATGTGACCTACTAGTTGAGTACAGTGACAATGCTAGAGGGGGAATAGGAACGATTGCCTACAGACATCTTATATTTAATGCAGATAAAGTAATATATAACGGAATACAAAAAATAGTTTCTCCCAAAAAAGTTCCTATATTTTTCCGTTTACTTCCTAAGAAATAAAAAGCTGGTGTAGTCACTAATTATGAACCCTCCTAGGTGGAGATTAATTGTACAAGTCCATACATAAATTCATTGCATATATACTGCTCCTTCTGTAAATAGACTATCTGAGACTTACGCATAGTAGTTTTGACGTACGATTAGCGTCATACTAAAGTCCTGACTACTGTAGGAAACATGTTAATCGAACCCTTAAGTATGGCACTAATCACGCGTCAGAACGACTCTGCATAAGGCCTTCTGTATCTTAAACAATCGTTTTTGGGGTGTGAACTTGCATCCTTTGTACAGATTCATTTTAGGAGGACTCCAGTGTACGAACACGATAAGAACTATTGTGCAAAGAACACTAATCAATTTGTGCTACGTGACTAATAAGCACGAATGCTGTCTAACCGAGTCAGGGCAGGAGCGCAGCAGGGGAAGCCCGAGCGATAGTGAGGGGTACGTCCGTTGGATGTACACATAAGTGAGGTTAGAGCAAAACAGTATATATGGCATAAAACACATCATGTATTGGATTATGAATTAGTATTACTAAAGATGTTATAGGTAATACCCCTTATGTCTTCATTGCTTGCACATTTGTGTTCCAAAGTAATAACATCTTACTTGCTTAAATTTCACAAATATGTAGATCCCTTACCTCTCGGACACTTGTATAGTTGCGCGTCATGAGATAGCACACAGATTTCAGATACTTCATTTCATTTAGTATACTATTGTTAACGGCTACCTTATGAACAAATTCGTACTTAACAGAATAGACTTTAATGTATTTCTTCGTAGATATGCATCGCACAGGTAAAAACACGACATATTTAGGTCATTTACACAGTGGTCTATTAAAATAATATTAGACACTAGTTTCGTAAATTTTACCAATATGTGGATAAGTACAGTAAATCTGCATTCCACCTAAAATAGCCTTATGACCAAGGGCGCCGATTTCTCTGTGACTTTAGGGGGACATTCATAAAAATACATATAACAATAAAAATACATTCATAAAAATATATGGGGGACCACATGTACGTTGGAAGGCGGCCTCCCAGAATCGGCGCCCTTCTTATGAGTGATATTCTTAAAAGCATGTACGTTGATTTTACTTATGCTCTTATCAATGGTGACTCTTTTGAAATAAATCACATCAGTAAAAGCTACAAGGTATAGGGATAGAAACCTTACCTAATGTCACACTTTTTGTACACATTAGGTAAGGTTTCTTACCTTAGATTTCAGCGATATAAGTTTTTTTTTTTTACCGTTGTCACTTCCCTCAGAAACCGCCACTGGTCTATAAATAACACCACAGAGAACCCAGAGCAATAACAATTGTTTGGAAAGTACGAGATTCAAATATTTTACACATCTCTCGTGCACAAAAGCAAATAAAAAATGGCTACAAATTGGGTCTATGAACTGAAAAAAAATAATGTATCCTTCAATACTTAAATGTTGCAACAAGTGTCATCTGCACGACAATTCTAGCAAATACTTGAAACCTGCACACCACTGTTTCAATAGCCGTTACGGATTGGGGTTGTCTGCGGTGACATCGATGTTTCAAAGAATGGAAGGTACAGTACGTATATCTGTGTGCATTTTGTTTGATATATACTTTGTTGAAGATTTTCTTTTTAGCACCGAGGTTACATGAGACACCGACTTACAGTTTAAGGTGGAATCCGAATCACACTGTAATGCGTCCAAATGCTCTCATAGGGAATCAAAGCCAGTGGCGGATCTAGAAGATAAGAACTGGGGGGCCGCCAGAACCTAGACTATGAAGGTATAAACTTTGAAAAAAATATAAATAATAGCTTAAATTGCTTTTGTCACCCGAAAACTGAGGGGAGCTAGCTCCCCGGCTCCGGGTTAAATCCGCCACTAATCGAATCTGTGGATCCCTGTACACAAAAGATGCACAGTCATAAAGAACACGAAAATATTATTCAATATATATTTATCTACATTGCAAATATAGAGTTGCGAAACTAGAAGATGCATTAATAGTGTATTGTTAACATTTATTTTCAGACACACACAATTTGATTCAACATGTACCTCTTACCAGTTCAGAAATTTTTGGATATGCTTTTACCACTTGCTATCGTGTATTGTTCCATTAACCAAATTGTAAGTATACGAATATAATTCTATAATATTTAAAAAATACAAAAGAAACAAAGAAAAGATGATACAGAAACCAATCGATAAATCTAGAAGAGTTAAACAAAATAATACTCATGCGTAGTTTTTGAGAAAATCGACCAAAATGAATATGTTTCTGAACCTAAACATTGATAATGTGCGAGAATCACGCTACCCATCAGACGCGGCGTAAGCCAAACTGGGGCAAATGCGGCTTGCGAAAACAACTTGAAATCAGACTGTTACTATTTGCCGGCATTTCTATTTTACACTACTATCCATCACGGCGTGGAGGTTGGTAGTCAAATTTTTATTGGAATTAATTTTTATTTTTCTACTTTGTTTTATATATTTTTAATTTTTGTAGAGCTTACGTCCAAGGTGAACTGCATGAATGGCTATTCAGTATATATTATTACATAATATGGTATTTCCAACTACCTTATTACTGTAGTATCTCACTAGCTTGTTTTTGATGAAAGTTTCAATTATATCCTCGAAATTCAAAGTCGATGCAGTTTCATGTTCAATGGAAAGCACGGCCAGATTTTTAAGTCTTTCCTGGCTCATAGTGGAACGCAAGTGCGATTTTATCAGGTTTATTTTACTGAAGGACCGTTCATAGGATTTTTTTAGTTTTACGTCCCACGGTTATGCTGGCTAGGCTAAAGGAGATGGTGATAATGAGCAATGAATGAAATGATTTAATGAAGAAAGTGGGCGGAAACGGGAGAACCCCGAGGAAACCCACGCACACGGTGTTTGTCCACCACAAAGTTCACTTGGCGGGAGCAGGGTTTGAACCCTGGACCCTATGCATCAGAGGTGAACGCTCTACCACTAAGCCCCTGTGGCCCCCGTTCACATGATGAGGCAAATATAGACAACGTAATCAAAATTTAAAATGCAGTTTCCAAACCCTTATAGGCTTCAAACCTTACTAAAAATATATGTCGGGATGCCTTAAGCTTCCTGTGGAGATCTTAGTAAAGTATCTATGATCTTGGTATAATGGGTGATATCCAGTGGCGTATTTAGGGGGGTGGCTTCCGGGCTTAAGCCCCCCCCCCGAAATCTTACTTAGTATAGTAAAGTAAATGAAATATCTTGCAGAATTTTCACATTTCCAGGCAAGGTCCCCCCCGAAAGTTAGCAAAGCCCTTCCCGAAACAAAATCGTAAATACGCCACTGGTGATATCAATAAAAATAAGTAACTACTCCTGAGAAGTCCTGCTCGAGAATCGGAGAAACTACACCTGGAGTAATCTCCTCCCTCAATTTCGTATCAATAAAACAAACCACTACTCAGGTCTAGACTGCTCCAGATTTATGAACGTTCACTCGCGTTTCCTCTGCGCGTAGCAGTGAGTCATATCAATATTACTCATTTCTCCCATCCGTCGCGCGGTCATCTCGTTGTTTTTAACCTATGGCGTAGTATCCTAAGCGCCACGGAAGGAGCAAATAGCAACGACAGTTTCAATCAAAGTGCATTTGTAGATGTTATAAAAGAGTTTCCAGTGGTACTTTCAAAGTCACAGTTACCAGAAAGTAAACGAGGGAAAGCCGAAGCTTTGAAGGCAAGTGAAATGCAACGAAATATCAAATACATCTACGACTGAGACACAAATCAAAAGAGAATTTTTAATATTCGAGCGAGAATAAAAAAACTAATTAAAAAAAGGACAACAAGAAAATAATACTGAAACTATGGGAACGAACCTATTGGAGCTGATGGATGTTGATTCGAATCCAGCAATATCAAGATTAACACGATAAGCGCATATCACGTGTTGTCCAAGGTAGTCCGGGATCCACAGTACACGCCCGTAAAAATTTGTGGGTGCACGGAGTTTTATTATTGCATCGTGTTCTTTGACCTATCGCTTTCTATTTTTTCTTGGGTAGACATCTCAATTATAATCGCCTACCTCCACAGACACCATTTTCCAATATGGCCGCCAAATAAGCAATCAGCATACATAACTAAGGAACTAAGTCACCTAGGAAAGTGATCTTGGTGTCGAATCATAGGTTTTCGGGTCCGAGAATTCAAATATTACCTTACATTTGCGATATATTGAAGTCTTGTGTATAATATAGCCAGGGGCGTGCGCAGAAATTTATTTCGGAAGATGTCCAATGCTGACACACCGATAACAAGTTATTTCAACTTAAGTTATTTCACAAGTTATTTCACAATAAAAACTCTTGACAACTTCGACTTTGAGGACAAGTCATCGCTCTCAGGTAGATTTGGAAGTCATCATACTGCCATGGCTCATTTTCAACATAAGAGATCAGAAGATATCCACAGAAAGAAAAAAAAAATATTTCACAAATTGCACTGATGAAGAGAACTTGTAAACTTCAGTGTGATCTACTGTGTCAAAAAATACTAAATCGAAGAAAGAGTACAATCACACCTGCTCTTCCGAACAACTTTAAAGTAGGTGAGGATGTTGGCATTCATTCATCTGATGAGGCATCCACATGTGCTCTAAAATCTGAGTTTGTTATTTCTCTTACTCGATGTGGTGCGTTTTTAGGCGACACTCAGCCTGTATCACCAACGTGGAGCAGTATACACTCTTCAATAACATCCAAGATTGCATCAATTAAATAAGTTGAGTTTCTGTCAGTTATTCCTTCCCTAGTTACTGATTACGCTACTGTGTGTACTGCCCTTTAAAAATTTGAATCTGTGAGACAACAATTGAGACAACCCAACCTTCCGGTTTTCTGCGACGAAGGAGTGTTCTATACAGTAGCGGACATAGTTGTCAGTAACCCAGAGGAATTTCATGGCATATTGCCAATGCTCGGAATGTTTCATTGCATAAAGTGGCTCCACAGTGTGGTAAGAGGTGCCTTCTTGGTAGCGGTTTCGATGATGCTCTGGTTGAAACAGAAATCTTTGGAGTGAATTCAGTTAAAGTGTACTAAATGAAAAATATTATGTTCAGGCGTTTCAAGGAATGTTAATTGTCTTTGAAGTACCCGAGAAAATGATTTGGGATGCTTTCTGGGGTAGTAACGAAAAGGAAGCATACAACAATTTGCTCAAAGAAGTAAATCAGTTTCGACTGGTCTTGCAAAATAAAGAAAAAAGTGTAAATTCCTCCATACTCGAATCAACAATTAAGAGACTGTTATTTAAGACTTGTGAACGAATGTATCGAGAAATAAGAGCTTTGCAGTTACCTCAACAATTTCCTCAGTATTGTAGGAAACCTTATAACGTCTGATCGCAAAGGAGATTGGAATTTACATGTTGAGACCGTTGAGTCATTAATCCCTATATTTCAGCAATTCAATTTCCTGAATTATTTACGTTATGGATCATGGTACTTGGAGTTAATGAAGCGCCTTGAAATAGTTGCTTGTATGAAAAGTTCTTGGATGGTCAGTTTGTAGTTCCTGAAAAGACTGCACCATTCCACGCAGTAGTCCCCGATATGAAACTGGAACAAACAATCAACGAGTTCAAAAAGTACGAGAGGAATCACTGGACAAACGCGTAAAACTCAGTACGTCACTGAATGGCAACTGATCTATCACGAAGTTCTCGCCATTGTCAATGTTTGTAACAACCTTACAAGTGCACAGATAATTATACACACAGAAACAGTTCATCATCAATTAAAGAGAAGCAAAGCCAATCGTTTCACTTCTAATGTCACATGTTTGCTTCAGTTCGTAATAGCAGAAGGTAATTCATTCAAAACACACACAACATTGTGACAAAATAAATTGTTCCTGAGGATGTGACGGCAAAAATATTAGGTGTATTAAGAGATGGGAGACGTAACTATGAGAAGTTTAGGAAAGAGCGCTTTGTTATCAAGGAAAAGAAACTGACGAACAGAATTGAAAAAGCCTGTGTTCCCCATCTTCAAAAGTCTTACCATAAACAACACAACTGTGTCACCTACCATCATCAAGGCAAGGAGTTTTTCACAGATTCAGAAGAAAATCGATATTGCAAAAGAAAGAGGCTTCACAATGGAAGAAATACTCTCTCATGATCTCATAAATTCAAGTCAGTTGTTTGAAGGTAATGCATCTTCGAGACCAACAAAGCATGAGCTACTATTACATTTGGAGAAAAAAATCGACAAGAGTACATCATTTCATCCAGAATTTCCGGAACGGACTACTGTAGTTGTTGATTTTATGTCGCAAATAAGAATGATGAAGATGTCATTAGTTAAGAACTTTGGAGAAGCAATAGACACCGTTATTGAACGAAAGACTAAAGTGTGCCCAGCCAACGAAAAACACTTTATTTTTGACAATTTACTCAAAGAAAGTGCAAGAGTACGTCGATCATGCACTACCAGATCTATTCATCTCGCTTGCCTTCAATCTCAGACTCACATACCAAGCCAAATTGAAAACTTCAGGAATACCGTTCAAAACAAAATAAAACTGCAAGCATTAACAAAAAAAAAAAAAAAAAAAAAAAAAGTGATACTTGAAAAACCTTCAACAGACTTAATTCTTGTTACAATCGGAATGGTAATAAACGACAGTGTCTTCCTGCTACAGTATGCTTAAAAGGAAAAGTAACTAATATTGAAACGGTCACATGAAAGATTGGAGAAATCGACCAACGAATTGTGCCTCACATGTACTGCGCAGTTGAAAGCGGCGCGCAGCGAGTTGATGTGATGTCCAATGATACTGATATGTTGTTTTGTTGCTAATATATTTTGCAACCTTAAGTAGTAAAGATCTGAAGCAATTGTGGGTAATGTTTGGGGTGGGAGAAAAACGTCGTTTCATTCCTTTTCACCACTTATATGATACACTTGGAGACAAAATGAGTAGCGTCGTCTTCAACGCTTACATTTTCACTGGTAATAACATTGTAAGTAAAGGAGGTACAAAAATGCAACACTGAATACAAAACCAAAAAATTATCTTCTTCATGTTGTTAAAACCAGTACCGGTAGTCTCTCAGCTGAAGACATAAGGAATGCAGAAACATATTTAACGAAAGTGAGGGCCAGATCGACAGAAGTAGAAACTTTTGATGCTTTCCGCTATGAACTTTATCGACTGAGCGTAAACCCAACATCTGCACCCACTTCATTTGCTATTCGAGGCCACATTAGAGGCGCGAACTTGGTCATCAGAGAATCGCTGTTGTTATTAGAAAAGAAACACATTACTAAAAGCTCTGTAGAATTTGAATGGAAGGAAGTAAACGGTTTCCTGAGACCAGAAAGAGTTTCCGACCTTTGCCAGATGCTGCATTGCGAGTGTCTTCTTGCAAAACAAACAATTGTAAACAATGTATATGCAAGAAATTTCAAGTGTTGTGTACAGTGCACTGTCTTTGTCAGAAGTGCTGTGAAAATTCTCAGTTGTAAGTCACATGCATTTTGTTTTAGACTTGTAAATTTGGACACATATTAAGTAACATTTAACCTGTACTAGCAAAAAAAAAAAAAAAAAAAAAAGTTTAAATAGGAAAGTTTAAATAAGAAAGTTGCTCAAAAGTGAGGTATAAGATATCTGCGGGAACAAATTGTAAAACGGCAAAGCAGTGCTCTTTATGGAACCACTTGGTTTTATGTATTAGTATTGATATTTTACATTTTGACAGAAACATTAGCATACATTAAACATGACAAAATAACATTAGAGACTATAGATATTGTGGTTGCTCAAATGTTGTGTATAATGTTGTAAGAATATGGGAAATATTGTAAGAATACTCAGTTGTTTAGTCACATCAGCACCTTTTCTAATAGTTTAATTTGTTTATATTAATGATATCTTGGACCATCAACAAATATTAATTCATAATGGTACTAATAGCACAATATTTGATATACTGCTTTTTACATATAGACCCCCTATTGTAAACCTTAAACTATTTTGATTATGTATATCAACTTTTGTTTTCGGAATAAAGCCTTTTCAAAAAGTCCAATTTTTAATTTCTTATAATTTTGTTCCCATCTATTCGAAATTCGTCAGATCATGATGATAGTATTTGACAGTAAGGTTCATTCGATATACATTGTCCTGTTCGTTTCACTTGCGTCGTTATTATTATTATTTTAGAAACCTTCAAAATTTGGTTGTTTCTAATATTTGTGATACTGTAGCGTCGTTAGTTTACAAAACTGAACAATAAGTGTGGTATTGTTTGTTTTCTTTTTAATATAGATTCGAAATTTGTAGTAACCTGACGTAGTGACATTTGAAAAAAATACATCTTTGTGTTGGATTGGCAACACTGCTAATCTGATGGTATTAAAGACTACACCAAAATGTGTCTTTGTAGTAAACAGATATAATTGAAAACTCCTCTTGCTTCGGTTTGTAGTTTTTGAGATATTCCTGTAAATGAATTAAAATGACCCACCCTGTATATATAGTGTATTTTTGTCTGTAATATGTAAAATTCTTCAATGTATAGCAATTTCATGGTAATATTTGAATTCCTTGACCTTGAAAACCTATGATTCGTCACCAAGATCACTTTCCTAGGTGACTTAGTTCCTTAGTTATGCATGCTGGTTGCTTATTTGGCGGCCATATTGGAAAATGGCGTCTGTGGAGATAAGCGACCATAATTGAAATGTCTACCCAAGAAAAAGTAGACAACGATAGGTCGAAGAACACAATGCAACAATAAAACTCCGTGCACCCACAAATTTTTACAGGCATGTACTGTGGATCTAGGACTAAGGTCTTTGTAGATCACTTGGCCCCTTTGTTTCCTTTTTTTAAAAAAAGTGCAGCCAGTCACATCATAAAGCACGTCGATCTGATTGCATTTTCCACACCATACGTGTCCCCTTTCGCCTTGGCATAAACAAAATACATTCACATGTATACCCTCTTCCTATCAACTGTGAGTTGATTTTGAGTTTAACGTCCCTTTCAGTAGCGAAGCTATATGAGACGGGACCTACTGATTAACGTGGAATCCGAACCACATGAGCTCCCGCCGGGAATCGAACGCGGGTCTCCCACGCCAAAGGCACGAACGCTAACCGTTTAGCCACGAAGGAGATCTTCCCCTTTAACGTATTCGTCTCCAAAATACTAGGTTTCTTCATTGCCACGTGTGTATAGTCAAGTGCTCCGATAGCACACGGAAATGTATATTGTTCTTGCCACTCTGCCTTTGCTGTTTGCATATTAAGCACACGTGCCGGAAACAATCCAGTTTTCAGATTTCTCAATAATAGCATCCATTACACTTGTAGTAGTCATAGGCACAGTAGTTTGAGCCACACCAGAATCTTCTGACACTCCGACCTGGAATCCCGGATCACTCACTTAACGAAAGAAAACTCGCATCTTTCGTCATTACGTAGTGCGCCACCCCGACTTTCGGTTGATTTCCTAAATAGTGTTGTGCTAATCACTCTACATTTTCTTTCATGAACCTATAATGTTTTTGTCATCACCATTTGCAACATTTCTATGAAGCTTATAAGTTTTTTTTTTTTTATGCTGCAAAACAATCATATACTCTGCCATATTTCACACGGAGTCACTTACTGAGCTTGCTCCACAAATTTGGAAAAGTTACTTGCATCACAAGGAGTCTCTGATTTTTATTGATATCAAACGCGGAGTAGATATTCGGTTCGGGAATAGAGGTGTGATTACTAGAAAGTGGCAGGACTGCTCCGAGGTCAGCCGAGACGAATAGTGCTCAGTTCTCTTTTTATTGATACCCATGCGACGTCAAGATCATTGGTATACAATAACGTCAAATCAGAAGAACGTGTTTTCAACCTTTCTTCACTTTAATTTGATTGCTGTTGAATGAGATCAGCAGCGGAACAGAGGAATGCAAATCTATTATTAAGGTGTCTTATCTAAGAAAAAGGGTCTCATTTCATCTAGAACTTCATTCAAAGAGCACTTCATTTTAGCTTCTGAAGTCAAAGATTCTTCACTTGCTTCTTCTCGAGGTATACATCATCTTCTTCAGCAGTCATGTACAACAGCCGGTTCAGTCCCAAACCACTAAACTCTTTAAACCTGCTACCTAATCCCTTGTTGAAAGTGAATTTCTTATGTAATCTCTTTAAACTGAATTGAATTTTCTTGGATAACTGGTGGTCAAGTTGAAAATATACTCCATATTCTAACTTGCAGTGTACCACCAAACATTGGGACAGTGGTTCAAAACATGAAGGGTCAAGATTCCTACTAAAATGGCAAATAAAAAAGTTTTTTTTTTTCTCTCTATTAAGTGAATACACTAGACTCCTGTTAATGCGGCTCCTCCTTGCAAAGAGGGGTTGCCATATTAACGAAAGTGCCGGATTATTGACAGTGTTTGAAATTCACTTTAATACATACTGTATAGTACTCTACTTTATTAAATCTAAAGTTACATACATTATTATAGAAAAACTTAGTTCTTGGGTTTGTATGTAAAGTATCACATACTATAAAACACATCCCAAATTTTCAGTTGATGTGATGAAGATGCTCGACGGTGCCATGCCACTTTACAAGCATGACATCGATACTGCACGTATCTCGTTCTTGCATAATGTACTCCGGGAAGATATCTGCGGCTTCCGCACCAGTAATGTGAGAAATCTTTAAACTTTCTCCCTCTCCTGTTTCCCGTTTCATCACTTTCAAACTTACTTTTCTGCATACTTTTGATTATTTCTTCTGTTAAAGTTTTGGTCAACTTAACAGTTTTTTTCACTCAGCTACTTAGCAACATCTTTTTCATCTATTTCTTCACCTCCTGGAGGCTTATGGTCATTTCAATACTGTGCTCTCCAACTTAAAAAGAGCTTCAGCTGGTTGAGTTTCCAAGTATGAATTGTACTCACTATGCTCCCCAACTGAACAAGACCTCCGGCAGATTGAGTGCTCATATCAATTGTACTCACTATGTTCTCTAACTGAACAAGAGCGTCATGGGTAAGTCATATTCTTAGATTGCAGACATTTCTGGATCTGATCAATATACTGCAAAAACTCAGACCAGAAATTAAGCAGGAAATGAAATTAAACGACAGGACGTTTGAAAGAAGAAGACTTGCACCTTCCAACTGATTCGGTGAAGGAACCACACAGTTCTTCCAGTTCTTCATCAATAACCTGAATGAGTTGACTAGAAAGAACACTAATAGAAACATCCTGTGGTTGGTACGTTTTTCAATTTCTCGTGTACACTGTCAGCTATAATTTGTAAGTTGTTTCGGGTCCAGAGCCCTCATGCTTCTTAATCTTCAATTCCACTTCACTGAAATGATTTAGCAGTTTTACGTATCATCAAAATTCTAGTATTCCAAATTATGGATCTCACAAAATTACTAACTTTCTCGTTTTCTCACTTCGTGGAATGTGACTTTCGATCTGGCGAATCTGGAGGTACGTAAAGTCAGATGCTTATATTTTAAATTTTCAGAAGTATATTCCAGTGACGGGTTGTTGTTTATTATTATTTGCTTCTCGTATATCATCATGGGAATTTTTCATGGAATCCAAGGAAATGCTCTCATCGTTTATCTGGAGGCATCGGGAGAAATTTGCTTCCGACCAGGCGACATGAATATAAAATATAAAGAACTCGATGACCCAATCCAAGTTTACAGCTAGAAGAAGAGCTAGGTCAACTAGATCACCTTGTTATTAATAAATTTGAGTTCAAAAGCAGAATCAAATATTGATGTTCAAAACAAAGTTGTGCCTCATTCCTTGATGAATAAGTAATAAAAATAATCAAATAAGTATATTATGTGGAAAAGAGAAGATGTAGACAATCTAAAACTACGTCTGAAACGAGCCGCATTGACTTTCGAATTACTTACAAATGTACCGAAACTATGGAAGTACATGGATAATCTTATAAGCTATTAACTCAAATTATTGTAATGGCCTGAAGTAGATCACGGCTGAAGAAACACTTGCACTTGAAATCACAAGACGATCTGTTGTGGACACGTGTGACATGAGAAACTGTGTCTCAAGAACAACGTCACGCGGCTGTGAGATGACTCAACTGTAGTGATCGCGACGACTTGTGAAACCAACTCTACACCAATCATAAAACTACTTGGTCTCACGTGTGATGCATCGGAAGAATTCGGTGGGATTTGTGGAGCTGCCTTTGAGAAAACGTGATACACTTGAGAAAACGTGATACAACCAAGGATGTTTTAAAATAGAGGATCTGCCCTTACGACAAAATCTTGAAGCCATACGTCACAGTTTCGCCACCCCTACTCTGCCCAATAATATCGCAATGTTTTGAACTAACAATCATGGCGGAAACGAAAGTAGCAAATCAGACGATGGGGGAAACGAGAGTAGCCAATCAGACGTCCTGATGCTCGGTTGTTTTTTGGCTTCATTGATTTAGTAGGATGAAGATACACATGGGCAGATCGTGTATTTTATAACATCCTTGGATACAACATAAGAGTACCACCAACGTTGCCAAACTTAGAAGACATGGCGAATGAGTGACAAAAAAGCGTCACTTAAAGAACTATAACACGAACACTAAATATTTAAATCAAACTGTAACAATAATAATAGCAAAAATATAAAACAACGATAACAATAATAACAAGAAAATTAAGTAAAAGGAAAGCACACACAATACTGTACCGTGCGAGATTTTCTCTGTACAACACGAGAGACAACACTGGTAAAATTTCATGGATGCGGATTGGCCACCGAGACACACACTCACGTTCTATTGGGTGCTGAAATTGATAAATCTAGATCAAGCTTCACGACTCATTTGCAACAACTATAGTGCTGCCTATCGTCACGCTCCCAACTTGCACACTTCTATTTAAGTACTACAGTTACTATGCTACGTCACCTCACACGCGCTATATGCATCTCAATTTGCATCTAGCCCTACTGTTACTACCTTACTGGTACTTAGTAAAGGTACGTGCCTTTCTCTGTACATGTGATCTCAAAAGTACAGTATAATCCAGCAAGGGCGCCGATTTCATACTAAATTTGGGGCCCATTCATATGCAGAAGATATATATATATGATTTTAAGACAAATTGTATTCAAATTATGCCAGGGTGCCTATCGGTCACGAAAGTCATGAAAAAGTTACGAAATCAGAAAACGGCCATGAAAGTCAAGAAAAAGTCACGAAATTTAGCTTTTGGGTCACGATTTTTTTTTATCTGTACAAATATAAGTACAGACTGGAAAATTTTTGTTTCTATGAAACGTTAAAATTCACCAACAAAGATGTCTATGGTCGGCTTTAGAAGCTACCAAATCGCAAGCAAAGCACACTTCTATTGTATGGATGAAAATTCAGCGATTTGGAAAAGAAAAGGTCACGAAAAAATAACGAAATTTCATTTTAGAATTTTAGTAGACACCCTGTAAAAGCATAGCTAAAACTTGAAGATTTTGTGAGTGCAAATATTGTATATTCATAGATACAGTAGGGGGCCCCACATGAGCTTTGGGGGGCGCGGCCCCCGCAGGATCGGCTCCCTTACAATTCAGTTCGATGGGGTACTGCATCACAAAAATACTAATAATGATTACGTTCTACTTTAAGCGGTAGCTTTGTCTCCTATAGCTTCGGTGCTGAAAAGGATTATTCAATTTGTATCAAATGATCCTCTATTGCTTTGGTTCAATTTTCATTACCGTCAGATAAGCGTTTCTCAATTTATTCTTACCTCTATGTGTACGTGACAGTTAATTTAACAAAATAATAATAATAAAGTTATTGTATAATAACGTGATTTTACTTGTTTGTAACCTTACTATAAATTCAACAGTCTGGTTATACATACCAGGGAGGATCAGAAACTAAGGTCACAAGGCCGATGTTTCTAGAGTTTTGTCTGTTGTAGAGGAATGAGGAGTGTGCGGTAATTTTAATACATGGAGTTGGCAACTGTGCAGAATTTCAGCCACCCGCCTGCTATGGCGCTACTTGGCGATTCGTTTGGAAAACTGGTCTCGCGAAGAAGTCTGCTCAGTTATTCGATTTCTATGTGCAAAATATGTAACCGCTTGATACTGACCGATACTGTGAGACTTTGACGCTATTGAGTGAAGCAATCAGGAAGAAACGGCCAGGACTTCTCACCGAGGGCGTCATTTTCCTTCACGACAACGCGCGCCCGCATACTGCCCAGAAGACGACAACGCTGTTGAAGCGCTGGGAATTCATCGACCACCCTCCCTACAGTCCGGACTTCACTCCAAGCGACTTTCACCTGTTCCCGCGTTTGAAGGAGCACCTAAGAAGCCGTCGATTTGCTTCAGACGAGGAGGTGAAACACTTCGTAACAACGTGGCTGAACACGCAAGGACAGGATTCTTACAAGGAGGGAATCTTCAAACTCATGCCACGGTGCGACAAGTGCCTCAACCGATATGAAAACCATGTCGAAAAATAACCTAATGAATGCACTATCTGTTGGCCGTATTGGTTGTATGAAATAATACATACATATTTCACTTCAAGCTTTGTAACCTTACTTTTCGATTACTCCTCGCACATACAATTATTTGTCTCTTCTTGATGTGGAGGGAGCTATAACATTGAAAGTGAATATCTTCAGACTAGCAGTTAGACGAGAATGGCTTTAAGTGATACAGAGAAAAGGACACAAATCTTAGCTAGTTGTTGTAGAAGTCGAAAAGAAGAAGTGAAACATTTCTCTTCTGACATCGCTTATAGTATGTTGTCTTTCTTACAGATAACTATATCGACATTAGGTAGTCTTCCTCAGGGAACTTCTTGGTATGCAGCCAAATACAACTTACAACCTCTGCTTGACAGTCTTCCACGTAAAACAACGAGAAGATACGTCATATTAGGTAAAAAAAAGTAAATTGAACCATTCTTTTGATACAGTAGAATCTCGATAGTTAAAGGTAATACGGATGAGTGGAATAAAATGGAATGTTCTTGTACTAAAATATATAATAAAATAAATGTTTTCTTAAAACATTTTCGGGTTAAGGACTGGCAATGTAGTAATTATCTCTAAATTGGCTTGTTTAAAAGCTGTGGAGCACTTTCGAATCTCCTTGCTATACATGATCATATATGTGCAGTATATGTAAAAGCTGCGGAGCTGTTAAGTCTCCTTGTTAAATAATCATAGAAATATATGGTTGGATAGTTTCCACTGTCATGATTTAGCCCGTCTGCCTTTTACCACAATCGATGTTATTGTGTGTAGAAATACTCAATAGCACGAAGAAAGTATTCAAAAACTCTTCGTTTGTACCATCCTTGCTACGCCATACTTACTCACAGAGGAAAGATCCTGTTTCAATTATGGTCATTCTGCCATTTCGTCGTCGCATGTCATCATTTACTCGAGACCAATATCTTTCTATATTTCCATGTGTGGATTGCCCTGTCATTAGGGTTGACAAAATATAAGATGTGGTTTCGTGCTGGTATTATATACGTACCAACCTGCCACACCCTTTCCAGCAATAGTTTCTGTGGTATTTCTTGGGAAAATATTGTCAACAATTACATTCTTCAAAGTTGCAGCATCCCTTCTTTCAACTAACAGCATAAAGTTTGTCGTGTGTCCCTCTCAATACCTCCAACCACTCATCGGGTCTGTGTTATCCGGCTCCTATATATTTCCGCTTGCCAAAAATACTATCGTTAATTTCAACAGTGTGTCCTATGCCTCCAATGTTTTGGCTAGTTTCTAGCAGCCGCATAGAAAAAGTTGTCTGAAGTAATTCAAAAGTTTGGAAACAGTGCCCAGTAATGTCTCACTTAGAATCAGAGGTGTGGGGTAACGCAAATTCTACGCAAGTAGTACTTCCAGCAACATGTGAAATTTTACTATTGTGAACTCGAAGAATGAGCATAATTAGAACAGACTCCGTGAGTACATATGGCGTAGTAAAAACGAAAATCTTTTGAAGACTTTTTTTCGTGCAATTGAGTATTTCTACCCATGATAACATTGACAGTGGAAACTATCCATCTAATCTCCATATATATTTCTACGAGTATTTGGCAAGGAAACTCAATTGCTTCACAGCTTTTGTATATACTGTACTAGAGTGTATTCCAATACTGAAGTACAGCCAAAGTGCTGTTATGCAACCAAAATCACGCTAAAGAGTGTATGGTTGCCTATATGTATGCTAATTTGCGTCGTAATTAATCCAGCATTCAAAGATTACCATCAGATGCTAAAGAAATGTATATGGGACATTCCGGAAGGTATACCTTGTCAAACAAACAAACAATCAAAAATAAATAAATAAATAAATAAATAAATAAAAATAAAAAAAAATAAAAATCGGAGCACGTTTGTCGAAGTTACGTGTGAACATACTCAGAACACATACCTAAACGGTTGAATTTAGAATCTGCTCCTTTTTTTTCTTTTTCTTTTTTTTGGGGGAGGGAGGGAGCGGATGCTAATAACGCACATACAAGTTGCATCACATTTTTATGGTGTATCTTTAGGTCCTATCTTTTGTATCATCCTAGGTACACGTACGTAAGCTTGTAGTTGTACGTAAACGCTAAGAGGACTTAGTATTTATATTACTGTTAAATGATATGCTTTAACTCTTAGCTGTATAAAAATTATTGTATCGCCCATGTTATCATTTGACTGACAATTATTGGCAATTACATGTACTTAATTATGTTATAAGTGCATGTCATGCACTCCTTCCCCTGACACTGGTACTCCGATAGGGGCGTCAAATTAAAAATATTGTTATTTATACAAATTTCGGAAATTATTTTCCAAATTTATGAATTGCGATATACGAGGTTTGTCGGGAAAATACGTATAAAAGTTGAATAAGAACTTTATTTTACAATTATTCAGGTATTACAATATGGTTTCCTTCAAAGTACTCTCCCTTAGACAAGATACTCTTCTGCCAACGCCGTTTCCACTGTTGATAACATTGCTGAAAGTCTTCAGTTCGGATGCTGTTCAGTTGCCGTGTCGTTTCTGCCTTGATGGCTTCCATATCTCCCAAGTGCCGCCCCCAAAGCACCATTTTGCATTTCGGGAACAGGAAGAAGTCACAAGGGGCTAAATCGGGTGAATAAGGCGGGTAGTCTGTCACGCTGATTGAGCTGCGGGCCAAAAACTCACGCACAACGAGCGACGTGTGAGCAGGCGCATTGTCGTGATGAAGGATCCACCTGCCCCCTTGTGCCAAATCTGGTCGAACTCGGGTCACACAATGCTCTGAGACGTCTCAAAACTTCCACGTAAAACTGTCCGTTCACACTTTGGCCGGGAGGGACAAATTCCTTGAGAACAGTGCCCCTAGAATCAAAGAAAACAATCAACATTGTCTTCACATTGGATCTTGCTTTTCGCGACTTTTTGTTCTCGGTTCTCCTGGTAGCTCCCATTCCTTGCTTTGATATTTGAGCTCCACATCGAATTCGTAAAACCAGGACTCGTCTCCAGTGATGACTCGGTTGAGAAAGTCCCCTCTTTCCTCTGCTTCCAACCAATGGTCACAGCACTCAACCCTCTTTGCTTTCTGTTCTGCAGTCAAGAGCTTCGGTACGATTTTCGCACACAATTTCTTCAAGTTTTTGTGTCAGAATTTCATGAACGATTGTTTTGGGAATTGACAGCTCGTCAGCAATCATTCTGACTGTCAATCTACGTCTTTAAGAATACAAGTCCGAATTCGTTCAACGTTTTCATCAGAACTCGATGTCAACGGGCGTCCTGGGCGAGGGTCTCCTTTCACGTCTTCTCGGCCTTCCCGAAACCTTTTTAACCACTTGTTCACGGTTGGTTCCTTCAGAGAATTGTCTCCGTACACTTGTTTCAAACACTCAAAAATCTCACCTAGCTTTGCAAGAATTCTTACCTAGCTTTGCAAGAAACTTGATGGTGATGCGCTGTTCCTCAATCAGAGAAAGCTCCATGCCGACGGCAGGTGAAACACGGTAACTTTCAACAAGCAGCCACACAGAGCTGACACGCAGAGCGCTCTGACTCGAACTGAGCGTTGATGGGATTGGCTACAGCAGTAGTGCCACCTGGCGGTGACTGCAACCTGTAAAATAAAAAATGAAATGAAATCTTTAAGTTTTACGTCCCACGGTTATGCCGGTTAGGCTAAAGGAGACGGTGATGATGAGAGATGAGTGAAATGGTGGAATGAAGAAAGTGGGAGGAAACGGGAAAACCCCGAGAAAACCCACGAGCACGGTGTTTGTCCACCACAAAGTCCACACGGCGCGAGCTGGGATCGAACCAGAGACCCCAAGCACCGGAGGTGAACGCTCTACCACTGAGCCCTGTAAAATAAAGTTATTATTCAACATTTATACGTATTTTCCGGACAAACCTCGTATATTTCGAGTTGTGGTTTAGCATCCCCTTCAGCAGCGTGGCTATACGAGATAAAGACCTGCATTTGGTATGGAATTCGAATCACCTGATTTTCTGTCGGGAATCGCATGCACATCTTTCGCGTTGAAGACACACACAACAATCCTTTAGCCACGAGAGAGCTCTCCGTGATACATGTGAGCTGGGACGTAGTCAACGGGGTTCATTGAGTCTAGTAAAAACGGAAAAAATGTTACCTTTAAAAATTAAAAAGCAATTTTCACATTAACTTTTAAAAATACGAGTTCGTTGAATCCTTGTATTACCTTGTATTACAATTTCACGGTTTTAGTGGTATCATAGGAATAACGACGCAATACTCACAGAAAGATGTAAGAAGCCAGGGGCGGACCCAGGACCGACTTCTGAGGGGCAGGGCGCTCGGTTGTCATATTGCTACTTTTAAGGGCTCCAAACTTTGGGATGGGTTTTATTTATATATATAAAATAAGAAAGTTTCCTTTTCTGGGGGGGGAGCGATCGCCCCAATCGTCCCCCCTGGATCCGCCCTTGTAAGAAGCAAGTATCTAAGTGGAAGTCTATGATTTTGCTTACTGAATTCTTGTATTAGCCTTGATTTCAAAGCAGTTAACTCAATTTTAGTTGGATCGTAGGAATAACGAGTAGGACTAATACAAGTTAAAAGGTGTGAGAAGCAGCTTCATAACTGATTGTGTTAAGATTTCATTCATTGAACCTTGTACTACTTTTGATTTCACAGTGGTTAACGCACCTTCATTAGAATCATAGGAATAACTACGGAATACAAATAAAAGGGCATAAGCAGTCCGGTAGCCAGTCCAAAAATGTAGAGGGAGGCCGGAAGAAGTTAGGGGCGCCAGATTCAACCAAATTATAGTTCATTTGCAAGCCTATCGTGAAAATTTTAGGAGAGCCAGTAAAAATTTATTAGGGTCCGGACCCCCTAAACCTCCCTTGGATACGGGCCTGGGTATAAGAAGATATTTCCTAAGTGAAAGTCTACAAATTCATTTATTGATTCCTTGTATTACTCTTGATTTGAAAGTTGCAAACCTAGTTTTAGTACAATCGTAGGAATAAGACACAATACAAATATTAAAAACAAAAGTTGTGTTCAGTTTGACGTATTTTAACTTTGATTATTTTTCTCTTTAGTTAGAAACATGCGAGGCAATGGAGTAGCTGATTTGCTTGAAAGCCCCTATATGGGATTTCTTGCTTTACTTGGATCGGTTCTGGTAAGCAGAAGACGTTATATTGTTATTTATATGTTAAAGTCAGCACCCTCTTAAATGTTTCTAAATTTTCGAAGCTACTTTGAAGCTCTAACCAACTCATTTCATGGGTTAAAGAACAAGAACATTAATCGCAGCAGAAACAAAATATTCTAGCCTTTCCTACTCCAATCTGGTATTATAAACTCTCTAATAGTTCTGTTCATTTATCGTTTCATCATCTACGAGGGCCATTGCAAAAGTGATGGCAATTATTTTTTTCTCGAAAATGGTGAAGAATTAAAAAAATCTGAAATATGCAAATGGAAGGTTAGTTCATATGTAAACAATATATGTAGATAGAGAGATGGATGAACAAACACACACACCACAATAAAGATATAGGACGAGAAAAAAAGACGAAAAAATTTTGTCGTTCCAAAAGTGTTTCTGTCAATTGCAACTGTATACAATAGTACATTACTAACTACGTGCATTTCATGACATCAGGAGCCTTCCCAAGAATCCACAAGATGGCAGGGACTCTAAGATGTCACAGGTACGTGTTCCTGCCCTGTGCTATTGTGTACTGTTGCAATTGACAGTAAAACACTTTTGAAACCACAAATTTTTTTTCGTCTTTTACTCGTGCTATATCTTTATGGTGGTGTGTATGTTCACCTATTTCCTTACATGTAATGTTTACATATGAATTAACCTTCCATTTCAGATTTTTTTATTCGTTAGGCCTACCATTTTCGAGAAAGAAAATAGTTGCCATGACTTTTGCAATGACCCTCGTATTTGGATCTAAAAGAAATTCTTTTGCCCAATTTCATTCTACTTGTGTTTTCTTTACAAGCAAGTATTCTGCCCGTCTTAAACATTTCAATGATAATTGCAAATTAACTGAATATTATATATTTATTGTCTGTCTGTGATTTAGCATGTTTTCCCATCAAGACTATATGGTGCGTAGACCTACAGTTTAAGTTGGGATTCTAATCATTGTAAGTCATTCAAATGCTCTTACATCATAAATTCCCGGGCTCACATGTACCAAAGACATGCATACTAAACAGTGGGCTGCAGGGCCGTAACTTGTGAGGAGCAACTGTCCCCCCCCCCCCAGGGATGCTCCCCGTCGTTCTAGAGGGTCCCATTTTAATACAAAAATTTCTTACTCCATATACGATACGGGCATCAAATTATAAATGAAGCATCAAACAGATTCACTACATTACATAAACAAAACGGCACACAAAAGGTAGACCTAAATAAAACAAAAATGAGTTGTGGGCCCATTTCAGTAAACAAAGTCTACTATTAAGGGCCCTAGGAATAATATTTATTCGTATGGCTTTGAGATTTGACGATGTTGTCCCCTTAATTAATTTGTAATGTATGGAACGGGCCAAGGAGCGTAACTAACGGCCCCGCAGACTTTGCCGTGCGGGAGTGCCCACAGGCTCCGGAGGCTCATAAAGAGTAAGAGAAGGATGGAAAGGGGGTCCAAGAATTAGAAAAACAACTTTTTGTAGGGGACCCAAATACGCGTATTAATGCTTGCCCCTCCAGAAAAAAATCTAAGTTATGGCGCTGGTGGACTGTGAGGAGGAGTTTATTGTGTTTTAATGTAGAAACAAACAGAAAATTTAGAAATAAGAGAAACCTCAAGAAGGCCTGCCCCCTGACAGTGACTGCTTCAACTCCACGCTATTACAAAGGCTACTCAAAAATTATCTACACTTTTTGTCCCGCAATTTATTTACAGTAGGGTAAGAGATTAACATGTATATAATTTTTCTACATAGTCAGCTTCCTTATCAATGTAATTGGTCATGCGGTAATCTCCTTCCAAGAAGGTTTTCGGTTGGTCGCGAATTCACTTTTCCACCGCATTCTACACGTCTATAGCTGGGGGCAGAACCATGATTGATGTCCAAATAATATTGCTATTTCATCAATTATACATCACTTATTCGCCAGAACGATCTCTTGAAGTTGCTGAACCTCGTCCGTAGTGGAGATTGACGAAGTTCCTGGTTCCTCTCCGTGCGTCACACATGTCCGGCCACTTGTAAACTTCTCAATCTAAGCAAAACATCTTTTGCCTGATAAAGTACTTTCTTCGTATCCTGATAAAAGTCTCAATGAAATGTTTTCCTCTTTCATATTCTCCAACCAGAGAAATCAGTTCACTGCCATTGGTCATCCTTGGTGCAAAATGCTAGATGAGAAGACGCTGGAAGGAAAATGACGCAATCAGGACCAAATTTCTCATGCATCACCCCAGTTGTACTAACACTAAACATCCTATGTTCAAAAGACAGTATGATAATCTTAAGGGAGTGTTGTGGCGAAAGTGTAGATAATTTTTGACTCACCCACATAATAACATAAAGCATATATCTGTGAAGGAGTTGCGGTTTCTAACTACGTATACGGAGACATTTTATCCGAAATCTTTTGCTGTACTTGATGTGTAGAGAGAAAGGAAAGACAGTAAATAAGAAAGAAAAGTTCGAGAGAAGAATTTTTCACTTTGATAGATTTCATAGCACTAAATGTAATAATAAGACTTATTTAACATTTTCGTCAACGTGATATTGCCTTCATCAAATACGTTATGGAAAATCAATCCAAGAATAATAACTTCTATATTTTGGAGTAAGACCAACGCACCACCATTACCTTTGACTGGAGCTTTGAGATCTCTTAGATAATGTCCGTAGTTGTGACAATCAAAGGGAAAAACCATGGAATGAGTTATTTTAGGGATTATATGCACAGCTGAAACTTACCTGCCTGATATCCTATAAGAAATAATAACCAAGATAGCTGCATCAAGATAAGAACATACGTTATCCAATATTTGAATATGGATATTTTAGACGCAAACAAATTATTTGTTGAGAAAAATAATATATTCACATTAACTACCAATTTTTTAAATGTGAATATTCTTTTATATATTCATGTACCACTCCTTTAATATGGGGTATTCCTGACATCTGTACACGGTTTTGGAAACTAAACACATTCTCCTAGTTACATCTGAACCGATGGGAGAACAATATTTATTTATTTATTTATTTTAGAATTTTCTTTAAAAAATCCCACTATGTTTGAACTATTTTCATGGGATACACGTGTCCCGTGGTAGTCAAAGGGTTAATAAACTACATATATGTGACAGTTTCACCAACTAACACTTTGGCTTCATCGGACACATTCAAAGTCTGATGAAACCAAAGTGTTAGTTGGTGTAACCGTCACACGTATGTAGTTTTTAAATGTGAATATATTGTTTTCCTTAGCAAATGCAGGGGTAGACAAAAAATCTAAAAACACTTCATACAGGACACGCAACTTTGGCCCTCCACTGTACAACACGTGTTGCAGTTACCGATCGTTTTTTGTTTTCCATGTGTCATGTGGACCTTTCTCTTCCGTCAGATGTAACCAGTTCACCTGTGAATGTCGTGGTGTGAAAGTGGTGTGGTAAAATGGGCGACCTGACAGACTTCCAAAGAGGCATGATCGTTGGTGCCCGTCTGGTTGGAGCTTCAGTGGCAACAGTGGCGAACATTGTGGGGGTATCGAAAGGCACTGTGTCCAATGTCACGAGGGCATACCTCATTAATGAGCAAGCGACTTCTGCAAAGCACAACAGTGGTCGAAAGACAATCCTGTCAGATATGGACCGGAGAGCATTAAAACGGATTATAGCAGCTAAAAAGAAGACCATTGCAATGAAAATTACGTTTGAACTCAATTCCGGCCTACAGAATCCGGTTTCATCGAAAAGAGTGCGACGGGAACTTCATAAAATGAAAATTCATGATAGGGCTGCTATCGCCAAACTCCAGTAAATGCGAAGAGGCGTATCCAATGGTGCAAGGACCACAAGGCGTGGACTCATGACCAGTGGAAACACGTAATGTGGTCCGATGAATCGATCTTCACCTTGTTTCCAACAACCGGTCGCGTTTACGTATGGAGAACACCGTCGCAGGCCTATGATACAGACTGTCTGCTCCCAACTGTAAAGCATGGGGGTGGTTCTGTTACAGTATGGGCAGTGATATCGTGGTTTTCTGCAGGTTCCGTCATAGCCCTGCATGGAATGATGAATGCTAAGGCATATGAGGCCATTTTGGGGGACCAGGTTCTACCCATGGTCCAAATATTGTTCCCTGATGGTGATGGCACCTACCAAGATAATTTGGTACTCTGTCACGCTGCAAAAACGTGGAAATCATGGTTTGAGGAGCATGACCAGGAGCTATCACACCTCCCCTGTGTCCCACAATCACCAGATCTGAACATCATTGAGCCATTGTGGTCTGAGTTAGAAAGGCGTGTTCGGTCTCATTACCCTCCACCAGCAACCCTTAAAGAACTGAAGCACGTTTTGGAAGAACAATGGTACAGAATTCCACACACCATGATTCAGGAGCTGTATACGTCTATTCCACGTCAGATCTAAACTGTTTGGACGCAAAAGGAGGCTTCACACCATACTAGGTATGATTTTCACACTTTTGCAAACGTTTTAAGTTTTTTGTCCACCCCTGTAGTTTGTTTGTATTTAATTATATACAAAGCAAAGCTTCTACTTATGGAGGAAATTTTAGGAAATTACTGGAATTGTCATTTACCAAATGCTATATTTGTCATTCCATCACAAAATTCCATCTGATGTTTATTTTGCATTGGTTGATACAATACAACAGCGGTTATCTAATGGACCAATCTAAATCTGGTAATGTCAGATATAAGATTTCTTATGAAAGATTATTTTTATCATACTTTCATATAAGGCACTAATTTTGAGACTTCATTGGAGAGAAGTAACATGCCTATTACTGACTGAGAATGAGAAAATGCTGCATGCTGAATATGATACACTGATCACAGTGGTGCCCACCCCCCCTTATGTCCATGACGCACCCCCCCAATTGTCTATCCGTAGGTGTTCTTCCATGAAAAAAATCTTCTTTTCGATTAATTTTACCTCCCCATCAAACATATTTATATGGATTTTTAACCCCCCCACAATATTTCAATGACGCAGTTTGCGTCATAGCCCCCCCCTTGTGGGCACCCCTGCTGATCAGGATTTTTCTAATTTTCCCACGTGCAAGAGTGAAGTTAGTTACACTCAATAACAATATGTCTGTCTATTGTTTCATGGTTTCGGGGAGGGGGGAGAAATCTGCCTACAGTATGTCAGGTATCAATGGATGATACGACTTTTAAGTATTCAGATGCAACTACAGTAAACTTTTAGGGAATCCTGGGGACAGACTTAAGTGAAGCAAACGCATATGACAAAATCCATCAGTCTGATCAGAGGTCACTTTCTTCAGAATGTTCAAATAAGTTGTACTCGACAAGTTGTGATCAGTGTTTCTTTCAGAAAGAATATTCCGGGGGGGGGGGGGGCACTGCTGATACTATTCTATTTATTGTTATATTATAGGAAGTATTATTTTGATCTCCTCCGGGGGCACTCTCAGAGCTCCAGGGGGCAGTGCCCCCCAAAAAAAACAGGTCTGGAAGAAACAGTGGTTGTGATCTAAGTTAGCGTAAGCTGATGTGGAGGATACGTTCAGCTTCAGGTAGGGGAGGACCCAGTACAAGTAATTATAATAGCCTAAATCAAAGTAATGTAATTACAAATTGCAATCTCATAACACTTTCTGAAAGAAAAAAACAGCGGGACAACGGAAAAAAGACATTGGAAAACTGCGGCCATTTGGTTTTGAGAACATGCATTTGTTTATATTTATTGAAAAACTTACTTCTTATTCTACGATGTCAACAGAAAGAAAAAAACTCCAAACGTTTATAGAGGTTATTTACAAAACTTTGCAAAGATAAGCTCGAAGGAGCTGCCATATTGGAAAATGGCGGCCATAATGGTTAAGCAAGCACATGTGTTTGCAATCGTTCTAAAGCTTATTTCATTCTTTACAAACAGGAAAACAAAAATTTTAGAAAATACTTGTACAAGTGAAGTTATTTGCAGAGATATGAGAATTAGAAGTGTAGAAATGGTTATTTTGAAAGTGGCTGGTATATTGGATTTCTAGTGATTTTACATCAATTTTTAAACAACATTTTAATATCTACTTCCATACAAAAGGATTTGTTTGTTTCGTTAAACGAGTACATGTCGTTTTGCCACGCTACTATGAGCCACGATAAACTCAATCAATCATGATTTACTAAATAATAATAATAATAATAATAATAATAATAATAATAATAATAATAATAATAATAATAATAATAATAATAATAATAATAATAATTAATAATAATTTTAAACTGAAATAGAATATGTCTCATACTACATAGTTCTCTTATCATCATTCAATTCCATTCATCAAAATTCTTCTTTCGTGTATGAGACATAATACCCTAACAGCATAGGCAGTAGGTCCAAAGGAGGGAAACGATAGGCTAGCCAACTGCCAAGTTGGCTCTACGTTCTGTATAGGCTGCTTTGCCAAGCATTAGCCAATAAACTCAATTTCCAACGATGTTCCTACGTCGTAATTGGCTGCTTTGCCGAACATTTGCCAACAAACTCAATTGCCAATGTTGGTCCTACTTTGTAATTGGCTGCATTGGCGAACATTTGCCAACAAACTCAATTGCCAATGTTGGCCCTACTTTGTAATTGGCTGCATTGGCGAACATTTGCCAACAAACTCAATTGCCAAAGTTGGCCCTACTTCGTAATTGGCTGCACTGCCGATCATTTGCCGACGAACTCAATTCCCAACGTTGGCCCTACCATGTAATTGGCCGCTTTGCCGAGCATAAGCGAACCAACTGAATTCTCAAAGTAGCCGCTATGCTACGAAAGAAGGAAACTTGTGAGTGGGAGTCCGAGGTCGAAACTGTTGGGTAAATAACGGCAAATCGTTGGTTGTCCAACATAGGTAAACGACTTTTTCAACTTCATTGTTGAATGTTATCAATTCCCAACCAAAAACCAACCAAGTGTGGTGTTAAGATAATGAGACATTAAACTGGAAATTTCATATTAAACTATATTGTCACTGTAACATACTTGAATGCTATATTTGTTCTTTCCTTCTTTCAGGGAAATCGATGGCTGCTTTTCCTATGGCTGGTGCAGGTTGGGTTCTTGTGGACAATGATGTTACTAGTAACTTTATTTGTAAGTCTGAAACTGTGGAACAGATTACACGAAGGAATGGTCAGGAATTATATGTATTATAGTGTAACAGATCTTTGTAAGTAAATCGATTTAGTGCTCTAAGAATAGGTATTATCTTCACTCTTTTAACCCTCTATTCAAGCCGGAAGTCCCACAAATCAACAACTTCCGGTTTTAACGTTGATTACTATAGAGAAAACGGTAACAGGTAGGAAGAAGCGGTTTTCTGCAATCAATTAAGCGTCCCAAGCATAAGTTTTGTCTTTATCCTAATCTTTCTCTACGAAAACCGAAAGTAGTAGATACTTCCGGTACCGACTTTAACATCCGGTTTCAATATTAATTGAGAAAAGATTACACTATTCAAACAACTACTTGACGTGGCACTTACGCCTGTTCTTCCCTACAACTTTTATTATTAGGACTACCTGGAAAAATATGTAAAGAAGATTGAAGATGAAGAGAAAGGAATAAGACTGCAAATGGAATTGGAGAAGAACAATATAAGTTTCCTGGACATGACTATAGAGAGAAGATGGACGATTGACAACAAAATGGTATAAGAAAGAATGTGCGGCAGGAGTTTACTGTCACGAGAGGAGTGCTTTGGATTAAAGCACCAAAAGAAACTTCATAAGTAATATGGAGAGGAGAATAGAAGAAATAGATACTGAAGAAGAGAAAAAGATGTAGACATACAGAAGTTTCACAACCTACCAGAGCAGAACGGGTACAAGAAAGAGAAGTTAAGGAAGAACAGAATTGAAGAGGAAAGAAGGAAATGAAGGAGGAAGGGAAGAAAGGAAGAAGAGGAGAAAAATGGCACGGTTTAAAGAACATTGGGGGAGAAGACAGAAGTACTAAAGAACTTACTAAGAAGAGGTGGTGTAAAGACGTACAGAAAAGGAGGACGAAGGATTTTGGAAGTGATTAAGAAAGTGAAAAGTAGAGCGAAGAAAATATGTGAGAAAGATGAAGGTGTAGTGCATAAGGTGAAGTGTATAGATTATGATATAATACACATAGGGGAAACAGGGAAAAAACTTAAGGAGAGAATAAAACAACATAGAGATGATGTAAGACTTAAGAGAGAAAATAATACCATATATGAGCATGTTAAAGAAACGGGGCATGATATAGATTGAGAAGGTGTACAGGAGCTAGAGAGGGAGAATAGACCAATAATTAGGGAATGGAAGGAAGCACAAAGGATAAAGAAAGAGAAAAGTGACAAATTACTGAACTGGACAAGTGGACTGTTAGTACATGAGCTATGGAATAAATTATTAGAACAAATTGAAGAATAAGAAGACTAGAGAGATTAATATTTAATATTATATTAATAATATTAGAATAATTATTTATAATCTGTTGAATTTAGTATAGTCTGTTACTTTTAAATTATATCTAGTAGGCATCAAAGGAAGATTAAAAGAAAGTTTTAAGGTAATTGGTCAAGTATAAAAAACAGGTGTGTTACAGATAAACACAGGTGGAAGGGTGATTAAATCAGGGCAGGTAACCGACAGATGACGCCCGGGGAAGTGCGAATCAGGTGGCTTCCCATGCAAACAATGAATTTTAGTATATGTAAATGTCTATGCTCTGAAGATACCTCTTTCAGTTAGTTAGTGTCTGATGAAGACAACGTTATGTTGTTGAAACTGTTACACTGTAATTTAGATTTTAATAAATAAGTGTGTATACTCTGGTCAGAAGTGTTTATTATTCCTTTAGTGAGTTCCAAAGTCGTGATGGATAGACTTGCATGGTTATTTGATGTGAAGAGTTACACACCTTCCAGCACCAAAGCTATGCAAGACGTGAACCTACAGCTTAAGTGGGGTCCGAACCACATGAACTTCCACCGGGAATCAAATTTTGATTCACCACGCTCAATGTTCTTACGCTAACCATATAGCCATGAGGAAACCTCCTAAGCAATAAAATTTTAAGTGGTATGATATAAAATATATAACACATTTTTGGGAAAGAACTGAGAATGCTGAGGAAAACTTTAAGGATTTGTGAATCCTTATCTTGGTGAAGCAACCAGTTGGTTATGAGTAGTGATACATGTGAGGCAAACCTACTATCTGCTGAGGAAAGAAAGACTCAATTACGACATTTTGGAAAATGTATTGAAAAAGAGGGATTTAATGTGTAACTTTTGCACTCATTGTTAAACATATATATAATAAAACAAGTAGGTGTGTCGCATGTACACTCTGTGAAGGAGTTTCATTTGTGCGGCAGTATTTTCTTAATATTGAAACCGGAAATGGTATTAGATTTTTACCATTTCCAGTTTTAGTGGAGATATTGGAGTGGAGGTGGAATATATTCTTGAGCCAGTTTATTGATTGTAGAAAACTACTTCTCGTTATCTATTACAGTTTTTAATCTATAGCCATAAACATTTCCAGAGGTGGTTGATTTCCGCCACTTTCGGTTTGCGTAGAGGGTTAAGAGAAATGTTAGTTATTTTTTTAAAAAAAAACTTATATTGTTCTCTTAGGTTTTTGAGCAATGTAGATAAATATGGAAACCGGAAGTTGTAGTGGATTTACGTCACTACCGGACTTAGTAGAGTGTTAAAAGGGTGGAGATGGCATGTACTCCTGGGACGCCTCATCGATAGTAGAAAACCGTTTCTCGCTATCGATTACAAATTTTACTCTCGATTACTCTACAATAATCAACGTAAAAATCGGAAATTATTGATTTCTAACACTTCCGGCCTGAATATCGCCTGCGTTAACGAACTCAATTTTGGGGCGTCTACGTTCTTACCATATTTCTAAGTGATTCATCAAGCAGTTCTTGAGATATATTTTTTATTTCGGAAGGAGAGACACGGACATAAAGAGTGAATTTGAGATTTTTGTTTCCCGGCCGGAGGTATACACGGGCACACAGGATAAATTTGAGACTTTTTGTCACTCGCACGGAGAGGTACGCGGATATACAGCGTAAATTTGAGATTTTTGGCTTTTGCATGGAGAGATACACGGACAAACAGGGTAAATTTGAGATTTTTGTTTCCCGGACGGAGGTATACACGGGCACACAGGATAAATTTGAGACTTTTTGTCACTCGCACGGAGAGGTACGCGGATATACAGCGTAAATTTGAGATTTTTGGCGTTTGCATGGAGGGATACACGGACAAACAGGGTAAATTTGAGATTTTTGTCTCCCGGACGAAGGTATGCACGGACATACAGGGTAAATTTCAGATTTTTTCTCCCGGACTGAGGTATACACGGACACACAGAGTAAATTTGAGATTTTTTGTATCCCGGATGGTGGTATACAGGGACACATAGGATAAATTTGAGATTTTTGTCACCCGAACTTAGGGATATGCGGACATACAGAGTAAATTTGAGATTTTTGACTTCTGGACGAAAGGATACATGAACACACAGGGTAAATTTGAGATTATTGTCTCCCGGACGGAGGTATACACGGACATACAGGGTGAATTTAAGATTTTTGTCTTCTGGACAAAGGTATACACGGATACACAGGATAAACTTGAGATTTTTCTCTCCTGGACGGAAGGATACGAGGACATACAGGGTAAATTTGAGATTTTTTTCTTCTGGAAGGAGGGACATACGGACAAACGGTAAATTTGAAGTTTTTGTCTCCCGGACAGAGGTATACACGGACATACTGGGTAAATTTCAGATTTTTGTCTCCCGTACGGAGGTATACACAGAAACACAGGATAAAGTTGAGATTTTTGTCTCCCGGACGGAGTATAAACGGACACACAGAGTTAAGTTCAGATTTTTTTGTCTCCCGGACGCAGGGATACACGGACACATAGGATAAATGTGAAATTTTTGTCTCCTGAAAGGAAGGTTACACGGACAGATTTTTCTAGGATGTGTGGCACCCTTGTGCTTCCCTATGGTCATGTCTAGGGATCAAATTAAATTTGACCCGGGTGTGTAGGATTGTTTAACAAAAATAATCGTTAGGGAAGAAAATAGGAAAACGAAAGAATCCTTTTTTTAAAGTCAAGCCAAACATATATGAGAATGACTCATAAAATTATCATCAAAGTAATTTTACAGGGTTAGGCAATAACTTGTTCAGCTTGGCACAACTTCAAAAACTTCTATAGATAATACTAGTAAGTTATTATTATTATCTTCTGCTTTCTAAAGCTTTTATTATTTCAGGTATAGGCCTACGGCCTTTATTATTATTATTATTATTATTATTATTATTATTATTATTATTATTATTATTATTATTATTATTATTATTATTATTATTATTATTATTATTATTACTATCTCCTAATTCTAATATGAAATAGTACAGATATTTGTATATTTCCAGGTCACTATGCATTGTTTTGGCTGATGGTCTTGTATCGTTATTTCGCACTATGCCAAAAGTGATCAGAAAAATTTTCAGAAGTGATCTAACTCTCATTGCTGTGAAGCTTTAATTTGAACACCCGATAAAACCCCCTCCTGCCTCTTTCATATATGTATAAACTTTGTCTTTTATCTTGCCTACATGTAGTTAATGTGAAAGTGTACCGTGTGTTGTTATATGTTTAATGAGAAAATAAAGAATTTTGACAATTAACCAAGGCGTTTTTCAGCAATTTAATTAATTTTACAGTAAAATATAACTTAGTTAACCCTTAAGAACAGAGCGCTTGTGGTGGAATATAATATACCCCACTGTCTGTCTTCGCAATGGGGCAACACTGTTTGTTTAACTTTTAAACTGGCATTCGATGTATTTGTCCGTTGTTCTTTCTTTGACAAGTGAGCTGATGCAGTCGAATGTGTTTCATGCTGGTTTGAGTGGAAAATATTCTTTGTTTATTTCAAGTGAGTTCGAATTGGGAACATAATGACATTACACGAAAATGTCATTGATTCGAAAAGTTACACGAAATTCAATGTAATTGGTAATCCTGGGTTCATCAATATCCTCATAAATTAGCACTTAAATAATAATTTAATATGTATTAAAATAATGTTAAAATACTATTGTAGCAGAAGAAATCCTCATAATATAATAAAAGTAGCAAAATGCTATGCAGTTGGCAACCATTAATATATTAATTACGACAGTTTATGTATGATACACTATTAGCGTTACCAACTTTTGAAAATGGAAATACCGGACACCCTCCTGGAATACGTATAATTTTAAGATTGTGACATCATCGTTCGTCAAAAAATGTGTACAACCTGAAAGTGTTTACTTCATATAAAATTGAGCGATTTGAGTTCGAATTTACTAAGTTCAGTTTCTTTTGAAGTGTTTATTAAACTTAGCCCAGTTTTGATTGAGTCGGTACATTGTATATAATTTGTTTATAATGACAAGATAGGCTTATTTTTTAAGCTTACACTTTATTTTTGGAAAAACGTATTTTTAGAAATCATTTAATGGCTGATAAAAAAAAAAAGGCTAAAACTGGCAAGTTTCATCTAATAAGCTACATTTAAGGCTGTAAGCATTTTATATATTTGTATGGCTAAATATGCTACATTTAACCAAAAATAGGCTAAAGTTGAATCACTGCCACCTTGCAAATGATAACATCATTGCCACTCAACAAGAAATTCGTTGCTGAATAGAAGTGCGCTATGGTCGTGATCAGCCGGTTGTTAAATGTGGTTCATTTTAGAATTCAGATTCAATTAAATCTACTTTCCGTTGTATGATGCATACAATATTTATGTATACAATATATATATATATATAAATTTGCATATCAACTTTTTGCTAATTTGCATATATGGAAATGATTATGATTTACATATTGATATTTTAACTATATTATATATATTTAATAAAAAGTTAGTTGTGGAAGCATAATTCTATATTTAGTTAGTATTATGTATGTGTAATTTTGTTTGTATATATATATTGAAATTGGAGAAGGATTTAGATATTTTATTGCTGGATTAATCATATATCTTAGCTGCAATATGGATGGTAAAATGGAGAGCTACTTTGCTTACTAATTATTATATTGATTCATATGAAGCTTCAAATTTGGTCAGAAAGTCATAGCATAGGAACTGTGTATGAAAAAAAGAAAGGGTTTCAAAGACATAGTTTTTGTTTCGTACTCTTGTAGTGGAGTATAAGGAGCAGCGTTGCTATCCGTAATGAGCAACTTACAGGTGTTTGTTTCTGCATCCGCTGTACAGAGGTAACGAAGGAATATAGTCGATAATATCACGATAGGAGTACACAATGTTAGAAGGAGTCTTCGTGTCGCATATAGCTATTGTTGAAAGTGTACTTGAAAAGTTCGAGCTACATGCGAAAATACAGACAACAATGAAGTGAGACTTTTGAGGGAAATGACCAGTTTTCACATGTATAAAAGGGATAGCGTCCCTTAGCAACGATTTTAATCGCCAAGAAAAACGAGCTTCTAATTTTGAACAACACGAATGCTTGGTTTGAAAACAGGAAAGAGGGAACTCGTATTCTCAGATGCCTTCACCCCTGTTTTGTAAATAAGCTTCCACAAGTAATTCTTTATATATGTAAAAATTTTCTTGAATCAGTCGTAATCGTAATATGTAGCTTAGTTTAGGCCGTATCTTGTAGTATATTCATATTCCAAATGGAAACAGCTTATTTCAAATAGTGGTGGTATCTCCAGCAGTCTCCGTGGGGAGTAAGCGTGTTATAAGTAACAGCGGAACGAACAGACATAACATATCAAAATTTTATTGAAATCCATTTAAATATACAATAACAGCGATTCTGCTCATTATCAGGTGTGTAAATATGTAGCTATATAGTTAATTTTAATATTGTGTTATAAGTAATCTGATGCTTAGTTTATTATTAAACAGCAAAACTGTCAAAAATAATAAATAAAAACAGATACTCATGCAAGGTGGGAAATCTTTGGTATACCCACACCAGGAGGCAGCACATGGTAGGAAAAGAAAGTAACGTGTTATTGTGCTGCCAAAATGTCTTGAGCCGTGGCAAAAATGCGAACTAAAGCTCACACACCCACGCGTTGAGCCAATAAGGATTCAGCTGTTGCTAAGCGAGAGAAAGCGAGTGGAATTCCTTCAGCCGATAGCAGCGCTTGCAACGAAAGACTAGGGATCAAGTCAATGTGGCATATTTATAGTAGCCGAAATTGAAGATGTAGTGTTTTATGTAAATTTTAGTGTTTTAAATAGAAAGTTATACATCATATTATATATCATTCAAAAGCTTAAATTTGTGAGAAGACAGTGAAAGTGGTGAAATTTAAATCAAATCTCACATATTACTGTGATCAGTCTGGGAGCAAAATCACATGGAATAACCACTGAAACACTCAGGAACCGGCTAAGGACCAGAAATCACATTAGTGTGATTTTAGAAAAGAAAGTGCACGAACATTGACACAAGTTAAAAGGCCTAAAATGGTAAAAAAAAAAAAGAAAGAAAGAAAGAAAGAAAGAAAAATCTAAAAACTTAAATATTTTTTTCCCTCTTTCATCTCGGTTGTAAAGAGAAAGTGTACCATTACTTTTCGTGTGTGTGTGGATTAAAATTTATTTATTCCAATGGATATGGTGTCACGTTCTTCACCGTTAGGTCCTCTAAGGTACGTAATGAAATTTTCAGTAACATGTTTTCTTTCCAGCTGTCTGGAGTTGCAGTTAGCCATCACGGCATGATAACAGCTAACATACGTGTTGGTAGTGTGTGTGAGTGATATCATTTACAAGAAACCTGAAGTTAAAACCACACAGTGTCTGAAACTTAAAGTCTCAGTTCACTTCATCAATATTATAGTAAATTCATTTTGTTCAAATAATTAATTTATCATTTTGCTCTACCGCATTTGTTTAATTAATTATTTTCATTTGCCTAATATTTAAAACAGTCTCTTATTTTGCATATGTCTTCTTATGTAAATTATTTCGGCTTTCAGCCGTCCAGCGTGAGACCTCTCTACTCCCCTGCCCCTTTACACCATGGAATTACACAATAATCTAAATAAAACAAAGAATAGGACTAGTAAGAGAAAAAATTACCGGACATTACGTCCGGTTTTAGGTAGTACCGAACATCGGACAAGGAGATCATGAAGCGAACTGTCCGGTAAAATACCAAACGGTCGGCAACTCTATACAGTATGACTGTATTAATAGTTTATAATCGATTGTCTGCATGTGATTCCTAACCTACAAGAAAATAAACATGTAGCATATGATATTCTCCACGCGACTGCTAATATTATTTAAATTGACGCTTCTGCTTAAGGTTGAAACATGATTATATTTTGAACGAATTGGATTTGTGTTTTCTGCAAATGGTGGTATTGTGCGTTGCTGTATGTAGTTTGCTTTCGCGAGCCAGTCCACGGTAATCTTGTGAAGATGTGCTTTTTTCTTTGTTGTTTGTATATTCATCCATTTGAATGACAGCATGTCTTTCCGCATGCGCTCAGAATGTTGTTACGTACGTGAACATGATGAGTTTACACACACACACACACACAAAGTTTCCCTTAAATTTTCATGTGCGGCTGTTCATGATCAAGATAGTGTAAGAATTCTAATCGAAAATTTCACGAATTTGTCTCAATTCTCGAAGAATTCTTTAGAGTAATTCACATATACTACCATGCCATGCCGTGCCATTCCGCTGCTGCTGCTTTCTACGCCATTTCCCAAGATGCATTGCAAGGAGAACAACCTCGAGTCGCTTCGTGTGCTCCGAAGAAAACCGAAGGATCGTGGTTGACGAGCCACGACCGGGCTGGTTTCTCTTCAAGGTGGCCTGTTAGGGCACGGCACGTCATGTCTGAATTAATAAAAGACAATCCAATGAATTGTCAATGTCTAAGTCTAGAAAGAAACTTCGTAGACCACGGCAAACTATGCGTTAATTAACCTTCTACCTTCTCGTTTCGATTCTCGAAAGAGGTTTTCTCGTATCATTTTCTAAATTCTTGTAGTCCAATTGTGTGGTCTCGTTCGAATGCAGTTACGTATTTATGTGCGGTATTTTGCGTCGATAATGCATGATGACATTCGTGCCATGCATGTACAACTTTTCTGTTGCTTACGCTCCACTGCCTGAGTCTTGCGTAAGCCGCCATTTCGCAATAATCCCCCAGGTAACAAACTAGTGTACCGTTGGATTCTGGCATACAAATCGGGCAATCCATCAAAAATTAATGCGGAAAGTGTACACTGAGAAAAGTCTGTTCTCCGGACAGCGATATATTGTACAAATATTGTACAGCGGGGGACACTTCTAAATGGTACACCTTAGCCGTAAATCTCCATATGGCTGTACCATTTAGAAGTGTCCCCCGCTGTACAAATATACGGCATATTGTACAAATATACGGAATCCTCTTGCTTACACAGAAATCAGTATGGAGCATACGTTCGTTATCCATAGGGGTCTATGCTACATACGGCTAGGCACTGCCCTTGATGTTACATCATGTTGTTGCAGGATGTCTGACATCCAACAGCTTCCTATATATCACATGCATGTACTTATGTTCTTCAGCTATATGTTATATACGTCCATTTGTATGTGAGATCCTGACCGCCAATATTGTTTCATACGGAAAGTACGTATAGATGGAACACTTATACAGAAAGTATTATAAAACATGCGTTTTCAGTTATACGTCTGCTGTACATTAAGTCCAAAAACTACAGGAATTACGCATGTAACCTATCTTTTTAAGTACGTCACCTACATTTTTTTCTCGGTATATGCAAGTCCAGCGTGCATGCGTTAACATCAAGGAAGGAACAAGTGCAGAAGGCTGTACGAACGCCACCTATCTGATGACCGCTGGAAATAGAAATAAACAAAGCTTCGATCTTCCTAGGTGACTGTGAAAAAGTTCGTGCCATCACCTATAAAGATATTCGTGGGGGAAAAACTACATAACTTTGAATGTGTGAGGTGCAAGTAGCAATAGAAATAATCTATGCATACAAGATGAAACACCAACACAATAATACAGATAAAAGGTGGTGGAGTGGCGAGGGATATTCAAATTTATGTAAATAACACAAATTGTAAATGAAAAAAAAATCATATGCAGATCCCTTTTGGAGTGATAAGGATGATCTCCTGTTGGAGCCGCCACTGCCACAATTTATAGTCGGTAGAGCATTAAAAAAATTAAACAAAAATAAAATCTCAGGGTTTGCTGACGACAGTTATGGTCTTTGCAGCTACTTGTAAAGAGTTTACAAATGTACTAAGGTTAAACAAACAAAAAAAAAATATTTCAAAACAAACAGGTAGCAGCCTGTTATGTACTCTTTACACTCATAACTGCGTCTTATTTGTTCTCTGGGCGTATTCCTTCCTGGGCCCTATTCAGGAAGGTGGTCAGATGTACTAGAGTAAGGAGAAATGTTTCCTTGACTCTCACTCCTGAAATAAAAACATATGGATTAGCGTTTGGGTACTCACCAATCAGGAAAATAGACACCCTCACTATACTGTTGGAAGATGGATATTTATTCCTCGGCATAAATAGTAAGATGAATGAAATCAACACTCACTGCTATCATGATACAGAACACTTATTAGAACTTTCTTTATCTGGTGCACCAATCACACTAATTTTTATAGATACACATTACGCACAGCATAGATACAGAAGATTTATATATTTTACACTAGAGATCTGTCTGACCTCTTAAAGTGAACTGCCAAGCAGATAAACAAACAAAATCATACTCCTCATGTTAATGAGTTCATTGTCTCTGACTGTTCTTATACAGAGAGGAGGATAAAAAAAGAATTTATATGGTTAAATTTAATTTTAAGATATATGACGCAGTTTCATGGTGAATCGATGTTGCCCTAATGTCCATTTCGCTAATGGTCTCTGCTAAAGGAGGGACTGGAAAAATGTCTACGATGAAATCACACGCCAATTGTACTCGTCTACATTTTCATTCCACTAGAAATCAAATTGTTCCTGAAGGATGAACCACTAGTGACGGTCAAATACGTGTTGCAACTGACCCAAGGTATGTCAGTTTAAGTTAGCAATACTTCATGTCTTGCTTGTCTCCTTGTTTAAGAGTTCAGGAGGGCACTGTCGTATAGCGTGACAGGCCTTGCAATCTCACTAGAGATTTGTACTAACGATATTTACTATTCCATAACAGGAATGGATAATAGTGCCACTGCACTATAAATAAGTTTGTCCACAGAGTGACTGTTACTTAAATACTGAAACAGTCATGGCCAAAATAGCCATTGTTCAGAAAATAGTGGTTGAAAAATGATTAAGTTGAAAATTCTAACATGACGTGTTTTATAATTTTATGAAATTTCACTGTTCTGCAACACTTCGGAGTATCGACCACTATAAATTTAATATCTATAAACACTGTCCACTAACACAACCGAGGCACGATACATGGGTGTCCATGTATGTAGTTTCACAGGACTCTACGGAAGAAGAACGATCTTCACACTGTCCCGGGTTATAACTTCTCGACTCTCGAAAAGTTCGAAGCAACTTCACACTCTGGAGTTCCCACCCAACCAGGTACATTCTAGGAACGTGCCATTTAAGTTCCATATGTACCGTTTACGTACCTGGTACTTGAAAAATGTACATTTCATATGCATAGCACGTGTCGCTAGGTACGTGCCTTTCGAGGAATTTCTGACACTTGAAAGGTACTTTTACATGCTTCACTGGAATGTGAGGAATGTGAATGGCACATACCCCATGTACCATGGCATGGTTGTGCGTAAGTTGCTTCGTATTGTGACTAGGGTTGAAAATTTAGCCCCTTTGTGACGAGATCTGGCCATTTTGAGAACGTCGTTAGTCACATAATTTCCAAAGAGCCAATAGTGGCTTTTTAGCCATATGCTTTTCACTTCTATAGCCACTTTCTGAGTTTAGCCACATTGTAATATATTGTGTGTGTCATTTTGCAATTTTCTGACGTTTGATGCGTTCTCTAGGTTGTAACATTCTAAACCCCACTGGCAGAATTGTCCTCATAAAATTAGCATTGATGGTTATATTGTGACGTTACACAGCAGAGAATTAGTTCAAAACCTGTACGTTAAAACTAGACGTTAAATAAAATTTTCGGGAAGACGTAAGTTTAAGTATAAACTAACTCCTTAAAGAAATTCAGCCTGATAATATAGACATCCTTCAGGAAATGGTTATCCTTCCTTTTCCATTATTATTTGGCTATGAAACAAATGCCGGAGACATATACAACCGCTATATACAACAGTGTGGTGTTGGAATGTGTAATGATTAGGATGTGATGTTTTATTTTATGTTTTTGAAAGTTCAACACTTCCAATGTACCCGTAAAAATGTACTAAAGAAATAGTGCCCATGTTTTTTAAATATTCAATTAGAACTGGACAATCTACATGAAATTTGCAATCGATCAGTGAAAACGTCATCTTTCTAGAGCCTGTAGTTTCTGAGATCTCATTGTCGAGAAACATATATGTGTATTTTAAAAGAGCTCCAAAGATGGCAGCACAATTCATTTGCATGTAGTTCGGAGAAGGCTTACTAAAGGCAAAGGCCTTTGAACAATAATTTAAAAGGATAAACTTTGTGAAAAATATTTATTTCAGTAATTTATTTAAACTACACTCTTTTAAAAATATTTGTCTTTGTTATAAACGTGAAATCACAAATAACCGTAAATCAAAGGTTTGAATGCTAAGATTATAGGTTAGAGCTCGGTCGCTCGTAAATGTTACTGTAGTATTTTGATAGAGAGTTAAATTGCCACACAGATGCCGGAGGAGGGCATATATTTTCAGAGTTAGTTGCTTGGCTTTTTTTAAAAGTACAAGCTTCTAAATTCGAACGTAAAAATGAAGCGTTAAGGTTTTAGTATTTAAGTACTCGCACCCCCAGTTGCATAGCACTGCCCTAAGGAACATTACTGACATGCCTAGTACATTCCTGGCACATGCCAATGCCAAGTAAATGTGTCAAGTACATACACGGTACGTGATATACACATAATAGATACATTCCTCGGTATGTGTCATGCACGTACTTTTGGGCGGAAGTAACCTTATTCCTTACATGTGTATTTCACATGATTGCTCTATTCACGTACCTATCATGTACATTCCAATGTACCTCGAGGAACATTCTTTACACATGATCAGTATGTACTTGTGTTGGGTGGGTTTAAGAATCAACTCCCACGCATTTCAGCAACAACTAACCACACAATGCTCACGAAAGGGTTATTAAACTTCCCACTTCCTGGAAAAAGCAGGGACTCGCTCTTCCAAGAATTACTGACAAAAGGTTTTGCTGCCTGAGGCAATAACTGTGTGTGGTCTCTTCACCAAGCAGCACTTCGAAAACCAGCTTGCGCTTGCAAACAAGCATACACTGCGTGATAGGTGCTGCCACCATCGTTGAGAGCGGCAGTTTCGAAAGCTTCTGCCCAAACAGAAGTCCATAACAACAAATAGATAAACATTACTATTTTCACTGAAATAAACACTACAAAGAATAGTTACACTTGATTAAACACACATAAATTTAGTAAAATATATACAGAATGCAATAGTATCACTATATACAGTTGTCATCTCTCCGAGCATGTGTAGGAAGTCTCTTTCCACTGGCTTCCCTCAAAACTGTCTGCTACCATCCAGCAGCCATTACTCCAAGAGAGAGAGAGATAGAAACATTTTTGTTATGATTAATTTTGACAATAATACAAGATCTAAATGTCTTGAACGTTGGGAAACACGATGACAAATATAGTCATGAATTTTAAACGGTCTTTCCAAGAACTGGTGAGCGTAATACGTTAATATTAATAATTTACACATAAAATAAGTCAAAATAAAATACAAGTTTTCAAAAATGCAGTGCATCATGGGAGAAAATCATAGGCCAGATAGCTGACGGTAACGAACTTGGGTTGAACCCAAGCTAAGAGCTTGGAACTTGTGAGATTCATTTCAAAGGTGTGAAATCGACACCTTTAGAAATAGGAAATCTCTCGTGTTGACGCTAAAAATTTTATGGCTTTTGAAACAAAGTCTGGAGAGCGTCTGTAAGCAATGTTTCCACCTAGCCATTGCTATACAAGAGGAAGTTACCCGTATACTTCCTATACACAATGTTTCATCCTTCCTTGTTTATTTGGGGATTTCTCCACCCACTAGGAGTCAAAGACCTTACACAAACTTCTCAGCTCAGACTGCTGTCGCCGAGAGAAAAAAATCTCTGTCCAAGCTATCTCTGTAGCCACGAAGTTCAAACTCCTATACATGAAGTAAATGAATATGATATGATTTCTCCTTTATTCATCATATGTAGAAATAGTATGCTGGCTATGTAAATCCAATAACGCATATAACATATACAATTTAATTCCCATTTATGAGATGCACGCAAACTTTAAAAGATGTTCATAGCCTATAAAGGAATAAAATACATACATGAAATACAATATACATCAAAAGTGTATTAATACTCTCGTATTACGCTCGGTGTTTACCCAATAATATTCATAAAAGTTACATAATCATTAAAATGAATGCTAATTAATAAGCAATTAATTTAATCACACATTATCATATATTTACATATTGATAGGGAAATGTGCACTCATCTGCACTTTGATATGCAGATGAAGGAGAAGGCACTCGGCCGTCTACAAATGTCAGTGCAAAGTTTCTCGAAAGAAAGTTGCTACTAGATTTCCCTACAAAGAGAAGTTTAAGATTCACAAGCTCGAAAATCAATACTGTTTGTTGCCAAGATAATGTCATGTGCCTACACAGACGAAATACCAGCGAGCTTCCTCATCCGTATATAATTAGCGTTTACGTTTCTGGCGCGATGGACCTGGGTTCAATTCCCGGGAGGAGTTTAAGTGGTTCGGGTTCCATGGTAAACTGTCGGTACATGTGCCATCGAACCTCGATGTTGGAAGGGACGCTATCTCTAATAATGAAATATAATCCAATGAGAAATATAAGCATAGTATGGTGACGACATCCATTGGTAGGTACTGCATCAGGATCAAGCATTACGCACAGAGACAACAAAACGTTAACCCTCTACTGAGCATGGCAGCTACAACTCGTATTTATGATATTCAGGTCGACAATATTTCCATTGAGAGTCTAAATGCTGTTTCCATGGATTAGTATGCTTTGGTACTTCTCAAACGGTGCTTCTTATTAAGTCGAGTTCGCACGGTAAATAGACTCTGCAAAGCCTGCTCCTCTTGTATGGCTGCAAAAGTGTGCTGCAGGGAAACTGCGATGTCTTGTAAGGATTCTAACCTGTGGCTTTCACCTTGAGTTTGATCGATAATGAGAGGGTGGAAAGTGTTAGGTAAGAGACAACTTAAATTTGTTCAGATGAAAATGGATCAGCCTCTGCAATCGAAGAATCATAAATGTGGTAAACATTGTCATAAACACTGGATAATCTGGTATCTGAAATTAAGTGTATTCAGTTTCATCCTTTAGGTATGATAGAAAAAAATTCTTATCGAAACGCAAAAAGCTAATTTCTCTGAAGAACTTAGAAGAGAAATTGTTTGTCTTCAGTGCCCCAAATTGAAGATTTTTTTTCCCCCGAGTAGTCGTCTATTGACAATGAAGTAACTTCATCAAGTAAAATGCACAGATAAATCTTAGATTTTATTTTCATAATGTGTTTGATGAAAGGAATGGTATATTGTCTCTGCTATAACAATCGTATGTTTCTTTAAGTTATACACAGTTTCAAAACTAGAACAAGTAATGTTCAAAGATATAGAAGGTTGTTTGCTGTATATCCGACCATTTTCGATTCGGTTCTTTCTACTTGACGTATCAGGCTGGAAATATGGGTTTGCTGGCTGGAGCAGTCTTATGTCTGACCTTGTAGATGCGTGACTGTTGGTAGTGACTGTTATCAAATGGAGCCGAAAACAACCGATATTAGGAGGGTTACGTAATGGTCGTTTTCCATGCTGTTTTCGTACGTATGCATTGTGAAACAGTGTCGGGAGAATTAGTTAACACTCGGAGTGACCACTGCGAAAGCTATTGTAGCCCATTACACACAACTAGAGTTGTCAATTTAACCATTTTGTGGCTAGATCTGGCCATTTTGAGAACCTGGCTAGCCACCTATTTTCGAAAAAGCCACTAGTGACTTTTCTAGCCAAATGATTTTTGTTTTTAGCCATTTCTAGCCGTTTTCTGATATTAGCCACTTTTTCTATGAAATGAAATGAAATGAAATTGTTGAGTTTTACGTCCCCCACTTTTTCTAGATTCTACATATCACTTTACTGTTTTCTGAAGGCGTCTGTTGCCAATAGTGCTCACATCCACTTAACATATCGTCCTGGACTCCGGGAAATCCCCGGATTTCCAGAACGATACAGGGAATATCCCGGCCTCTGTTCTTCACCTTCACGCAGGAAGAACCCGGATGTTTGTTCTTTGTTCAGTTAGGTTGAAGGTTTTGTGCGCAGACGTTCGGAAGTGAAATAAAACGTAGCTAGCGAGCTATTATTATTATTTTAAAAAACTGGATACCGTACCACTTTGACATGAGCCACAAATTCCACCTCGCATCGTCAACTGTGAACAAAATAATTCGCAAGCGCCTCAGGTTGAAATTATGTGCAGAAGGCCAGTGTACACCACCTGCTATCGCGTCACATTGCCGAACATAAGACGAACTGCAGGAAACTGTATAAAAATACGTGGCGGGTTCCAAATGGAAGAAAGTTATCACAATGGATGAAGCACATGTCCATCTCACTGCTGACGGTCACATTTAGGCAATCACATACTGTGGTATTAACGACAAGGGACGCAGCAACTTGTTTCCCTCAGTACTTTATGGTTGTTACAGAATTCGGATATGAGGGTAAGGTGTTGATACACAAGGTGGACAAAAATATGAAGGCAAAGGAAATGGCAGAGAAATTAGGAAATTGTGCCGTTCCGTTTGAAGATATTCCTGTAAAAAGTCCAGATGCCAGTCCAATGGATGTTTGCGCATTAGGACTGTTGAAACGACGTCTTTCTTCAACATCGACGCCTATACACACTGGATGGTCTATAAAAAGCTTGCAGGGAGGAGTAAAACAGAATTACCATGCCTGTTCTGCGTCGGGGCTTGCTTCAGTGGAAACTGTGATGTCGTGTGATAGTCTACAATGCTAGGTGTCCAACAGAACATGATCGGTGGTGGCGGCGCGGTACCTCTTAAAGAGAGTACTCGTGAAAAATGATCGGTTATAAGGCGAAATTCCATATTTCAAATACATTTCAAATGTGTAATACAGTTCGATAGGCAATGAGAACTTTCTGACTACACTTGCTTGTGTTTCATTGCTATATAATCTAGGAGTAGATTACATTTAGTATATTAGTGTTTGAAACCATCACAGCAATATAAAAGGCGCTTATAAACTTTATTACTAGTATACCATTGTTTGATGTCATTATTCAAAGTGACGTCAGAAGGAACATATAGAGCTTCTTTTCCTACAGGAAATCCTTTCTGATCGAACTATCACTGGCGAACGCGGTGGCTCCGTTGAGAGCGTCCACCTCTGGCGAGCAAGGTCCCTGGTTCGATCCCAGCTCGCGCCAAATGAACTTTATGGAGGAGAAACACCGTGTGCGTGGATTTTCTCGAGGTTCTCACTTTCTTCATTCCACCATTTCATTCATTTCTAATCACCACCGTCTCCTTTAGCCTAGCCGGCATAACCGTGAGACTGGTGGATTTTTGAACCGCCAGTGATCGTTGTCTAAATTACTGGTTTCCAAAGTGGGCGCTTCGAACCCTCATGCGATGTGAAAAGTTAAGCGAAACAAACTCAGAATACTTCGACATAAATAAACTGTTTGATGTGATTCGACGCAAAGTGTTAGCCTTGAGTTTACACAGGGTGTCATCAGGTAAAACTGGCTGGTAACCTAAAGCTTAAAAAGCAAAATTGGTCAACGGCAAAAAAAAATCCTAAAACAATTTTACTTGCAATGAGAGTTGTATAACAATTTTTTCTTATCGAAAATAAATCGTAATTAAAGTCAATCCAAACGTAACTTTTAATTAACAAAAAATAATTTCTGTATATACACAATTCACAAGAAATTAGTACAAATTTTGTTCACTACATACAAAATAACGTTGTTTGAACAGGTTTTACTATCTGTGCATATTGTCCAGTCTTTACACATACTTTGGTGTTTCTGAAGGATCAATGTGCCCACTCTGTTTTAAAAAATATATTTTCATTTAACTCCATGTATCAGTTTCATATAATACAGCGCAACCACAAACCAGCTGGTACAATGTAAAGCTGAAAAACAAGGTAAATTGACGATTGTTAAACTTCATGCTAATGTGCACCTTGAGGTTTTATGCTTATAGATATCTGTAAAAGGAGGTATATATATCTTAATCAGCAAATACAGATCATTTCAGGTTCATGGTAACGAATTCGATCGCTATGTTAAGCCTCTCTATTTCAAGTATGCTCCTGTCATTGCTGCTGTCGATGTGTGTGTGTTTTTTTTTTTTTTTTCGTACGTTCCTCGAAAGAGGAGGGACAAGTTGGTATGGCCGAGATATTTCAATTGTTGGATCCAGACAAGTTGCCACAATGAATTATTTCACGGACTTCGCAGTGTTCTGTCTTGTTAGCAATTCTAAGTAGCCCACGATCTTCACTCATCAAGACCAAACGACTGAACGACAAATTGACAACGCAGCTGAGATCAGTCACTTCTTTCTCCTAAGCAAAGTGACGGTTTCCTCCGTAAGATAGCGGCGCGGGTGGGGCCGAAGTATGTTTCACATATTTTCGGAGGACACACTTGAAATACTAAGGCTCTAGCAACACAGCTGAAGACATTCGAGAAGTTATTGCGGATTGTTCGAAAGTGCTATGTTGACTTACAGAAAGGATGGATGTTGTTAATAGTCATATGACTCCGATTATTACAGAAGGGAGGGACGTTGACTTAGTGGTATAGCGCTTACCTCTGGTACTTGGGGTCCCTGGTTCGATCCCAAGCCAAGTAAGTTTGTGGTGGACAACGACGTATCCGTGGGTTTTCTCTGAGTACTCTCGTTTCCTCCCACTTTTTCATTTCACCAATTCTCCCATCACCATTCACTTGCTTCAATCCTTGTCTCCCTTAGCCTAAAGGAGATGAACGTGGGACGCTAAACTCAACGTTTTCAGTTTTCAAAGACTCCAGTAATTACGTCCTTTTGGAAGAGGTACATTTGTGCCCTTTCCGACTTCGGTTTATAGGGGCTTAGTTATAGCCAAATAAACAATGTATGATAAAAGGTTTCCGCATGTCAAAGAAAGAGATCAACGCTGTGTTGAATCGCAACAAACTGGGTATTCCTACTGTTGCAGGCCCTCCAATATTACATATGTAAATATCGAAGGACGAGCGTACCTCGATGTGGTGCAAAAAGTAACGTGAGAACCTACTGACTCAAAAATCAAGGGCAGTACAACGTTCCGTAAATCGAATAATAGCTCAATATATACAGGGAATAAAGAAGCATAAGTGTATGCCTCTACGAGGATGCGTTTCCGATGCGTTACCCCCCGCAGCGAACGCGGTCTAGGTGGTAACTCGGTAATTTTACTTTCGCCAGTGTTATAAATCATACTGTGAGCCAGTCAGGGTTTTCAGACCTTACTGCTATACCCTTATTCTTATTCATGCTAATCACGAGAAATAAGCCTATTGTGCTTCATAGTTTTTTTTTCTGTGATTAGCTAATTTTTCGGAATTTCCTTGTATTTTTGAGATTTTTTTTAAACACACACATATTTTATAATATCAGAAATGAAATGAAATCTTTAAGTTTTACGTCCCACGGTTATGCCGCTTAGACTAAAGGAGACGGTGATTATGAGAGATGAGTGAAATGGTGGAATGAAGAAAGTGGGAGGAAACGGGAGAACCCCGAGAAAACCCACGAGCACGGTGTTTGTCCACCACAAAGTTCACTTGGCGGGGGCTGGGATCGAACCCGGGACCCCAAGCACCAGAGGTGAACGCTCTACCACTGAGCCACCGCGCCCCCTTTATAATATCAGAGTTCCAATACTCTGTACAAAGCATCTTCTAAGCAGGTGTTTCTTGCTAAAATCCCCTTGCCTGGCAACACGTCTTTCCTCTTTTTCTCCCCTTCTTTTAGACATCTTTTACTGATTCCGAAACAGCAGGCGGTCTATTGTTCCCAAACGCACCAAATACGCTCGAGCCGACGTTTTCTGTGCGTTTTATTGCCTTCACGTTTGCAGTGCATTGTGATTAACCATTCACATTTAAATATATGGTCAGCGTATTCCAAGCGTACGCATGAGCCATAAAAACGCGTTGCGAACGCATCGAATAGCTGTGCACTTAGGCTCGGGTTCATAGATGCTCCGTTCCTGACATATCAGAAGAAGAAGACGAACAGCCGAAAGTTGTATAAATTCCATTTTGCAGGAGAGAATGGAAGTTTGTAGTGTCCTTGGAAGAGAATGGATGTATCTGTCTCAACGTGTTGGATCTGTCGGATATCTGTCTATGCTTTCGGTGGTTCCACAGGTCATTTTGACGAGGTACGTGAATGTGCGAAAAGTTTTCCACGCAGCTTTGTGGTTGTTGATGGTTACCACTATAATGTGAAACTCATGCTACGCTAAATTAACAGAGATTAATGCAGTTTATTACCAGACGATCATTTTCGAGCCAGTATACCACAATGATATTCCATCACTGTATGATAGTGACACGACTCGCATTGCCATTCACCAACTGCCCAGCCATACGGTGAAGTAAACGGTGATGTACACGTAGCGAGTGGCATACACCGTTAAGCGAAAATTAATGCAATCCGTTTTTACAGAAATTCCGGTGAAATCCACTGATGCATCCCGAATGGATTTTGTTTGGTTTCTGTTGTTTAATCGAGCGTTGGAGTGTCACGGACATTGCATAGTTTTTCAAGAGGATTGGAATAGACTGGATCGAACTGTGCTTCAATGCAGTTTCCTTCAGTGGAAACTGAGATGAGGGATGATAATCAACAAACATGGTTTGCACATCGAACACAACCGCAGGCGTTGTCACGTATTTCTTAATCTCGTAAGAGTATCGAATTCGTCACCACATTCCTGAAACGACCGTCTGGTTGAATTGGCTTTCAATTTAGTATTAATACCATCACTTAATTTAATCATTAAGTTAAGTTTAAGAGTGTTAGCAATATCTCTTTCAATGGGATGGCATTTCTAGTAGTGCACAAACATTAGGCCTAGTGCTTATTACAGGAGGTAAATAATAATAAGCGATTATATTTATTTATTTTTGAGTTTTATGTGGCTCTATTCTTCCCACTAGGCTAAGGGAAGATAATGAGAAATGATTGATGAAAATGAAATGAACAGATCGTACACAAAACCAGGGGCGGATCCAGGGGGCGATGCCCCCCAGAAGGGGAAACTCTCTTATTTTATATATAAATAAAACCCATCCCAGAGTTTGGAGCCCTTAAAAGTAACTCTAAGTAGCAGTACTACAACCTACCGGCCTCCCCAGAAGCCCGTCCTGGATCCACCCCTGCACAAAGCTCATGCCTTGAGTGGGACTTGAACCAGCAACACAAATCTTACAGCTGGCAACATGATAACTTGATAGCGATGCTACTTGTTCTGAGTTCAGCCAGGATATCTTGAAGTTTATGAAAATTTTTAGCGTTCCGAATTAAGCCTACGAAGCATGCCTTATATAATGGGATGCCAAATTACCAAAAATAAATGCGAGTGACACTTTTAAATTCGAACCACGATTATGTTTATGACTATAAAGGTATCTATATGGTTCTATTCTTATGACTATCGAGGTATCTATATGGTTCTTAAGTGTTCGACAGTTATGATACCATGCAGTGCGCACTCAGATTTTTTGTCTATAACAAAATAACTTAAAACTTTTATTAGATTATTTAATAATACTTTATATAGACTATCTGGGTTACTCTGATTTTTATCTAAATATATTCCTCATTATCTTAAAATTATTCACTAAAATTCAAGTAGTGGGAACTGTAGAGTTGGGATTGTTCAGATTAAGAATATGCGGACCACTTTGTAAAACTATTTCACATCAATTTTCTTATTTTAAATAACACCCTAATACGTTCTAGAGTGGTTTTTCTTCCTTGGCGCATGCACAAATAATCGTGTATAAATCTTTAATATACGTGCAAACTGATGTGCCATGAAAAGTTTTATTTATAATCAAAACGCAGGAATACGTGTGTTAGAGTGAGGTAGAGTAGAGCAGACTAGAATAGGATTGGTTAGTAGAGCATAGTAGGCTGAATTAGGTCAGTAGGATAAATCAGATTAGTAGTGTAGGATAGGTTGGGTTAGGTTGGATAGGTTAGGTCAGTGGAGTAGGTTATATTAGATTATTGCTTCTATGTTCTACACTGTGTATTTGCAAGTACGTTAATATGGTTTTCGCAGTGATACGAGTGCCTTTGTAATGGTGTCAAGTTACAGTGTTTCCACATTCTGAAAAATCAGGGAATGTCAGGGAAATGAAAACATGTCAGGGAAAGTCAAGGAAATAATGCATTTTGCGTAGAATGCCATGGAAAGTCAGGGAACGTAAATGTGCAAGTGTAACATTCTTTTTTTCAATGTAACATTGTTTCCTCTCTATCAGTTGTACAGATTGACATATGAAGAGGAGCACAATGATACAGCATTCCCATGATGATAGTGATGTAGTGTCAGGGCCGGCGCTAGCAGTTTTGCCGCCCTGGGCAGTACTTTCATATGCCGCCTCTTTAATCCGCAAACCTTATTTTGACAGATGTTCAGGTGTCACGAAAAAGTAGTTCAGATGCCCCATTTAAAAACACGTATGAAACGGAAAAGTAAACAAAAAATTGAACTACCTCTCTCGAATGCTTACGTAATATTTAAATGACTCCATACATGACAATATTCAGTATGCTCGATTTCGCTGTATATCTGTAGTGATGGATAGAGTTATATCTGTGATATACAGCACCGCATACAGAATTTTTTTTTTTTTTAATGTGCTTTAGTCACGACTAAGAATTTTAATTTTTAAGCTTATTTTATATTAAAAGATGTTTCCAATAGAGTATGGAGCATGAGAATAATATAGTGAATCATATATTACGGCAAAACTAAGTGATTAGCCTAAGCCTTATGATGTACTAAAAAACAATAGAGATACATAAAGTAACATACCTTAATTGAAAGATTTTTTTCTTGCTTTGGTATGAGCAAATTCCTTTATAACATTCGCGTAGTCCAATGCTTCATCCAATTTGTGTTCTATTGATATTATCGCTATACCACTCAAGGGTGTTTCAGACGTGGAAGAAGTAGATAATTTTTAATAAACTTAAAGTTTCGAAAAACTTCTTCATCCACTTGTCACTGTTACCGGTAAGGTTAACAAAATCCTAAATGCAACACTGACATTGGGAGCAAAGTCATGTTCCTTAATTAAAGTTTCTTTGGTGAACTTTTAGGCTTAATTATAGCGGATAACATTTTCAGTTTATCTTTCAAATCACTGGGGTTAATATCTTTCGATTCTTCGTGTGTTAAAATGCCGCCAAGTTTACTGTCTCTTCAGACAAAAGTTCAGGTAGCATATCTTTATGATTACTTATATCGTAAAGAAAATCGAAATACTCGCTGTGATGTTTAAGTTACTCAAACCTTTCTCTTAAAGCTAACACAATCATGTCTAGAACTTTGTAATAACAATCGATCTTCTATCTCGCTTATGGATCTTCAATAGCTTCATCCTCTGCCTTGTACTGAAACTATATCTTTCGACTTCGAGCTTTTACTGTATTACCGATCTGTGGGTCATCCATATCTGATGCTGATGCCAACTTCATCATATCAACTAAGTAAGACTGAAACTTTGCATCATTTCTGCTCCTTTCGAAGTATTAAGATATATCAAGAATCCTGACTACATCCAACACACGAGAATCAATACTTTGGAGACTCGAGTGAGCAAAGTAAAGTAAAGTTAAGCAGCTGGTTTGCTATGCACAGAGTATCGTGGGCGACCATTCTATCTGTTCTATTGTCATTACTTATTTGAAGCAAGGCATCATAACCCCCCTTCCCCTATTTATATCTAAATGGAGTCAAAGCATCAATTCCGCTTTCCCACTTTGTGGTGCTTAAAGGTCTTCAAGTAAGACTGCTAATATGTTTCTCTAGTATGGCCCAATGTTGAAGCCGATGCAGAAAGAAGTCAAACGTTTTTAACTATACAAAAAAATAAGAAGAAGAAGAAGAAGAAGAAAAGAAAGAAAGAAATGGAACGGCGTACTGAAATGCTGTGGTTGCATCTTTATCGACAAGGTTTAGTGAATGACTACTGCAAGGAACATAGAGGGCTTGGGAATTTATTTCTAAGATTCTCTTCTGAATACCTGACTGTTTGCCTTTCATATTGGAACCATAGTCATATCCTTGACCCCTTATGACTTCGATAGGAATATTCATTTCCTTTACCTGTTTATTTATTATTTCTGTCAGTCCTAGACTAGGGTTGTCTGTTTCTGCTACGAAACCAAGAAAGTGTTCGCAAATTTTTACAAGGCATTCTCCATTACTGTATGCAATTTGTACAAAACGAACGATTATTGTCATTTGCTCTGTACCAGAAACATCTGGCGTGCAGTCTAGTATTATACTATAATATTTTGCAGCTCTAAAAAAAGACAGTATTTACTTTTTATTTGTTCACTAAGAATCTGAATAATTTCATTTTGGACATGTTTTTCTAAGTAATGGTGGTATTTATTTTGTCCTCCCATGGCTCTCAATTAGAAATGTACCTTTTGCATACTTGGAATGGAGCGTTAGAACGGCGTCCACTGCTGAATAGAAAAGACACCTTGATAATCTTACCCATCCTAGCTGAAAATCTTATCTATGCCGCTGCAAGGGAAATGAACGAGGTGCTTGTGGCAAGTAGTTTAATTGAAAATGAGGGAAAATACTCTGAATTGTCTGAGTGGTGTGTATTTTCCTGAATGTGAGTGAAGTATTTTCTTTTTCAATTTTTGCCGCCCATTAGACTTGCCGCCCTGGGCGGTGGCACGGCTCGACTCCCCCTCGCGCCGGCCCTGTGCAGTGTTGCTTTTTCGTGCTGAGGGAGTGAGGTACCTTGTGTATTTGTGTGAGAGACAGAGACGGGGGATAATTAATCATGTAAAATCAGAAATCGAAGTATGACTTGTCATCTTTATGGACATCGGTTTTAAGACAGGAAAACAACTGAAAGCATCAGGTAAAGATAAACTAGCTTTCAGGCTTGACTGTCGAAACTTTTTGCTAGGCACAATCAAGAAGATTGTGGAAAGAAGCCCTCTGAAGTACAAACTGGTACGTGTTCTTTCAGCTTTGTACTCCAGGCTAGAAAAGAACAATCCAAAACTTGTTCAGATTAGGATGAAACGCACCCTACAAACTGCACAAGCATAACAGAATATCTGATTCTGTAGCTGAGAAAGCAAAGTGTCAATGTATGTCTTTCTGTACTGAAACTCGAGGGTTTCATGACTTCAAAGAATACGAAGAGAAAATGGGCAGCATCAGGTTAGATGACTTCTTTGCAAAGGAAATGTCTAAGAAACCAGAATATTCTGATTTGTTGAGTGTTCTGAAAATGTTTAATTTTATCCCGCTGCAATGTCTCAGTGTAAGGCTGGTTCTTAGGCTAGTTTTAGACGGAAGCATTTTTCGTAGCATTTCTCGTAGCAAAAATCGTATCATCGATATCCTACCGTGTAAAGTAGCAAATGCTATAGCATTTCCCATGCCATGGCATATCCTATGGCATTTCTTGTCGATAGAACCTGCTCTATTTCGTAGCATTTTCCACAGCATTTCTGCTCCGATTGCAGCGCCGTGGTGTGTTAAAAGGAAGCGAAAGATTTTGTGTCAATATCCATGCTCTTTGTTTTGTGTGGAAAATTGAATTGTAGTAAAAAAAATTAGGGAGTAGGGATACTCTTATTATTTTGATTAAAAAAAATATGAGGAACATCCTTATTTGTACAAAGTTAAAAGCGTACAGTTTCACTATACGGATCCACACAGAAATTCATTAAAAGAAAAACTTTCTCGTTTCATTTATTGTACCTTCAGCAATCATTTCTGAGGTGTGCTCTTGCATTCTCCGGTGCAGGTTCACTTTAACAGCTGGCAACGTATAGTTTTACTATACGGATCCATAGTATAAGTAGTAGTAGTAGGAGGAGGAGTAAGTAGTAGTAGTAATAGTAGTAGTAATAGTAAGAGTAATAGTAGTAGAAGTATTAGTAGGAGGAGGAGGAGGAGGAGGAATAAGTAGTAGTAAGAGTAGAAGTAGGAATACTTAGTAATAGTAACAGTAGCAGTAGGTGCAGTAATAGTAAGAGTAGTAGTAGTAGTAGGAATAGAAGTAGACGTAGGAAGGGTAGTAGTAGTAGTTGGAATAGCAGCAGCAGCAGCAGTAGTAGTAGTAGTGGGAACGGGTTGGAAGCCCCGAAGGGGTTGGTTGGGTTCTGATCTCGATACAAAATGGGGAAATTACAGACTTGCCAAAATTTTATGGCAGCTTATTGAGGATTACGTGCATTTCAGATGTAAGTGCACACCATATTTCCATTACTTATACGCTACTCTATTAAAATATTAGAAATTTCTGTAAATTTTAAAATCTATGGATCTGTATAGTAAAACTGCACCGTTAAAAGTCCTTTGTATCATAATAAGCATATGCGAAAAAGGGCTTTAGAAGAAATAGTGACTGAAATATCTGTTTTTAGTTTTGGAGCCATAATTGCGCTCTTCTCCAGTGATTTGTTTGCTACGTCACGACAAAATGCTACCGTGTAAAAGCACAATATACTTTTGATGCCATAGAATATTATACGAGATTTTTGGCAGCACATCTGCTACGAGAAATGCTGCGATAAATGCTTTCGTCTAAAACTAGCCTTAGTCAATAAGACACTTTTCGTAGAAAACCAAATCGAAGATTCTCTGGTAGCAGAGAGGCGGGTACATGATGCAGTTATGCACTATGTAAGTGTAGAATCTGTTCCTGTAGATCGAAGAATGCTTTTCTCAGTTCGTTCAGTTCGGAGATGCTATAATGAATCCCTTAAACAGAAACGAATCAAAAGTGCAGAGGAAAGCAAAATCAAAGGTGAGAAAAGAAAACTAAGTGCTAAAGTTAAGAAATTGTAAACAAACAAGAAACAAATTGAATTATGTCACAACAAGACAGTGGCGTAGCACACTTTTGCGGGCCCCCCGCAAAGTATAGAGAAGGGGCCCTAGTTGTAAAGCCGACAGAAGTAAGGTTGAAGCTCTACTTCTTTAAATCTTTCTTCATCGCAAGACTTCGGGGCCCCGTATACCTCGGTCCCCCCCGCACTGCGGGGGTTCCGGGGGCAGCTGCTACGCCACTGCAACAAGAACAAGACGCTCTCGTAGAACAAATTCAAGAACTGACAGCAAAACAAAATTCTGTTTAAAAATGTAAATGTGAGGATTAATATGTCTCAGGGTTGGCAATATTAGAACTGATACTGGGCAACGGTAGCTCAGTCGTAGAGCATTCATTCCTGGTTCATGGAGTTCTTGGTTCGATCCCAGCTCGCGTCAGGTGAACTTTGTCCTGGACAAATACCGTGTGCGTGGATTTTCTTGGAATTCTCCCATTTTTTTCATTTTACCATTTCATTCATTTCTCATTACCATTTCCTTTACCCTACACGACATAACCCTGGAACGTAAAACTTGAAAGATTTCATTTCAGCACTTATAGCAATAAGCCTCAGGGAGAGTTGGCAATATATTCTTGACTGCATGTTATATTGTTTTTTATTATTTTTTCAAGCAATAAAGTCAAACTTGCAGTGTCAATGTATGTGGTGCTGTATGATACATATATTATGCAATGTGCGAATTAGATAATTTATATTGGGAGGGGATAAACTTAGGCCAACAGGATGTAGAGTCTGAAGGTTCAATATTTCAAAATGAGACAATAAGCCTTACCCCCCACAAATATGATATGACAGGCCCGCAACCAGAGGGGGGTCTGGCCCCCCTAAACTTTTAGTGTCCCCTTCAGAACTCAATACAAAATGCCATTATTAATACAAAAACAATTTGTAGGAGAATTTTTTTTATGACGGCCCCCCCAAACCTCTGTGGCTGGTTTCGGGCCTGATATGACATCTGTAATAAATAAGACATTTATTAACTCAATACATCTACAGACAATAACAACTGTATGTATATATATCGTCTGACATGCACACACCCCACCTAACCTTTCTGAACGTGTTTAAATGTTGTACTCACTCTTGTGGCCGTAGCTCTCTAAGATGTATTTACTTAATAATTCGGCCCATTTACTTCCCTAACAGTTTACGCCGACGAAACGCAATATTTGCGCTAGTTCGCGGTAATCGACATACCAATTATACTGGCTTTTTGATTTTTTGTCTTGCTTTAATGTACGCAAAGTTTGTGGAGATGTGCCTCTAGAAATAGCTATTTACTAATTCTTTTTTAAACAAAGTAAAAAATCATCACAGATAACACTTCGAATTGCCTGAGCAAAATGATTGTGATGTACGGGCTCATTCCATATCGGTGTCCGTAAAATTTATGTATCGCAAGCAACGCAAAAATCGCGGATAATCACTATAATTACTGTGCCAATTACCACAAATTAAATACTACTTTTGAGTTGCGTAGCCGCAAATCACTAGAGAATGAGAACTATGTGCTAACAAAGAATACACTGCAAAATGAAATATAACAAATATTAAAACAAGATAATACTCAATACAAATGTAGAAGATGAATATGGCATGCCCGAACGTCGCCCAGTATGGTGGAAAAGATATTTGTTTACTTCTTCTTGGCCAAATGCTAAAATCATTTATAAATCCATATGTGACTTGGTTACGGTCAATTAGTACATTCAAATTCACGAACAACTGAAGGGTACGAGGATACGGTTGTAACTAACTGTAGTCATAATAATATAATTCAACTAAACAACGGTAAAAATTAGTGGGGAAATTAGAAATGACCAAAACTGAATAGTTTACATCGCTAATTTCGAAATACAGCTAGCAGATTAAACTCACAAGAAATGACAAAAATTACTGAAATTTGGCGTTATGCTAGCATAGTTTGGAGGGAAAAGTGGGCATCCCCGCTGGGGATACTTCAATTGATTTCTTTGGGAAGGGGACAAAATGTGATTGAGTGGGAAAATCCCCCTCAACCACCCGGTAATTCGCACCCTGCTTATATGATACATTTTGTGATGATAATAATTACTCATGTTGAACATAACAAATATGTAAATGGTAAATAAAGGAGTGTAATGCACGGGTATGGGAATGGAGGAGACCGTTAAAAAAGTGTACGTTAGAACCTACCCCATATCTTCCCATTTATATTCAAGAATTTATTAAAATGGGAAAACAAGTATTTGTGTCAGGGTAAACAAGAATTTGTGTCAGGGAAAACAAGAATTTGTCAGGGAAAACACGAATTTGTGTCAGGGAAAACAAGAATTTGTCAGGGAAATCGATCTTTACTTTTATGAGGGAACCCTGCACTAGTAACGTTGCACTTGTAATAGTAACGTACAGCTTTCCTACACTTTGCAGAAATACTCCACCAGCGGAAATTAGTATCTAGTACAGTTATGTCTCATATAAAGTCAGTCTTTTTTTTTTTTTTTTTTTTTTTTACAAATTTTCCAAAAGGTGGTCCTCATATTCTTAATCTCCACTAAGGGAATTTCTAAACATAAATAAATACTATTTGTAAATGAGAAGTTGATGCATGTTATTGGAGATCCTTACGCTATTCAAGAAATATTTTATTGTTTACCTAAAATTATATATTCTTACCCCAGAGCAAGAAAAACCAACTAATCACACAGAAAGATCGAAGTTCGAGACATGTCCACATGATGGCCAACGGTCTCATAAGAGCGAATGCTTGCGAAACCACTTGATAACCTATTGTCACCAACCATGGAAGTATAAGTAATGGCCATTTCTGCAAACAGATATGCATAATCAGCACTTTAATCATTTTTGAAATACAGTGTGTTCCGGGAATACACCGATAAAACTCACATACATGTTCAGGACCTTAATAGAAAAAAGAAGTTTGTCTGCAACTTTGGTCTGAAACACCTAATTGCGGAATTGAACGTAGGATGACTACACTGAATAAAATAACCGACAAACTTCACATACGTATTCAGGACATCAATACGAGATAACAGTGTATCTACGACGCTGTTCAGGAACACCTAATTACATTGATGATGCAAATTTAAGATAACCACCCTACGACCATTTCCATTAATTGCCTTAAGTTGGTCGCATCTCAGTAATTAGATATTTTCGACCAAAATCACAGAGACACTTTTTTTTCTTGTATTGAGATCCTGAACACATATGTGAAGCAATTATGTCAATTTATACACCCGGTGTTCAGGAAATTATATTTCACATGTGTGTTCTTAATTTTTTCCTTCAAAAACTTTTTTCATATTACTTAGGAACCCCTTTTTTCGTACATCAGGGGCCGACTAAATATTGACTTACGTGATCGCAACGCATCTTTGCTACCATTTTGCGACGAAGCCGATTGAATATCGTTCTTCCGAATCTTTCCGATCACAGTGCCTCCCAAAATTTTTCTCTTTGTTTACGAGGTGTTTGCGATTTTTTGCATATCAATTTGTCTGCATGTTATCAAACTGTAGACAGTTATTTGGACATGCACCAAAAAAAACTAAATCTAGAATTTATTATTATTTAATAATAAAGTATTAAATGAAGTATAATATTTAAATTAATATTATTTAAATCGAGAAAATTAACGTAAAATACTTTTATGATGTGCCCTCATATTCATAATCTCCACGATCTATGGAACATAATGTACACTTTTGAAGTTCTTCATTGCATAATGCATCAGTTTTAGTTGTTTACTTGCTCTCTGGAAACAAATACTACAAAACAGATAGCATGTTCATTCAGAAATTTGGTTTTAAAATTCGGATTCAAGACTTTCAATATGATAAATTTAGTTTCAAAATCGCAACATCTTACGACTGACCTCATTACACAAATTCCGAAAAAAAAAGTACATTTAACGTTGTTTGTTGGAAATTGATCGCACAGATGCGTTGCGATTACGCAAGTCAATATTTAATTAGCCCCCAGGTCACTCTATTGTTTATATACTTAGGTACTGTATATGCAAAAAGAAAATACGCTGTTAGCTTTAAGAAAAAAAGATGTCCAGCTTTTAACTGTTGAAATTATGGTCACCCAAGGCATACTTGATAGTTTTTGATATTTTGTTCTCATTTAAGAAATTTACTAAAATTCAGAATACTGGTGGGAAGCTTAATCCCTATAGCAGCACAGACAGTAGGCCCAAGAAGGAGACGGTAGAATACCCAATTGACAGCGTTGCTTCTATTAATTGGTCGTTTTGCTGAACATTTACAAAAAAAAAAAAAAAAAAAAAAAATGCCAACGTTGGCCCTACTTTGTAATTGGTTGCTTTGACAAGCATTTGCCAACAAATTCAATTACAAACATTGGCTCTATGTTATAATTGGCTGCTTTGCCGAGCATTTACTAAGAAACCTAATTGTCAACGTTGCCTCTACATTTTATTTGACTGTTTTGCCGAGCATTTGCCAACAAACTCAACTGACAATGTTGGCATTACGTTATAATTCATTGCACTGTCGAACGTTTGTCAACAAACTCAAATGCCAAGTTTGTTGGTTCCGTGATATAATTAATTGCTTTGCCGAGCATATGCTAACAAACTCAAATGCCAACGTTGGCTCTGTGTTGTAATTTGCTGCTTTGCCGAGCATTTGTCAACAAATTTAATTGCGAACGTTGGCTCTTTTTGTAATTGGCTGCTTTGCTGAGCATTTGTCAACAAACTCAATTACCAACAATGGCCCTACGTTATAATTGGTTACTTTGCCGAGCATTTGCCAACAAATTCAATTGCCAATGTTGTCCCTACGTATTAATTTGGAGCTTTGCCGAGTATCTGCCAACGTTGGCCCTACACTGTAATTTGCTGCTTTGCCAAACATTTGCCAACGAATTCAAACGTTGGGTCACCGTATTCTTCAACTTTTTATTTTTGCAATTACCAATTACTAACCATTACTCTTTATAGGGATTACTCAACTGTGCTGCTAGGAAGGAAGATCCTTAAAATTTTAATTATAACAAAATATTTTTTTAAAAAAAGTTTAAAAGCATAAATACCGAATAGACAGCAAACAAAAGCATCACTGAGAAATAACACAGACGTGCAGCATCCAACAGCCCAGTTTGCTCAGGGCTTATAGCTGTAAATAAATCAGAACAAAAGCCAGTTACTATTAAGGAAAAAACGTAATATGAGCTCTACTTGAAATATTATATTTTTTAAAAAATAAGTTCAATAATGTGTCTAATAGTGATATTTTCAGAAAAAAAATATTATTATCTATTTGGTCTAGGAATTAATTCGTGCGGTTGGTACGCACACATTGAAGCTGTAGTACAAACACTAAATACATAAATACCTTAAGAAAAATATTGTCCATCGCTAGCCACCACTTTCGCCCATCTGTCAGGCAATGTATGGATTCCGTGGCGAAAGAAGTCCTCATCCTTGGAAGCGATCCAGTCAGAGACCCATGTTTCGATATCTTCTGAAGAAGTAAACCGCTGTCCAATCAAATCGTTGTTCATGCAATCGAACAAGTAGTAGTCCGAAGGAGCAACGTCTGGTGAATACGGCGGGTGGGGTAAAACTTCCCATCCGACATTTTCTAAATAGGTTTTGACCGGTTTTGCGACATGTGGGCGAGCGTTATCATGTTGAACAATAAGTTTATCATGTCTGTTCTCCCATTCTGGTCGTGTTCTGGCCAGAGCTTGCTTCAAACGCATTAATTGTCGTCGATAACGTTCTCCATTCATAGTTTCACCCGGTTGCAGCAGCTCATAGTACACCACACCTTTCATATCCCACCATATGCACAGCATAACCTTTGCACAGTGAATATCTCGTTTTGGTTGTGATGGACCTGGTTCACCTGGTTTCACCCAGGCCTTTTTTCGTTTAGGGTTCTCGTAATGGATCCACTTCTCATCACCCGTAATAATTCGATGCAGAAACCCCTTTCTGCTCTGTCGTTGAAGCAGCAATTCGCAAATGGTTTTTCGTCTTTCAACGTCTCTCTCTTTCAATTCATATGGAACCCAATGTGACATCTTTTGAATCATTCCCATGGCTTTCAAGCGTTTGGAGACTGTTGTTTGATCAACGCCTAATGCTGCTGCAAGTTGTTCCTGCGTTTGACACGAATCCTGCTCGAGTAATGCTGTCAATTCTTCGTCTTGAAATTTGTTTGGCTGTCCAGCTCGCTCTTGGTCTGCCAAGCCGAAATCACCACTTCTAAACCGTGCAAACCACTTCTGACACGTTCGCTCAGCTAGAGCATGGTCACCATACACTTCCACCAAAATACGATGACTTTCAGTCGCAGTTTTCTGCATGTTAAAGTAATGCAGCAGGACACCCCGCAAAAACACTTTATCAGGCACAAATTGCGCCATGTTCACTTAACTACAAACTGGTTTTGTTGACGCTTTAATCCACTGCCCTATACTACGAACGATACGCGATGACAGGGGTTTGCAACACATGTGTGGATACACGGAACTGTGGGACGCTCCGTTCGTTGCGCCATCTCTTGTCCACCCGCACGAATTAATTCCTAGACCAAATATATTAAGTTAAACGTACTCGTATTTTCGTGTGTGTTTCACCTCTATACTAATCCACACCGTTGGCTTGATACATTGAAGGTAACAGTAGTAAGAAAGCAACCCTACTACTATTTAGAATTAAAATCCATTACGTTGTCTAGACATACTTTTAGATAACTTTTAGAAAGAGAGCCAGGCCCGTATCCACGGGGGGCAAGAGGGGGCCGGCCCCCTCCTAAATTTTGGCTGCCCACCATAACATTTCACGGTAGGCTTGCAAATGAATTATAATATGGTGATGAAGTATAACATGATTGGGTCGGCCCCCCCCTAACTTCTACCGGCCCCCCCTAAATTTTTGGACTGGCTACGGGCCTGAAGAGAGCGTAGGGTATTTAAAATTAGATACAGAAATATATATATATATATATATATATAAAGTTGAAGTCACAGCGTTTCTAGACATACTTTAAGGTAATATTAGAAAAGAGACAAAAGATTATTTAGAATTAGAATTAGAATCAACAGCGTTCTAACTAACAACTAGACATACTTTTAGGTAACTTCAGGAAAGGACTTGTAGGTTTTTAGAATTAGATGTAGAAATATATAGGTAAGTGTAGGGAAGAGACCGCAGGCTATATGGAATTGGATAATATATAAAGTTGAAATCACACCATTATGAAATAAAATGAGGGCAACCAATACAGGAGATAGAGAAAAAATAAAAAGTTGCATGCTTTTATCATTTCGTTATTTGATTTAATAATGATGATAATAATTTGATCACCTTTCTGAAATGAAACATCGTACATTTTGAAAAGCGATAAACCAAAAAATAAAAAAAATAAATAAAAATAAAAAATAAGAACGTCAGAAAGGGACAGGAATATGTCAACATTTCCATCTTCTTGTAATAATGCAATGTTCGATATAGTCCTGATTATGGACTGGAAACATCATGAGTGCATCATATTACACAAAATATTACATTTGTTCTTGGTAAGACAAGAGACATATTTGAAACCTACATAAATGCTAATCTTCACCTCTAGCACTGTATATACTCTAAATAAATTTGTATCTCTAGTTCTTACTTTTTCTTAGGTAACTCCTGGTGTTCTCAGGGAGACGCTCTATATATTCATGGAATCTCCCACGCTGATTTTTGTCCATCATTGAAAAGAATTCTAACAAACCTTCAAACTGGAAATATAAGAGAAAATCAAGAACCATGTTTTTAAAACAAATCCACATTTAAGGCCAACTCCTTGATTATTGAACAAAGATAAGTATAGTTAGTTTGCTACACTGATTTGAACTGTACAGCACATTTTGCAGATCGGAGGGAAAGCAATGAAACAAAGTTGAACTAAGTGCACTCTATCATACACAAAAAGAAATCTTGAAACGTAAACCACTGCTAAGGAAGTACATTGCTTGTCCACAATCAACATCAGATACGGAATAAGTGTCAATACAAGTTTCTGTCATTGCTTTGTTTCAGTATCCCACTAATATTCTGTGAGCCATCCACAAGGAACAAATACAACACATCTTTGATTGGACGTTATTACTTCTGATTAGCGCCTCTGTACGTCAATCGCTACATACATGAATAGCACTCCCGCAGGGGCTGATCCAGGGGGACGATCGGGGCAATTGGCCCCTCCAGAAGAGGAAACCCCATATATCCCATATATCCCTTCCCCTCCCCATGTTGCGGGGTACGGCATCGGAAGTATCATCGTTCATCTCAGCAACCCCGAAAACTGAATTTGATACTGATATATGATCATTTCGATCATATATATATCCCCTCCACCTCCCCCAAGCTGTAGGGTTGAATTTGGATTTAAATAGCATCGGAAGTGTCACTGTTCATATCAGCGACCACAAAAACTATAGATTTGACACTAATATTGGTGATTTACGATCATTTTTTAAATGTCTCTCCCTTAAGTTACACCGTCGAAGTGATATGGCAAAAACATCTCAGATTCGAATTTCATCTGGGTTGAAAATTTAATCGAGATCGGTCGAGTGGTTCAAGAGTTATTACGTTTTATTCATATATATATATATATATATATATATATATATATATATATAGGGTGCGGCACGTAAAACTGGCCCGTCGTAATATTCTGATATATTGTGTGTTTGGCAACACTTAAATAATTTACCTTCCCACCAAGAGATGGCGTGTCAAGGTCGGGTCGACTTACGTGACCTGCAGCAGTCACGTGCAGCCGCAGCCAGTGAAACTTGTCGAAACCAGTTGTGAAAAAGGCCTCGTTGTATTTTGCCGTATTCGATACCCGAGCGTGTTGCCATTGTTGAAGGCTTCATTCTCACTGGATCTTTTGTGAAAACAAAGAATTTGTTTCGGGAGAAATTGGTCGACAGAAAATCCACCAGGTACCCTTGCATGATGAGAAGATTGGTGTTTGGTGTGCCATTTCCGCCACACGTGTTATTGGGCCCATATTCTTTGAGACGACAGTGAACAGTGACGTGTATATGGGAATCCTGGAGAACTTTTATACACACTTGACCGAAGAGGAGCGTCAGTTATGTTACTTTCAGCAGGACGGTGCAACATGCCACACATCAGCTGCATCATTGTCCCTTGTGCATGAGATGTTTACACCAGAGAGGACAATCAGCAAAGGCTTGTGGCCTCCTCGGTCACCAGACTTGTCCGCGTGTGACTTTTACTTATGGGGACTGTTAAAGGGAAGAGTATACGAAACAAATCCACACACAATTGAAGAACCGGGTTCGATTCCCGGCGGGAGCTCATGTGGTTCGGATTCCACGTTAATCAGTAGGTCCACGTCTCATATAGCCTCGCTGCTGAACGGGACGTTAAACTCAAAATCAACTCAACAATTGAAGAACTCAAGACCAGGATCCAGGATGTCACCAATAGCATTAAAACACAAGAACTAACAAGGGTATATATGAATCTCCTCAATCGTGCTCACATGTGTGTTGAAGTGGGCGGAGGACACTTTCAGCACCTGCTGTGAAGGCTGCTGTGAAGGTGAGTAGTCATATTCAATACATTACATTTCATTTTATGTGTTCACTTTACGGGCCGGTTTTACGTGCCGCACCCTGTATATATATATATATATATATATATATATATATATATATATATATATATATATATATATATATATATATATATATATATATATAAAGAGTTATTAAGTTTTATTCATTTCATATATTTGCATTTCATAAAATCGCATGGGGCGGCAAATCGCCTAAGGCCGGCCCGGTGTATTCCTCAGACAGAAGAAGTAGAAGGAAAATTAAGAGAGAATGGAAGAAATCACGAAGAGAATTAAAAAAAAAAAAACGTGGATGATTTTGAATAGTAGAGAAATGAGATGAAAGTTAGTAGTAAGCAAATGTGGATAAGAAAGAAATGAGAGATAGACCAATTGATGCTGACAACACTGGTAGATGATAAGAAATATGTGGTTGAACTACCATAAGAGAATGCAAACGTAAGTCTGCATTTCATAAAAATTATTTAACACCTAACCCTTAATTCTAATCTAGCAGTGCAACGTTATACAATAGAGGATCCAGAGGATAATTTTAAGGATGGAAATATAGATATGTAGCATTTCAAGGATTGAATTATTCCATACCTGCAGAATATTTGAAAAGTGAAAATCCTTAATTTCTTCTCCATTGAATTCCGTTAATGAGGTAGGAGCGTAATTATTCTAGTTGTGTGGGTTTTGGCGGATAGTTTATTTGTGAAATTAAATTTGGATTTTTTTTTCATATTCATATGAGTGTCAGGGTTTTCAGACAGGGAAGTTTTATTTGTTCAAGTTTAGTATCCCCTTTTAACACAGATACTGTACAAAACACAGGTCTGCAGTAGCCAGTGTATAGCGTTCACTGTTTATCAGAAATTGAACCCCGCGACTACGTGCACTAAAGCCTCTCTCGTTAGCTACTAGATTTAAGGGGAAAAACAAGGGCTGATAAGGTTCATTTTAACCATGATACAGGCAATATTTTCTAAGAGAGAAAAATAACGATCTGATTCTTACTGTCTGCTGGGGTAAATATCAAACCTCAAATCCCTTTTGTGGAAAATACAGGTAACCAGCGGCGCAAATCTGTCTTCAACATTGCGGGGGAACGGGTAACACTATTCCCATAATCTTTTCTTTTTTCTTTCTTTTTCTTAAGAGATTCTCAAAATATTTATGAAGTAGAAAACCAATGTTGTGGAGGATGAGGAGAGCAGAGTTGTCTTCAACATTGAGAGGCGGGAAGATTTGAGGTTTATTCTGGGGGGAGATGAGACTCATATTACGATAGATGAATCTGATTTTTGAGGTGAACCTGTTGTCAGGCGATGTAGATGAAGTAGAGGTACATATCAGAATTACAAATCAGTGTCGTGAACACATTCTGAAATCTGAAATTCATGTATATTTATAATTGGTATGTTTCTACTTAGGTGTCCACAATGATCCACAATAAAATTTTTGCACATTTGTTTTATAATAATAAAAATAATGACTTCCTCAAAACTATGAAGAAAGTAAGTAAATTATGTATGACGCAACAATACCCTTATTTGAGCAAAATGATGATAATCTCAATAGCATTATAGGAATCATTACAGGAATTAAACATAGTTGAAAATAGACTAACAATAATAAATGGCAATGAAATATACCCTATTAAAGAATACGATTCCTTTTTTAAGAATGAAACAAACTAAGAGACATCAATTTCATCTCACGTTCCTTTGTGGCTGTCGGACACAAATCATTACAAATTTCAAATCGGATTATTGGGGTAAAAGTCCCTCCAGTTCCAAGATTGAGGGAGACATGTCCCTATTATCCCGCTGGGATTTTCGCCAATGCAGGTAACTAAATCGTCCTCATTGTCAAGCCAAAAAGAATTCTTGACATTCATTTCTACATGAACAGACGCTCAGGTATGTGTAATGATGCTCAAAATTTGTGAAATAAAATTCGAATAAACCAAAATTCATAAATAATTGTCCATAGTAGATTAATATATCTCTTCCTTCGAAAATAGGTTCGAAGGATAGAAATTTCTGAAATTTCATTTTATTTGATTATTGCATATCAATTCGTTTCTAAGCTGCGATTTTTAGAAACGCTTTTCGGGTCTAAATTAAGCACTTCTGAACACATGTTACTTACGGCTTCCTTAATATTATTATCATTTTGAACCAAGAAACTAATCATTAAATAAGTTACCGTAATATCTGAATTTGTGCAACGCACCTCTGTCAAGGCTTTACTGAAGAATGTACCAGAATCAGTATTTCACTTACATTATATAGCTCATGAACTTCGTTTACTCTTATGAAAACAATAATTCATGATTTTTTTTTCTTCCCATTGTTGAGTATTTGATCAGACATTTTCAGGACCGAGACCAGATGAGATTAGATCCATTTCAAGTCTTTCAAGGATACAGGTGAGTGTAATCGACCAAAAATACTTAAGCAAACTGAATATAAACATATAGTAAGCTATTTTACATGACTTTGTCCGTAGTAGGAATCAATCCCGAACCATGCGTAAAGAAAGCATGAACGTTAGCTTCGTGGAAATAAACAGAATAACCTTTTACATGTTGAGTTCTAAGCTACAAACTATGATTGGTCCAAATTTGCTTATAATTTCCATAACATGTTCAGATTGTCCTTTCTAAATGCTTTCTAATTATTTTCGCTGAAATCTACAATAGACCTATAATGTAGAAGTGAAGACTTACTATGCCTGCAAATCCTATTGTCTTTACCAAGACTTCTGCATTCTTGTTGAGAAAGCTAACGATTTTAATGGTAAACAAAACTGTCATCTTTCAGAATCTGCAAAAAAGAAGTAAGTTGCATTAGCAAATTTATATGCTTTTGCTTTCCAAGTAACTATCTTATTAAGGAAAATCATCCAGCTGAATCCCAACTTGGGCACTAACTCGACATTAAATCTAAAATGAAATGAAATCTTTTAGTTTTACGTCCCATGATTATACCGGCTAGGCCAAAGGTGATGGTGATGACAAGAAATGAATGAAATGGTGGAATGAAGAAAGTGGGAGGAAACGGGAGAACCCCCGAGGAAACCTATGCACACGGGGTTTGTTCACCACAAAGTTCACTTGGCGCGAGTTGGGATCGAACGAGGGACCGCATGCACCAGAGGTGAACGCTCTACCGCTGCAGCCCCTACTTGACATTAAAAAATGCAAAAAGAGAAAGAGGCAGCAACCGCAAGTGTGGAAAATGGACAGCTTAAAATACAAGTCGACGGTACTTTGCAGCTACCTCGTATCTGAGAAACAAAACACAAATTTACAGAAGAAAAAAGTTTGAAAAAGTTGGAGATTAGTTAAAAGTCGCTGGCTTCCAACGTTTTCGAAGGTGCTTTCTCTTCTCCTGTAAAGTTGTTTTTTCGAGATACGAGGAAGCTGCAAAGTACCGTTGAAGTGTGAAATGCGTATACTTATCGCTCTGTAGAATATGTGACAGCGCTCCAAGAGCCTTACAGAAAATCTAGATATCAGTAGAGCATGCTCCCACCATAGATGTCTAAATATTCTGCAACACAACGAAGGATATAGAGAGAAAACAGCAAAGGCGGATCCAGTGGGGAGCGATTGCAAGAAGAGGAAATTTTCTTATTTTATATACTGTATAAATAAAACCCCTCCCAGAGTTTGGAGCTCTTAAAAGTAGCTCTAAATAGTAGTATTACAACCCACCGTCCCCCAGAAGTGAGTCCTGGATTCGCCCCTGGACAGCTTGTATGTTTATAATGTTTTAGGCTATATAATAACTCTGAGTTAGTTATATTATAATTATAGAAATATTTCAAAAATAATTCATATATACCCTACCAAGTGTTCAAATAATAACACAAGAAGTCGAATTTCTTTGAACTACTGTAGTTTTCGTAGATTTTCTGCATTTAACATTATTTTTTTAATCTTCTTTACAAACGAAATTACATACATCTACTATAGATACGTAGCTTCCTCTCATACTATACAGTATACATAGAACTATCCAAAAAGAACAAGTTTCTACAAGATTGTCCACACACACACACACACACACACACACACATACATACATACACACACACACACAAAGGATATCGTAAGATACAGACCATAGGAAATGATATCATAAGATACGAACCATTATCCTTAATAACATATATTTCTACAAGTTATCTTTACATGTTCTTCTGCGGTTGGCAATTCATGTCAGCGATACGTTGCAAAAACTCATTAATTGTAGTTGGAGGAGAAGGTAATGTGCAAGACATCGTGCAATAATGCACTAGATATGCTCAATCCGCGAGAGATTAGTTGAATGCGCCTTGTCAAGGAAGCAGTGGAGCATTGTCTCTATCGAGAAAGTGTAGGAGACCAATGCAGTCGCAAGTTAACATTGGAAAGTGTCTTCTTATAAAAGGATCATAACTGAGCCCATCTTATCGACTGGCCAAAGATCTATCAACGCGTATCAGGATCTAGTGGTCATTGAATCAAATCCAATGGCACTCCATACTACAAGGCAGTGCCAAACCAGTATGGCGATGAAGAATTCAGTGTAGTCCAGCCAATTGCTACGATACTATCACAGCCATAAGCAATCATCATAATGCTGCAGAGGGGATGCATATTCATCCAAGAAATATACACAGTATGTAGTGTTATTCGGCTATTTGTGCACGATGGTCTCGGTACCATTGCAGCCGCACACGCGTATGCTATGTAGTCAAAGGGAACCTTAGCAATAGGTTACCACAGTTCGAAAAAGATCACTAATTGCAGTGCAACAACTCGAGTAAGTGCACCAGTATTTCAGAGGTAGCTCTCCGATCCGCCATAGCTATGAATACAAAAACTATGTCCTCTATGTCCGTGGTATGACACTACCTATGTCCTTCTCTATTGTCTTGCTGGAGTCATCTACTCCATATCTATATAATTGCATTCCGTGCAAACCGATGTCACGGAAGGATATTTCGGAATCGTGATATGCCATATTTCCTCCACAAACAAAGGCGGACACATGCTGGATCTGTTACCGCATTTGACGAAGCATTGTTCAACCTTCAAAACATGACATCAGTTGTCCACTAATGAACGGTGCCTCTTTCTCCTACCAGAGATGTGCGTCTACGCGTAAAAATCGATAGTTTACTTTTATGTGTCAACTATGCGTAGACAATGTAAACAACGTAGACTATGTAGAATATGTCAACAACACGTAATTTAATATGGCATCGTGGACAATAAAGGAGCTTTATTTTGTCGTTACCTTGCGAAATTGCGTACAAAATAAAATGCCTAGACCAGCGAATAGTAACTTTCGAATACTTAGATTCGTCTTGATGAAGGAAAATGAAAAATATTATGCATTTTGTAAAATATGCAAGAAAAAATTGGCAAATACAGCATATTCAAGATTGAAAGCTCACAGGTGAGAATTAGTTTTGTAAATCTCATTATAAAAGCAGTGCTCGAAGTGGAAAATCTAAGGAAGTGGTATGTGCAGAGCAGAGTAAACATACAGATTAGATAATTCCCTCTACATTTTTATATGTTACTCGTTTCCCTAATCTTTCGATGCACGCATATTTGCGGATCCCAAACGTTTCAGATATCCTCTGATCTGATTGGTCGACACAGATACGATATCACAAGACATGATCTACATATAGCACAAAGTAAACGGCAAATGGTGTCGGTTCTGGTAGCTGAGTGGGGTAGCGCGATATGCTAGTGAGGGAAATATTTTTGGCGTGGGTTCAAATCCTGCCTACGGACAGTTTTTTTACTACTTTTTTAAAATTTTTATAACACTTCTTTCGTTAAAATAAAATTAAAAATAATATTCCAAAAGTGATTCAACGATCATTTTTTAAACATTTTCATTAAACTTCTTTCATTAAAATAAGTTTGCCCTTGTACTATATAGATCCACAGCAAATGTAGTAGTAGTACGTTGCCCTTGTACTATATAGATCCACAGCTAATGTAGTAGTAGTAGTAGTAGTAGGAACGGGTTAGAAGCCCCGCAGGGGTTGTTTGGGTTCTGTTCTCGACATCAAATTGGTAAGAATGCTGAAACGTTTGGGATCGGCAAAAATGCTCGCTGCACCGAAGCGAAACAACTGAATGAGGAAATATGAACAAACGAGCACCGAAATTGTTCCTTACATTTGATAGTGGTTGTCTACATAGTCTACACGGGAAAAGGTGTCATGTAGATTACGTATAAATTACAGTAGACAATCGCGTAGACGTAAAATTATAGTTTACGGCACATCACTGTCTCCTACTGAGGTTTCTGCTTCCAGAGGGATTGATGTGTCGTGAAACTTCACTGCTAATCATTTTACTGTCCATCTATTCTCTACACATTATATAAATGTCGGGTCAATCCGATGACTCCTTTTTTCTTATTGCATGTTTAATATCCAACATTGTATAATCATCCCGGTCTTTCTAATAGATGAACTTGATATAGTAAACGATAAGAATTCGTCACAACTATTTTAGCATTTTAAGAAGTGTAAAATAACGTTACGATATATATTTTTTGTTTCTCCATATTATGTTCCACTAAGAGTCTAACATTGCATATTACCAGGTCCTTCATACACAGAAAAAATAGTTATTAAAAGGTTCGGGCAACCTTAGCAAACTTTCTGTCTCCAGTTCTTAAAGTAAATAATGTTATGCTTTAGTTATTACTAAAATAATATTACTCGTATTAGTGAAGTATGAACAAAATAATAAGGTATTTTCAGAAAATTTCTTCCGAATGAAACTTACACATGAAAAGTACACTTCCCGTTTGTGGATTTTTTCAAGAGAAATTATTCATACCAGATATGGAAGTCATTTATGAAATATGAACAGCATCGCTTCAGAATCCTTCGGTACTTCCGCAACATTTTTTATAGAGTTGGTGAGTACTTCAAATTATATACCCCTGGTCAAACTCCCTCTATAAAAACTATTGCGAAAGTACCTCAGGATTGTGAAACTTAGATATTTGGATAGGGGACATACTAGTTCCTAAGTGAAGTCTTGACCCGACAACGGTAAGTTCCATAGTTTTGGAACTATGGGCCTTTAAATTTCAATTTTTTATGATTTCGGCAGCCTATAACTCCGAAAGGAAGCATTTGTGCACCCAGGTTGATCTATACTTTTTGCCTTATCTTTGTGTCAGGAATCACCTCCCAAACTTGTCGGTGTTGTTTTGAAACACCCTCTATAATAATTCATATAAGTTATGACGTGATTCAATAATGCATTTTCCCTGTAATAAACTCCTCTAAAAACGTCTAGGTGTGTCTCGAAAGCCAAGTAGTAAAGCTTATTGATATTATTACAATTACAAATATCTATATGTAAGTGGGCCGCGGTGGCTCAGTGGTACAGCGTTCACCTCTGGTGCTTGGGGTCCCGGGTTCGATCCCAGCCCCCGCCAAGTGAACATTGTGGTAGACAAACACCGTGTGAGTGTGTTTTCTCGGGCTACTCCCGTTTCCTCCAACTTTCTTCATTCCACCATTTCATTCATTACTCATCACCGTCTCCTTTAGCCTAACCGGCATACGCGTGGGACGTAAAACTCAAAGATTTTATCTATATCCAAAACTGTGGGAGTTATTTTTCTATTTAGATATGCTCATCTCGGGTATGTAAGTAGAAACAAAAGAAGAAAAATGGAGGCCTTGAAAGTAAAACGTAAACAAATTCACCAGTGTTCAGAAGATGTCTATAATGCACTGATCTGAGTAGGTTGGTGGGTCGTATTGGGTTATGATGCATGATGGGTTACAGTGGGTCACGTCATGCTGACCCACGGCCCACCCGATTTCTGAAAATTACCAGTTCTGGATTTTTTTTCAGGGAAATGGCATTTGTCGCACTATAGAGCTCCTATTGAAATATTGATGTATGAAATATAAACAAAATCGTAAGAATCATTTTTGAGAAAATCGCAATTATGTATTTTCACCAGTCATTAAACTACATTTACTAGTGGGGAAGAGGTTGGAAGAAAATTCAAAGAAAAAAAGGAGCAGAGATTCTTGTAAAATCTTAAGCTTAAAATTTGGTACGGACATGTTGAATGGTATGCCCTCTAAGTAAGTAAATACATTTACATCGAGACAAAGAAAAACTAATGTTTTGTCATTTAGAGAGCCATGAATTCAATTTATTTTACGATTACTATACTTTCTTTTCTTCTATCGTCCCTCGAAAGTAAAAACGATTAAACGCATTTGTACAAAATATTGTAAGTTCGATTCTAGGTCCCACCAAATGTGCTTTGTGGTGGACAGATATCATGTGCTAAGGTTTTCTTAGGGCTCTACACTTTCTTCCCAATTTTCTGTAGCTTGAGCGAATAATCGTGAGACATTCAAGATCTCAGGAAAGAAAAATGTTTATAACATTGTGTTGTACCGCTCGGCGGTGTCCTTACGTTCATTCTGAAAACTAAAAAAAAGGAAACTATGACAGGCATGACTCACTGGCCCCCATACAGTAACTTAAGCTACGTTGCCAATATGCAAGAATCTTGTAGCTGTTATTAAAAAAAATCTTGCAACCCTTTAATATTTCTCCATATAAACATAGTTTTAAAGAAATATGCAACAATTTTTCATCTTCCAAGGATTCAAACCATGTGCAACTTTCTGGGTGGTCTTGCTTGCTACTTGCTATCGCTCTCCCATTGACATAAAGAAAAACAGTTTCGCCGCTTTCGAAACGACGGATTGTTTTGGACGGGGAAGCGCGCCAAAAATACATGTTTTTAATGAGGAGATCCACTATTTATCCAATAGTACATGGATGGAGGTAGGCTATCCTTCTTGCCTTGAGAAAGTTGTGACTGTGTAAGCAGTAAATAGAAAGATGGGGTTGCAAGATTTTTTAAATGACACCTACAAGATTTTTGCAGTATGACAACCTAGCTTTAGGCACTGTGCAATGGTGTTGCGGATTTTGTCTAGCCCAGAATCGACAGTTTTGTTTATTGACATAACCTCGGAGGTAGAAGTGAGCTTCGTCGGACGTGGTAAGGTGTTGCACAAAGTCATCATCTATGCTGATTAGTATTATCAGCACCTTGGTCGAACAATTTATGCACCACTTATTGCTTGTATACGGTAGATACAGTTGTAAGTCCGTTTTAAGTGTTCGCTAACAGTGACAGTGAAATATGCACTTTACGACACAATTCCCGAGTTGATTTCTTTGGACTTTGGTCCATGTCATTGAACACAGGTTGAACGTTTATTACACTACACGACGATCGAGGTCTCCCAGGCCACTGTTCTTTGTTCATATTTGCTGTCTTACGAAAGTTGTGAACAGCAGGCAGTATGACCTTTGGAGATGGTGCTACCCGTTTCTTAAAATGTTGTTTGAAACCCAGTTATGCTGTGATGATGGAGCTTCCAACACTGAAGAACGTCTCCATGACGTATGAAATTTTAACGGAGCGGCTGTCCACATCCAGGAATGTCGTTTCAGCTTTTGCTTGGGAGGGGGGGGGGGAGGAAAGACCCCTTGATATAAGTAAAATTTCGCATTTTTCACTGATTTCCTACTATTTTATTGACAAAAACTATACAAATCTCAAACTCAGGGGGGGGAATTGCCCCTCCCTGCCCCCCTAAATAACGCCTCTGTCCACATCACGATGATTCTGTAGAACAATGAAAGAAACATGTATCAGTAACTCCCATGCTTATATTTCCTGTTAACTTATACACGCATGACTGTTATTTCTCGTAGTATTCAAAATATAAATATGGCCCACATTGTACACACTGCAATATTAGTGCGAACACAGCAATATAATTTCTTGCTTGTAAACCTCATCTAAGAAAACGTTTAAAACTTTTTTCTGACATATATATATATTGACTACACGAAATAAAAAAAAATGTTCCTTGTTTCTCATGACTATTCGAAAAACAAGTCTAGAGAGGGGAAAATGTTATTCGTTGCAGAGATGAAAATTTTCTTCTCTAGGGAAGATAGATTTTTGTCAACGGGAAATCCCTGGCATCCTCGTCAATTCACAAGTACTGGTTGAGACTGGTTCTTGTTTTGACCACACTGAAAAATTCCTTGCTTTGTTTCCTTTTTTCTGTTCACGTTAAACTTATGACTAGAAATAAAACAGATTTGCTTACCTTTCCGCCCCCTTACTGAAAATATGACCCCCTCAGGCGCTGAGCCTCCTCAAAATTAATATCAATAACCACTTAAATTTTTTAAATATCCATAGTGCTCTTGGGATATAACTAATTATTTATTCAACAATGAGTGAATATAACAAAGATTAATACTGTTGTGTCGAAATTATTATTATATGTAGTGTGGAACATTCAAAAACACTGCAAAGTTCTGCTTATGCATGTATAGGTAGAGCAATTAAAGTCCGGAATCGTTTTCTTCTACTACCAACTTTTATTACAAAATCCTCTTTTCTATAAATTGTATTTTTCTAAAATCACTATGATGTAAAATCCTCTAATACTTGGGTAAAATATGGTATCCGAAGGCCCGAGCAACCTAGGAAAGGGCCTCCATAAAGCTCTGAGCAATCTAGGTGTAGTGGGTTTAGGATCCCCAATTGCTCCACGCAAGCAGAGGGAGGGTTGAAAGTCACAAAGCTCCATGCAAGCTAGATGACTGAGGTTAGATGTCCCCACGGAGCTCCGAGCAAGCTAAGTGGATAGGAAAGAAGGCCTAGAGCTCCGAGGAAGCTAAAGGTTGTGGGTTAGGTTTCTCTCAAAGCTCCAGGCAAGCTGATAGAGTGGAGGTGACTAGCCGAAGACTAGTGGTGGGCACAAAAACCGGTTTTTCGGTTTTCTTCAAAACCGGTTATCGGTTTTCTCCAAAACCGGTTATCGGTTTTCTTCAAAACCGATTCCGGTTTTTCTCAAAATTTGTTCTATTTCTGACCAGAATAGTGTTTCCGGAAACCGAATCCATTTCCACAGAAATAGTCTTATGTGTTTCCGAAAAGTTTTCACCGAACCGGTTTTGGAGAAAACCGAAACCGGTTTCGGTTAAAAACCGAACCAGTTTTGGAGAAAACCGAAATGTCGGTTTTTCGGATTTCGGTTTATATAAACCGGTTTTCTGTTTTTATAAAAACCGGTTTTGCCCATCCCTACCGAAGACTGAATTATTGCTGTGATCCTTCTGGTTTTATAAATGCTCCAATGTGGCGGTGGCGCTGGTACATAAGCACGTGTAGTTCTGTGTTAACAGAGCCATGTGCGGGATTGGCGTTTAACGAGAAAATGTATCCAAAATTGAATATATACTATTCGATAAGTGACAACGAGTCAACTAAAATGCGAATTCTCTTGGGTGATTTTTGAGAAAATCCAGAAAAAAAATGTTTATGGCTTTAAAAAGTGTCATTTGTTGCTTCGAATCTCATGAAGTTGATGGTTTCTATTCTCCTGAAGTAGGTAATTGAAGTAATAGATTTATTTATAGTTATTTTCCCTAACAATGGCCCACGCAGTCCAAACATTGACACATAATACCTTAATAGTAAGACGCGCACAGTGTTTGTAAACTTTTATAAAATACTATTAACTTAGAGCGTAAAAAAAATTAAAAGATTAAATATACGTTGATTGGTGGATCTCATTCAGCCGAACAAAAGAATATGAGTGCACGAGGAAAAATGTCATTTACAGGGTTATTATAAATTATTGAAGCGATTTCACAAATTCACTGTAGCTCTAGTAATTGAGATATTGTTACAAAACTCAGCAGTAACGTAGAAAAACTCTAAAAAGTTTGTTTGTTGCAGGTGTACTTCAGATTTCTCTCATGAGAGCGCAGCAGTGAGCAGTGAGGCAAGATCGCGACAAGCGCCGAGAAAGCATTTCATATCATGGTCTCCACGCTCTCCTGACCTAAGCCCATGCGAGTTTTTGGGGTGAGGTTATGTGAAAGATTCAGTGTTCACACCTCCTCTATCAGCAAACCTGCCAGAACTGCGAACTTGCATGAACAATGCTTTTAAACTCATTGATAGTGACATGCTGCGCCGATTGTGGGAAGAACTTGATTTTCGGCTTGATGTCTGTCGAATCACTAAGGGGGCACATATCGAACATTTGTAATTCTTAACAAAAACTTTTTGAGTTTTTTTGTGTGTATGAAAAAAATTATCGCAACATATATAGAATACAATTATTATAGAGCGGTGAAATCGCTCCAGTCATTTATAATAACCCTGTATTGGCTGGATAAATCAGGTATATACGGACTCCGTGAGAATTGTGCGTAATTCCCTGTTTATACGTTGCAAGTGTACCACACCATTTTGGAAAGGGAGCGGACATCCTGCTGATGCCGTATTCATATACACATACTCTTCTTCCATAGTCCTGTTGGTACAAAGGGCGTATGGAACACCCTCATTCCGTCGTTTTCCTCATTTTCTCCAACATCTGTTCTGTAACCCATGGTTTCTTAGCTGTTTTTTGTTCGCGATAACCCACTACTTCTGCAGTCTGCTGTATCAGAGTTTAATATGGTCCCATTGACTGTTACTACCTGCACCTATCTTTCCTCGTTTGAGAATTTTTCTTCGAATTGCTCAACGAAAAGATTTCTTACTTTCTCGTTTTTCAACTTTTCAGTACTCAACCACTTCGACCAGCACATAGTTATAATAAGAGATAATGTCGGTCCCGGGGAGGGTCGTATCATTCTTCAAGCTATTCCGATACCTATCCTGAATCATAACAGAGTCAACCATCCTATCTGATATCTGCGGCCCCTATTGAGGATATCCAGGTATATCTTCTTTTCTTGTAGTGATTGAACCAAGTGAATTCTGTCTACAGAAATTGACATGTCCCTCTCCCCCTTCATTTCTTTCGCCTAAACCAAATTTGCTTACGACACTTATTTTTCTATTTTTTTCTACAACTGAATTGAAATCTCCCATTAGAATTACGCATTCACCTCTCTTCTCCCTGTCTATAATTTCTTATATTTTCTCTTAATTTTCTTCTACTTCTTCAGTTGTATGCAAAGTCATCGGTGCTTATGTCTGTATCACCAATGGAGCATTCGTATTTCCTTTATGTCTTAATAGCATAACTCTATCAACAAATCCTACTTTCAGTACCTTCTCTTTTAAGTGCATACCAAGTCATAATCTTACACCATTGTGACCGCTCTTTTCATTACTTGAGCTAAATATTCTATCTACATCCCTCGCTCTTCAACATCTTCCCATATAACTTTACAAACTCCTACCAAATCTAGATAGCTTTGCTTCATTTCTTCTTTAAGATTTTCTGATTTCTCTCCCTTGTAACATAATACGTACGTTCAATGTACCTATCCTAAGGCTTTCGTTCTTGCTTGTCTTTCTTTCCCTGCCTTCCGGAGATACGAATTGAAAGATATTTTACTTCCGGAATTATGATGTGCAATAGACCACTATATATATATATATATATATATAGGGAAATATAATGGTGGTATATATCCCAAACATTAAAATCACTCCCACTGTATCCCAAACATTAAAATCACTCTTATCACGCCTGGGAGACTATTCCATGCAAGAAACAAATTCCATGTTTCTTCATTTGGGCACAGGAAATTTCCAAATTATGTTCTTAATTTTTTTTTCAAGTTCCACATTTTCTTAACACTTCATGTTTCTTCTGCCATTTTGTGTTTGGTATGGTTTGAAAGCATTGAATGCATAGTATACAATAAAAGATTAAAAAAAATCCATCAGTTTTTGTTCTGTATTTATAATACCTTGAAATTGACACTTCATTACTTCGCTGCAAAGGAAACTCTGTGAGGAAAATCTTGCTCACACAAATTCAAAGTTTTTCTTTTGTTTAAAATGTTTTTATATTTTATATCTATTTCTATTAAGAGTGAGCGCAATCCTCTTATTTTCCAACAGAACATAGTTATTGTAGTTTCTTTTATTTACACTCCATTTCTAGGCAGAGACAACACATCTTTCCTCCATTTTATTGTTTGTTTAAACAAGTCACGTAACGACCCGTACCTTTAGTTCGGTCTTACTTGTTAGCTCTAGACTTCATTTGTCTCGATTCATTCTTTTTTTTTTTTTTTTGGCCTTTTCTAATTGCGCGCAAGATTGTTCGGCGTGTGAGGGAATCGATCCGTGGACACAAGACATTAAGACTACCTTACTATCGAAAACTCTACGAGAGACGATGACCAGAGCAGAGAAACTGATTTATTTGTTCAGAGAGATAAGCACATTACTCTGGCTTCGTTGGTCTTCAAATTTACTCTTAATTTCGCCAATAAGTTATTATTAAAGTCTGTTCCATGCAACCTGACAGGAAACTCCCCTATCTCCAACCACTTACCAGTGCAGAAGGGAAAACTAGTAGTTGACCTTCACAGGGAGGGAAGCTTTTCTAATAAACAGAATTGTGGAAACTCTAAATTCGTAAGTCAATTCGCTCGCACCTGATGTTGAGAAAGCACTCCTGTTCCTTTTGGCTATCAATCCGGAGTAACAATTACTGTTTTTACTTTTTGTCTTGTAGAAAATTACTGCATATTATTTGTATACTAAAGTTCACCCTACTGTAAAACATTTTATTGTCTTAACAAATATCAAAAGCATTAAAATCAATAAGAGCTCAATCTGCCCAATTTTGTATGAATGTGGAAGTTCCCTAAAACGAATATAAGAACGGAAACTGTGGGGTTTCGAAAATAAAATGTTGATAAAAACATTTGGAGCAAAAAAGGCATACATTCAGGTAAATTAAAACGGTATACAAGCTTCTATTACGCAATAACTACAGCTCATTGACAATTATAGAAATAGTAAAGTTAATACGTATATTTTTCTAAGATAAGCATAACAAGCTACTTGTATGGGAAATACGCACCGAATTCTATTCAAAAAGCCTATGAGGAGCTGGGTGAAAGAGAAGGCTTCCGGACAATGTAAAGCAGGATCTTTGAAGAATGGTTGATAACAAACATGATACATTGACTTGTCTCAGGTTAAAATCTAATGGAAGTGTTTGTTTCTGCTACGATGAGCCTTTGAGCTCTATAAGCTAAAGATTTCGTTATTTTTGTATAATTGAACGAAATCGTATTTATCGTTGTCCTCTCTTTATTATACAATAATCCACTCTTGTTACAACATTTAACTACCCTGCACGTCTGGGGCCGCGGTGACTCAATGGTAACGCTTTCACCTATGATGCATGGGGTCCCTGGTTCCATCCCAGCTCGCGCCAAATGAACTTTGTAGTAGACAAACGCCATGTGCCTGGGTTTCTTCGGAGATGTTCCGTTTCCTCCCACTTTCTTCATTCCACAATTTCTTTCATTTCTCATCATCACCGTCTTCTTTAGCGTAGCGGCATAACCATGGAACGTAAAACTCAGAGATTTCATTTTATATTCTGCACGCCATAACTGTGTCTCTCTACAACTTAATTTCTGCAAATAATCAGGCCTATTCCTATTAATGGAGACCGATAATATTTTTAAGACAATAAAAAGTAATTTTCCCCTCTTCTGCTTGAGAGGCTCAGCATATATATCAGGTTTAGCATTTCAGGTTCTATTCTTATTATCTAAATGCTCTGATAATTTACTCACATATATTGTACTTGGTTTTTAATTTTACACCGTGTACGTGGATTTTCTCGGAGTTCTCCCGTTTCCTCCCACTTTCTTCATTGCACCATTTCATTCATTTCTCACCATCACCGTCTCCTTTGGCCTAGCCACCATAACCGCGGGACGAAAAACTTATAAAGATTTCATTTTCGGTTTTCGATTCCATACTATCATGAATTTATTGTATCAATAAAAAGTACAAATTCAATTACCAACCCTGCCATTCCGACATTATGTCACAAGCCCGACTGCCAAAAAGAAGGAAAATAAACAATAGAACTGTTCAATACGTGTTACTCACTTATGCAGGCAAATGTAATTGTTTTAAAATAAGTAGTGTTATTATTGTCATTTATTATTTAGACATTATTTAGATACACTCTATACCTTTGTGTGCGGGGGCTGATGGTGAAAGACGGAACACCAACATTCACCTGTACTTGAGCGAAAACTTCTTTTTCCTATCAGCTTACGTGAAACAGATTAATGCTTTAACGCTACATGCAAAATTCATAAAGCATTGAAAGAGTGGCACAAATGATCAAACTTAAAACTCTAGTCAAAAGAATGATTTTATTCAAGGTGTCACTTCACCTTCCTATCTAGAAGAAGACCGGGATTCGATTCCCGGCGGGAGCTAGTGTGGTTCGGATTCCACATTAATCAGTAGATCCCATTTCATATAGCCTTGCTGTTGAAAGGGATGTTAAACTCAAAATCAACTCATCTAGAAGAAGGGTGAAACAAAATTCATTACTGCTACCAGCTAACAAATATTTATACACCATTTCTTGTTGTAAAAATAGTAGTTCTATATGTCAACCCATAAACGTAATAGTATTATTACGTTCATGTGTATACGTAACAAGCATCTGACATAAAGTATATCTCTTCCGTTCCTCTCAATAGCTTCGACTATGTGGCTCTTTGTTTCCTTCTTTTGTAATAATAATAATAATAATAATAATAATAATAATAATAATAATAATAATAATAATAATAATAATAATAATAATAATAATAATAATAATACTGTTTTCGTCACAAACTTGCGACTTTAAGATCTACAGTGTAGTACATTGTTTATGACAACACACTAGACATTGTTTATAAAAAGACCGAAAAACTTTATTCACTAACTTAACGTCCACGGTTTGAACTGCAAGAAACGATAATATTTCTTCGTGATAATATGAACATCACGGTGAAATTTTTTTTTTTTACACAATTTTCTTTTTTCATACGACTGGATAATTTAAAAATCTATTGTAAAGAAAATAAAACATGCCTTCAGCGGAAATCGATCTGAGGACCCCATGAACTTGAGCCCACATTGTCACAGATTATGACATTTTTATATATAAAAAAGTTAACTGACTCACCGAACGTGTCTCAGTAACTTAATTGAACTACTTATTACTAATTTTACTTGCTTTACTCGGTTATCGTGCTTTTTCCAATTACCTAGAACGACAGGGACACGAACACAGAAACTACGAGGACAGTTAAAATCACAAAGGCTCTCCCATCGGGAATCGAACCCGGGACGCCGTACACCAAAAGCGGACGTGCTAGCCACTAGACCAACGGAGATGGCTGCCATCAAGCCCTGCTTACAAGGAAAGCGATACATTGTGTGATTTGTCGAAACAATCAAAGCAATTTACATCGTATTGTATTTTTTCCTTGTTTCATTTTTATTAGTTCACTCTTCGTGTTTTTCGTACATTGCATGAAAAAAAGAAATACATTTTTCGCTACGATGTCAAGGTATACTCTTTTAACTGATTAGCAAATACAAAGCTATGGCGAAATTCTATGGGGTAATGTGTAGTATTTGATTTTCATAGTAGCAAGGGACAAGATACTATCCCGCAGAAAACATGCATATAATTGTTTGCATATAGTACTGTACTGTATGTTCAATAAAATAAATAATGTAATAAGAAGAAAAATAAACAACTATAATAAATAGTGTACAGAATTATCTTTGTACCCATCCGTGTTAATCGAGTTTTTGCTTATCCGAGATATCCGGTGCACATTAGTTCGAATAAGCGGGATTCTACTGTAAATATATTTTTCCATCCGCCTTTGCTAGGTGGAGCCTGTTCAACTGGATGATGCATGACCAACAACTTAATGGAGTACTATTTCTGGGGTTTTTGACCCTCTGTCCGCAATTTCTTCATTTAAGTGTTCTCCCAATTTTTATGTAGAGATTTGAAAAATTAAAAAAAAGAAAACCTTGGTATCTAGAACGCTTCTCTCTGGTGCGAAGGTTCCTTGGTTCGATCCGTGGTCACACAAATTTGTGATGGACAACATGGTGTCCTTGGGTTTTTCCATTTTCGTGCATTCTCATTTCATAAATTCTTTTATAGTAATTTATTTTTATTAATCTTCCATCTTTAGCCACAAATTATTGTATAATTGGGATATAAGATTACAAATTTCAATTCATTACAAGAAAAAGTCTGTCCTCCTTCCCCCTTGAGACCAATTCGATCTTAACGCAAACCACCCTAATCGTTTTTCTACAGAGAGGCATAAAGAACTCCGAAACATATTTTAGGATACCTTATAATGGGTTCACTCGAGAGACGATTCTATCAAATAGAAAATTTATAGATAAAATACGAACTGAAACATTTTTGGTGGCGGAACGAAAGTGTGAATATATGTAATTATTGTCAGTGCACAACATATTGAAATGAATTTTGAGTTATAGTGAATGTATTGTATGTAAGTTGGTTCGTGTTTTATGCACTGTAGTTTTTGTTATATCTACACTGTGTTTTTACTGAGCCCTCCTGAAATCAATCTGCAAGTATTATAGGGAGCTAGCTTTAATGCGAGGCTGAGGAATTCAGAGTTGATTGGCAGGTTCCCCACCCCGTCGCCAAGAAACGGTCACTCGACGGTCCTGGGCAGGGTTGCCAGTGCGTTGTCAAAAAATTCAGCTAATACTCACTTAATTCAAAGAGTTTATGCAATTATGCAATCCCTATCGACTATCTCTGTATACGTGGACACACGCAAATTAGGCTGTGATAACAAATGCTTCAGTTTTTTCACTTCGCTTCTTCGTCGCACTGCACTATGGCCTTCTTGATTACTCCTCTAGCTTTGCTGTGTATAGTTTGCCCTCTCTTTCGCTGTGAAGCCATTGTCAAATGAATATTAAGCAACAAAACCGCAACTACAACAGCACACAACAAATAACCAACTCACACTCTCTTCAGAATGACATTCAAGTGACTAATTTTTAACCCTGGCAACGCTGACATATAGAAGGAGGAAAGAGAGTATTGCAAGAGTCAGGCAGAAAAATTGTTGAAATTCTTCCCCCTTTACCTCAGCCCCGCTGGTAAACAAGCTAGCTCCCTATAATAGTAATGGAGGTCCTCATTTAGTTCGTGCTCTGGTTAAATAAAGATAAAGCCCTAACGTAACTGAAAATGTAAGAAATGTGTCAAATTCGGTAGAACCGTCTGCTCGAGTAATACCCTTGTAATTACCAGATTTAATATAACTTTTGAAAATGTAATCAATTGTTAAAACAGTATATCTCTAATAGCATGCTTGGAATTTCCATAGTGACTCGAAACTGTGTACATGTAATGCTTTATGTCAACTGTTGAGAAAACATGGGTCTAGGTGAGTTCACGATTCATAAAAATTTAAATAATGTTTTAGCATATGCATTGCTGTACGAAGACCTCTACGTTAAGAATAATTATTTCAAAAGAAAAGGTATTGAATACTTTTAAAATGTCACGCTGTTCAGTAGAATTTTCGTTGTCCTACCATGCGCACTTTAAGTGTTGATACAGCACTGCCACGCCGAAAAGCCATAATATATGTAGCTTTACTATGAACTATTTGTGAAAAATCCGTAAATTTATTAAAATACCGGAGCAGATTTACTGTACGGATCCACATATTTGTAAAAATTATGGAACATATTTGTAATAATATTTTAATAGATCAGTGTGTATGATTTAAATATTCACATGTTCTTACCTGTAAGACACATATTTACGTAAAAGTACACTAATAAAAGTTTTAACTTATTAACCACGGATTCGCCCATAATGTAACTAGCTACCGCAGTATACAAAGTGAAGTGAAGTGAAGTACCTGAACTCAGTGTGCTAACTCATGAAGCACAACTAGAAGTGTCCGAGAGTTAAGGAATCCTTATAATTGTGTAATTTAGGTAAGTAATGTGTTATGTTACTTCGGAACACAAATACGCGAAATTTTGGGCGTCGAGGTTTTGGCCACGCAAGGTTGTTGCCCGCAAGATTTTGGGTGACGATGTTTCGACCGCAAGATTTCGTCTTTATCCTTACCTAAATAGGAAATTTACCTAAAATTAGAAGGTAGGAGATACCAGCAGTAATAATTTCCTTCTAAGGGATTACTTTAGATCGGTGAAACGTAACCCCGATTAGAGGCTGAAACCGCCTTCTCTCAGTTTTATTTTTTATGACTTTAAAACATTTCACACTTCAATTTCAACTATTGCTTCAAAGTCCCATTATACACAGTAGTACTCTACGAAACTGACTTTAAGTTTGACATCTTTCAAATTTTGTCGGCCTTTACAATGATTACTTTCCATACCTCTACAAAAACAAACCCTCCGGGTAATTAGAGCTGATATCAACCGCCAACATTATAGGCAAAATATTGTTAGATGTTCTATCTTACGGTAGTAATTGAAACTTTACCTTTACAGCTTATAGTTTTACCGACAGAGGACTGTGCAACTCTTTTCATATTTTGTGCAAAGTTACCCCTGAAATGCAAAGTAACCCCGTCTTACGGTAGTCGTTTCCTGAGAATATCCCTAAGAATAGTAAACTGTGCATCACAGAACATTCAGCTGGAAGCATTTTTGCCGATCCCAAACGTTTCAGTATTCGCGCGCTACCCTAGCCAGCTGTTTTAAGTTGGTCATGTAAAATGTACAGAAAAATTTGGGCATCTTTAATTTGCGCATTTGACGTCGAGAAAAGAACCCAACGAACACCTGCGTGGCTTCTAACCCGTTCCTACTACTACTACTATTATTACTACTTTTACTACTACTACTATTACTTTTACTACTATTTTCACTACTACTACTATTTATACTATAAATCCGTATAGTAAAATTGCACGCTTATTTTAATGAAAAAAATGTTATGAAAATTTAAAAAAAAAACTTTCCTTGATTCGGGTTTGAACTTACACTAAAAGGACTTTCATTACTAGCCCACTCGATAAATCACTTTTGAGTATTATTTTCAACCTTATTTTAATGAAAAAAAGTGTTATGAAAAATAAAAAATAAAATTTGAAATTAAAAAAAATAAAAACTCTCCTTGGACCGGGTTTGAACCCACGCCAAAACTGATTTCCATTATTAGCACGATTACTAGCATCTTTTTTTTTTTAAAGAAAAAATCAATAAATGTATTTTTCCCTAACCAAAGGTTCGGTACTTTTGAACACACCTCATATATATGAGAGTAAGATGAACTCAACTTATCTCCCCATAATGATCTCTTCTCCCTCAAACTGTCTTAGTACTCTGGCTATGAGCATGTGGTGAGTACATGTTTTTATTATTTTCATATGCGTTAGATCCGTACTGTAAAAATTAATAAAGTAGTTTGCTTGGTATTTTATGCGCTACAAGATAAGTTGCTACGGCTTCAGTTGCGTAATCTTATTTCATGTTTATGGTTAGTTTATTTTAATTTGCAGTTTTCTCTCTTCAAATAGACGCCATCTACACTTTACTAGAAGAAGCAGGGAAGTTGTGTTGGGAGTATTGTGATACCCATGTAACTGAAATAGTGAAACTCATAATCATCTTAGGATACGTACGTACTCTATTTAATCTTGTTTGTTTACCTCAGTCATAACCAATTCATAATTTAGTTACAGTCCAGGATAAAATAAGGAACATACTTGCGGCTATTTTCTGTATTCCTTGCTCCAAACTGAGGATAGTTTTAACAAAACTCAACAAACGCAGTTTTTTTTTTCAAAATGTATTCTTTTTAACGGATTATGTTACTATAATATGAGCCTCACACAATGTCTAACAGAAAATACCACGAAACTGAATATTCGCAGTCGTAAACGGCGCCTAAATATAGCCAATGTTCACAAAATTCGGCACCTCCATTTTTCAAAATTCAACAGTTATCTCCATTTTTCAAGATTCCCCCCCCCCCCCCCGAATACGTTGGCATAACTTATTGCCTCTGACACGGTTTTTGACCTTATTGGAAAAGAACTAAGAAAACACGAAACAATCACTCTGCCCTCAGAATATTATGACATTTTGGGAAAGTTTGGGGAGATTAAAGTTTGGGGTAAAGACTGGTGTATTTACGATATTAAATCAATCTCTAAATGTTTAATAAAACTTTAATTAGCTTTTAAGATATCTAAGGCAAGAGTACTGTATTATGTAAGAAGATCTGAGTCCAGAGCAGAATGCTTTTTCCAAAATATTTGCTTTGGTTCACTGATATATGTTGAGTTGCTTAGACCTGGAAACAAAAGTGTTTTAATAATGCTTGAAGCACCTCAACTTCCATCACTTAATCATGTAAGTAAAAATAAAGATAATGACGTGAAAAAATTGATGTCTTATTTTGACAGTGATTCAGAGGAAAGTAAAGAGTTTTATTCAAAAATTGTACAAGGGAATGCTAGTGGTACTGAAGACAAAATTTTGTATTATGAAGAACCTTTACATTAAAGAAGACAATGTTCCTGTATTGTTTTCACACAGCATTAAAAATTCTAACATTGTATTGTGTATTATTGCTTTAGTTGTCATTTGAATGTATGACTATAAGCTTCTTAATAGGTTTAAGATGCGAGAAACAGGTTTTGTTACTGTGGAAACTTCTGTTCATGCGTTAGCTTAAAAGAAAACTGTAAATTCACTAATACATTTTTAATTTCTTATTCTGATATTATAAAGGTTACCAAGAAAAATCTGTCTTTTTTTGTAGAGGTCTGTATTCAATTGGCCGTCACACCGTGAGTTGAATGCGAATGGAGATAAGACGTAGGTCAGTTGTTGGTGTGGGTATATCCAACATATTGTCTGGTTGTGGCAGTACATCGTGAACTTGCGTAAGGACAGAGTAAACATGGGACCTCTAGAGAGCGTCATAAGGGCGTGTATGCTGTACGAGTTCAAATTGGTTTCAAACGCTGCTGTACCGGAGCGGAAGATATGCCAGGCCTTTGATGAGGGTGTCGTTACTACGCCGACAGTGCAGGATGGTGCCAAAACACTCGAAGACGCACCACATGCCGGAAGACCAACACATGTACAAAATGAAGATCTTCAGGCAGCAATTGAGGGGAACAGCTGCCAGGCATGTGAGGAATGTGAGTTGAGAAACCATTCGGCAGCACCTCCATCAACTTGGGAAGCACTACAAGTTGAGAAGATGGGTCTCGCATGATTTTAATCTGGACCAGAAGGCAACGCGAAAAGACACCTGTGTTTCTTTGCGTCTCGTCTGAGGAAGGAGCCATTTCTGGACAGGGTGTTGAGATGTGATGAGAAATGGGTCCTGTACGAAACTCCACGGCGCCGTCATCATTGGTTAGCATCCCATGAATCATTTCCAGAACAGCCGAAACCAGCACTGCACCAGAAGAATGTCCTCCTGTGTGTTTGATGGACTGCTCGTGGCATCGTGCATCGGCAACTGCTACTAGCTGGTCAGAGCATCAAATACAACTTTGCACTGTCAACAGTTGAGCCATGTTTAAGAAAAACACAAAAATCTGGAGCCAGCACTTGTGAATCGCAAAGGGGTCTTCCTGTTACAGGACAACGCTAAGCCCCACGTGGTTAGGATGACCATTCTACTCCTTGGATGGGGAAAACTATTGCATTCGTCATACTTCCCGGACATTGCTCCCTCCGATTATCACCCATTCCATTTCTTGGACAATCACCTTAGAGGACACCAGTTCAAATCCCTAGAAGAGGTGCAAAATGCACTTGATACCTTCTTCGCTTCACGGCCCACCAAGTTCTACCGAGATGGAATCCATTACCTTCAGAACATTGGCATAATGTCGTCGATGCTGATGGGGACTATTTTTGATCTTTCAGGTACTTCTTAGGTGACATATCGATGTTCGAAGATGGCGGGTGAAAAAGCTTTGGTGACAGAACTTTCTTGGTTACCTTTATATATACAATGTGTAATATACTTAAGAACCCACTGAATTTAAATGCTTAAAATGTATGTATATTTATAACACCTAGTTTAATAAAATAAAGAAGAAACGTGCATGAAAAAGTGGATATGTTAAGTTTTGTAAAAAATTGTAACTTTTTCCCCTCAATAACGGCCGTTAGTAATTAACTTCAATTATTCCTTCATCAATCCCTACCTATATGGGTGACCAGTCTTCAATTTTTGAAACATTTTGAATCAACGATATTGAACACAACTTAATAAAACCTCTTCTGTAAATTTTGTAAGTGACGTTTGTTGAGTTTTGTTCAAACCGTCCTCAATTCCTCACGGAGGCGACGGTTCGGTGGATGTACGTTATGCATACATTTTTAAATCTTCGTTCTATTCTTCATGTGCTGGTTCTTGTTTCATACATCTAGGTTAATTTGAGCCTGTCCTACGAACATTTGAGAAGTAATTGTATGAAATATGCATTTTAAAAATTGACCTGATATCAATGACCTTACCTTGTAGAAGTGACTTGGTAACCGAAATTTAAAAATATAATAATTTATAAGTCAGATTAAGCTTCAGATACAGGCCTATTATGATGTCCACCTATTCTCTTCCTGTTACGGATGAAGTTGGGAAAGAATAGTACATTTTCATGGACCTGAAGAAACACACTCGTGAGTCACCATTTCGCAATCACTGATTTAACTTATTTCATAGTGTATTTTTATTCGAGGGTTTTGCGGTATCGGAGGGGAGTTTTATTAGGGATGGCCAACATTTTCCAGAATCGGAAATTTCACTTTCTGGATTTCGAACTTCGGAATTTTCTAATTTCCGGTATTTTTCCGAAATCCGGATTTTTCCTAATTCTGGAATTTTTCCGATTTTCTTTTCGGATTTCGGAATTAAAAATTCCGGTCCGGAATTTGCCATCTCTAGTTTTCATTTTAGTTATATCTTCTCCCAACTTCTATTAATTTTTCGTTTCCCATTTTAAAAAAATACATAATTCCTACAGTACAAATAGTGATATTGTTCATTAAAGAAATGAAGTAAAGGAAAGGGAAGAATAAAACAGGCTCATAGTTAAAAATAATTGTTATTGCCTGGTGTAATATGTTTGTCCCGGGTTCGATTCCCGGCCAGTGTTTCCCCAATTTCCGGCGTCCACTCAGTGTAGTGAGGCAAATTGGGGAGTCACGTAAATACAAGACGTGACGGCCCCTTGGTCTAGAAAGCTTCTGGTATTCCTGTTAGAGACAGGGCAACGCAGCGTGGTGACGACATGCTCGTCGCTAGGTTGGACATAGTTCAGCTAATCGCTAACAGATGGCGTTAGTGTGGCTCAGGCCCACAAAAAAGGCTGTTGCACCAAGTGCTTTTGGTTTTTGTTAATATGTTTGTACATGCAGCGCTGACATTCTTTTCTTTGTAGACGAGGTGGTAGTACCTTTTCATACAGGCGAAATATCTTGTTACAATCTCGAAAATTTAAGTAAATTCAAGTATGTAACAAGGAACAGAGTAGAGACTTGCACGGGCTGAATTTTTCGGCCCGAGCCCAATCCAGCCCGAACGTACCTAGGCCCGGCCCAGCCCGGGCCCGAAAAGTTTTGGAGATTTTCGGCCCGAGCCCGGCCCGGCCCGATAAATTTTTCGAAATTCTTGGCCCAAGCCCGGCCGGGGCCCGATAAATATTTTTAAAAATTAGATCGAGCCCGAATCTTTCTCAAAATTTAGTACTAAATTTGACCTAACCCTCAGAAACATTTCCTAAACTTTGGTTCACAACCTGATGCTTGCCTTCCGAATGGTACCATTGCCTCCTAGAACTTTGCCTGTCATCGAGAGAACAAAAACTGCATTCCCTGTAACAAAAATCTAACTTAATTGATTTTTAGCATAAAGTGAAGATGGTAATATTGTTTAGCGACAGACAAAACATTCCCACCCCTTCTTGTTATATTTTGAGTTCAGTGAAGGTCAGGGTCAGAGCTCAATTTACCGCATAATGCCTGCAATCCTCTATAGTGAAAGTGGAGCCGCTAAGCAACACAAACTGTAAATAGCTATTGCATTCTTTGTAACATTTTTCACGGACACACTTCTTCAACGTTTCGCTTTATTCCAATTATCGTTTAACGAAAGTCAATAATTATTAAAGAATTGCAATTGATCGGCCCCAGCCCGGGCCGACCTGAAGAGAAATCAGTGTCGGCCAGCCCAAGCCCGGCCCGGCTCAAAGAAATAACAGTGTCGGCCCGCCCAAGCCCGGCCCGGCCCAAAGAAATAACATAGTCGGCCCGCCCAAGCCCAGCCCGCGGGCCGGGCCGGGCTTCGGGCCTCGTGTCAGGCCCGGCCCGTGCAGGTCTCTAGAACAGAGTAACGTGTACACACCGTGAAAGAGTTTCGTTTGTATAGTGTGATAATTTATTATTAAAAGTGGAAGTGCTGGTAGATTTTTTACCGTTTCCTGTTTTAGTTGAGAGAATAGAATGAACCTAACATATATATGACATAAATTCTCGCTATCTGTTACTGTTTTTCACTCTATAACAACGAAACCTATTCTTAGAAAACTAAATCGACTCCATAAAATCATTTCTTTCTATCTACTACTGTATTTAGTCCTCAGTAATCAACGTTAAAACAGGAAGTTGTTGATTTTCTGCCATTTCCGGTTTTAATAGAGAGGTTAGAGTTTGAAGAAATCTTATATATTCTTGGCACGCTGAATCGAGTACAGAAAACAGCTTTTCGCTGTTACCGTTTTCACTCTATAATGATCAACGTTAAAACCGGAAGTCGTTTATTTATACCACTTCCGGTTTCAGTAAAGATATTAGAGAAGATATTTAATATATTTTGGGGACGTTTATTTGATTGCAGAAAGTCATTTCTTGTTGGTTTTTATTCTAAGACGATCAACGTTACAACCGGGTGGTTGGTGAGTACTTCTTTGCCCGTAGTCAAACGCCCTCTATAAAAATTGTTACCTGATTACCTTAGGATTCTGAAACATGTATTTTTGGATAGTGCTCATATTAGTTCCCAAGTAAAATCTTGACCCGACTACGGTAAGTCCCACAGTTTTAGAGCTAGGGACCTTTAAAATTCTTTTTTTTTTTTTTTCATGTTTTCGGAAGCCTATAACTCCGAAAAGAAGCATTTGTGCACCCAGGTTGGTCTATATTTTGTCTTATCTTGGTATCAGGAATCACCTCCCAAACGTTGTCAGTGTTGTTTTGAAACACTCTGTATAATTATCATGAAAGCCATGCGCAAAAAATGGTAGAAGATTCTTATACCTTTCTGATATTACAGTATGTTGCTAACTTTTTTTATCTTCAATGTTTATTTTTAGAGGCTTTATTATTAAATTTATAACTCTTGTTTTCAGATTGGAGGATGCTGTGAAATTGTGACTATGTTACCAAGCCACAAAAGAGAGTTCTACCGTTTGGTATACACTTTCCCAAGAAACACGAGAAGTTATATCCTAAAAGGTGTGTAACTGAACAGTTTCATGTAAACAGTAAATACAGTAACGGAGAATCTCATTAAATTTATCACTGTATATCCTTTCAAGTGCACCATAAACCGACTGAGTGACTGCGATTGATATTGGTCACTTATCAGTGAAAAATTAAGGAATGAGTTGTATGGAGAAATATATAAATCTCTGCCGTGACGCACAAACCACTGTGTCCCTCGGGATTCGTGTAAAATTGATTCAGATACAAAGTTCTCCGCGGCCCAATGTGTATTGTACTAATTTTGTCCGCCCATGCCGGTAATTTGCATATTTATGGGCCTTAATATAACCAGAATTCAATCGTATACTGCTCTAACCAAGGATGTTCTGCCCATATGTATCGTAATCCTATTAAATCGATGAAGCCAAGAAACAGCCGAGCATCGCCACGTCTGATTGGCTACTCTCGTTTCCGCCATCGTCTGATTGGCTACTTTCGTTTCCGCCATGATTGTTGGCTCAAAACATTGCTATCTATTGGGCGGAGTGGGCAGAGTAGGGGTGGCAAAAGTGTGACGTAAGGGCAGATCCTCTATTTTATAAGATCCTTGGCTCTAACGCTCGGACACAAAATTGCTTTTTGTTTCCTTCGATGTAACTGGATATGAATGTAGGCATATGCAAAACAAATTGGATGAAGTACTGCTTCTCTGACACATATTTCCCACCCCGCCTCAATCTTGAATCGGCCTATTGGATTCAATTTTCGGTTTTTCAAACGGGAATAAGTGCAAGTGACACATCAAATTCGTGTACAATTTTCTCGGAAATTCACTGTTGTAGTGAATTTTACCGTAACTTGTACCGTTTCGAAGGTATTGCATGTTAAATCCCTACAGGCACTTCGCAAATAGACATTGCAGAATAATATCAGTTATGCTTACGTTTTTGATGTTGACAAATCAAAACAACTTTTAACTGGAAAAACTGTAAACAATTTTTTTTACAACATTGGTGTCATAATGTTATTACATTTCTGTGAGTGATTGTTATTACTTGCGTGTTATACTAGGCCCTATAAGAAGGAAGTACTGTATTAAGGTCCAAATTCCTAATGTAAATCCAGATACGACCAGATTTGGGTGAAGACATATCATTTCCGTATTGACGTTTGTGTCTCTATATATGTACGTTCAGATATTTCGTCAACGAAAAATCACGTATAAGATTACATATACACGCGGGACGCTGTACAACTTTCTATTTAGTTCAATATTCGTGAAGAGCCTGACATTTAACATGCAATACTTTGTAAACGGTACAAACCATGGGATTCATTAGCGGGAGTGTTGGGGGACGCGTCCCCCCAGATTATAGTGAAGTGTATTTAAAGAAAATATACTACTTTGTATATATAACTCTTATCGGAAAGAGGATTTTGATTTTGATTCATCCGAACCTCCCAGATTTAAAAAGCTAACGACGCCAGTGTACAAACTACGGTAAAACTCACTACACCAATGAATTTTCGAAAATAAAATAACATGAATTTGAATTTTCATTTGCATCTATTCTTATTTGAAAAATCGAAAGTTGAATCCAATATAGCGGATCCAAGATGGCGACCGGGATAGGTAATATGTGTTAGAGAAGCAGTACTTGATCCTATTTGTTTTGCATATGTCCACATTCATGTCTAGTTACATCTAAAGAAACTAAAAGCAATTTTTCGTCCGAGCGTAATAATAGTGTATGATTGAATTCCGGATATATGAAGGCTCATTAATATGCGAATTACCTGTATGGGATTGAATTCCGGATATATGAAGGCTCATTAATATGCAAATTACCTATATGGGCCGCTAAAAATTAGTACAATACGCATTGGACCGCGGAGAACTTTGCATTTGAATCAATTTTACACAGAATCTAGAGGGAATGTACTTGCCAAATGTACCTTGTTACTGCAGTCCTCTACAAACAACTGTTATATTTCTACGTCCCCCCTTCTCACTGTCAGATGTTGCAATAATAGCCATTTAATACTTTGTCACCCTTGAGGAAATATCTCTTTTTCTCATACAGGGTACGCGCGTTTCAACTAGGGATGGGCAAAACCGGTTTTTATAAAAAACAGAAACCGGAAAACCGACATTTCGGTTTTAACCGAAACCGGTGTCGGTTTTCTGCAAACCAGTTTGGTTTTTCACCTAAACCGGTTCGGTTTTTCACCGAAACTGGTTTTGGTGAAAACCTCTGGAAAACACATAAAAGTATTTCTGTGGAAACGAATTCGGTTTCCGGAGAACAACGAAACACTATTCTGTTCAGAAATAGAACAAATTTTGAAAGAAAAAACGAACCGGTTTTGAAGAAAAACGAAACCGGATCCGGTGAAGAACCGAACCGATTTTGGAGAAAACCGATAACCGGTTTCGGTGAAAGCCGAACCGGTTTTGAAGAAAGACGAAACCAGTTTTTTTTAATTTTCAAAAACCGGTTTCGGTTTTTCTAAAAAGAAACCGTAAAACCAGTTTTTGTGCCGACCACTAGTTTCAACCATGGGCTGGTTCAACATTTTTAAAATATTGTTATTCAGTGGTTACAACTTAGTGCGTTACTACCAGCAGCGTATGTAGGTGAAAGAAGGATAAAGGAAAGTGAAAGAAGGATAAACTTTGTGACCATCCCTACGCTAAACCCGAGCTGCTGGCAGGCTGTGAACAGTGTGCTAGATGAAATGGTGGAAGCCGTCTCATTTGGCTAAATAAACTGGGTAACTGGCAAACTCATTAGCTAAACAGTCAAACTGGCCAGCTCATTTGGCTAAACATCCACTGGTGGACCATTTTTTTTTTCTGGGAGCACAAGCATGTCTGGTCGGGGAGGGCACAAGCGCATGGTCCTCTTTGCAGTGTTTTGAAGGTGGACTTTGTGCCTCCTTTACGGGTCTTTGGGGGCTTTCAGATCCAGGTCTGGAACCGGTTCCTAAGGTCCGGTTCTGGAAAAGGGTTTACGGATCCAGGTCTGGAACCGGGTTTTCGGATCCATGGCCGGAACCGGTTCCGCTGGAACCGGAACTTTGTGGCCATCCCTAGTATACTATCGACGATTCTAATCCGATATTGACCAAATTTGGCATGATAGTATATCTGGTGTAGCTTAGTACTTACATAAAATATTATAGGGAACAGATAATTAGTTCTTAAGTTATTGACCACTAAATTTGGGTTTGGGTTTAGTGAAATGAAGAAATTAACTAAATCACGTTTGGTAAAATCCATGGTATGGTGGTAAAGATTGATGAGCTTTGTACACATTTGAGCATTGTATAAAATACTATGGTGTACAGAAATTTAGTTCTGGCCGTCGAAGTTCAATTTGAACTCAGTGGGCCTTAAGCAGAGTCGTTTTGATGTATGATTAGCGTCACACTAAAGACCTGACTACTGCAGGTAACTTATGTTAGTCGAACTCTTTAGTATGGCACTAATCAGGGCTCTGCATAAGGACCAGTGAAACATAAATTTTACTAAAAACGATTGATGGAACTCATGTGATCCTGACCAAATTTGACTTCGAGGTAGATCTTCATGAGTGCATATGAAATAAGTTGTGCAGGTCTTTGGTCCCGGAACTATTTGCCATCGAAATTAAGATTTGGTGGCCAATATCTCAAGAACTAAATGCCTCCACGGCATTTCACGTGCATATTAAGCTTTGTAAGTTCTATCAACATTTTATATTTGATCAACGGAAACCTTTAGTTTCCGAGTAATTGGTTTACAAATTTTGGGCTTGGACTTAACAAGCCCATTACGGGAAATAAGTACAATATATATTTATGTTCAAGACATCTAAAAAAATCAATGATGAAGGACGATTTTTTCCCGCTATAGGGAAATTTAGTAGGTTTAATTTAAGAAATATCTATCTTGTTTCCAGGTATGCTCCCGCACAAAAGTAAATTCTTATGGGTGTTGTTTTCTTCGTCCATGGACTCTTTCATTTCCACAACTTGCCTCTACTTGGGCTATCTAACTGTAAGTATGCTATTTTCATATGACAACACTTATACTTGGTTAAGATTTCCCTTGAAATGAAATCTTTGAGTTTTATGTCCCACGGTTATGCCAGTTAGGCTAAAGGAGACGGTGATGATGAGGAATGAATGAAATGGTGGAATGAAGAAAGTGGGAGGAAACGGGAGAACACCGAGAAAACCCACGCACACGGTGTTTGCCCACCACAAAGTTCACTTGGCCGGGGCTGGGATCGAACCCGGGACCACAAACACCAGAGGTGAACGCTCTACCACTGAGCTCTACCGCGGCCCAAGATTTCCCTTGAGAGTCATAGAAAGATAAAAACGTTTTGCAGTAGTAAGCTGGCAGATATAATAATGATTGGCACTATAGCTTGACATTAAGTTCAGGCCTTGTCAGAGTCACTTTAAGAGTCTTCATCCCGGCGAAATTAAAATACCGCTACTTTTACAGTAATTATGTGATATCTTCAAATAGATAAAAGATAATCGAAATGTGGAACAAGAGCACCCTAGACAATATTATTTTACATGAGAAACCGTTATCACGACTCACTTATCTGCTTTCGATTTCGAGCCATTTTGAAAATCGGCATTCTTTTTTGCGTTTCTAAACAGCTGAAAACGGAAAGCCACTAGGTGACTTGTGATAACGGTATCTCACGCAAAATAATATTGTCTAGGGCGCTCTTGTTCCATATTTCAATTATATTTTATCTATTTGAAGATATCACATAATTACTGTAAAATTAGCGGTATTTTAATTTCGCCGGGATGAAGACTCTTAAGCCTTTGAATACTACGGTGTGGAAAGGAACAGGAACTGCTGCGGCATTTTACCCTAGTTTGTTGGGAATAGGACAACTTTACTTCAGACTGGCGGTTGTATGTATGACCACAGAAGAAAAATAAAGATTCCGCTATGGTAGAACTGACAATCTTCTCCTGTGAAAATATCAAGAAACAAATTATGCCATCTTGTGCATCTCCCTGTGTTAAAATTTTACGAAGATAGAACCTTCCTAATCGCATCTTAAAGGACGGACCAATTACAAATCTAACGAACAATCTAAGGAAGAGTGATGTCTACGATACTAAAGTCTGTTTCAGGCAACCTGATAGTAAACTCCCCTACCTCCCACTACTTACCACTGCAGAAGGGGAAAGCGAGTTGTTAACCTTCACAGGGAGGGAAGCTTTTCTAATAAACAGAATCGTGTAAACTCTAAATTCATACGTCAATTCGCTCGCACCTGATGTTGAGAAAGCACTGCTGTTCCTTTTGGCTATCAACCCCGAGTGGAAGGCGGAAATCCAACATTCACCTGCATTTGAGCGTGGTGGGAGGAAAACCTTTTTCCTATCAGATTGTGTGAAACAGATTATAGTAGAAAAATTTCTCGAGTCCTGTGAGTCGACACGTTTAAAGATAAGCAAGTCATTATACAATAAACCCCAATAATAAATCTGGTTTTAATGTTATATAACACACTCTTTGTGGACCTTTTGTGACGCGGAAGGATTCTGATATCTTCTAGATGAAATTGAGAGGAAAATCAGGACATATAAATTTTGTACATACATAAATTTAAAGATGAAATGAGAAAAGCTTTCCGAGAATCGAGGCGAGACGAGAAAGAATTCTTCCAGAACCGAGATGAGCTGAGAATTCGTCAAAAAGTTACGAAACAAGACGAGGAAACTTTATTACTCGCCTCGTGGGTAACATTACCAAAAGAGAAATGGTTTAGGCTAGGGACAAGGAATGTAAAATGTCTGTATAAAGCGGGCAACATGAGAAACTAAGTGAAGAATACGGAAACAGCGTAGATATTTCACTGAAGAATTTAAATGAACTTTAAGTCATAAATATAGTAGGACAGTTCTCGATTCTCTGCGGAGAAACCAACGTTAATAACTTAGGAATGGGAACTCTTTGTTAAGAACACTAACTTACTTGCACTTCTTAAGATCGGATTGATAACAATTCTGAAAAGCTGAAATGCACTGAAATGCAAAACAAGTTATAGCTACCCACTAAACAAATGAGATGGTGGTAGGAAAGCACTTGTAAAAGAAATTATCTGTGTACTGCTGTTGCGTTTCATGCACAATAAGTAATATCGTTTGCTTTTAGAGAAGGAAAACGATTGATGTTTGATGCAGAATAAGTTATATGCCAAATGTCATTCATACCGAGACAGAAATCTGGCAACCATGCATCGCGTCGAATTATTATGGCAGTTTCATGTGATAACAGAGGCAGCATTTTGTGCAAGAGTGAGGCAAATTCTGTAAGTACGATGGAAGGGTATGCTCATGGAATTTCAGTTGCAGAAGGAAACAAGGATTCCAGAAAACGACAGTGGAGGGAAACATATCGTGAAAGAAGAAAGAAAAGCCAGGTATAGTGACCCATTTGCATTAGTTAGTTTCTTTGAATGTTCAGGATCCGCTTGTAGGTATTTGGTCAACAATACGTCAACGTTTTTTAAGTGCTCTCAGCTAGCTAAAATTTACGTTATAAAATTTAAACAGATGCTATTCGAAAATGACAGTAAGAGCGACCAAGACAATTTTATTTTGGGAGACACACAGGCCGGTAGCCAGCCCAAATATTTAAGGGGGAGGTGGCTGATGTTAGGGGGTCCCGACGGATACGGGCCTGGAGACACAAACACTCAGGCTGCAGCGAGAAGAGAACGAGTTTATCTATTGAATTCCGAATGCAGACTTCTTCCGTCAACGCGCTTCGAGTCTATCGTCAGGTATTCGAAGCATTTGTGAAACCAATTGGCAAGACAATAATAACTGGTGTAATGAAACGTAGTTTTTGGACAGGGCAGGGCAAGGGAAACAAGAGGAGGTAGGGACCGGATAAAGGACAGGAAACTTTGTAAGACAAATAACGTACGAGAATTTATAGGCAGACTAAACGTCAGGGTGAGCCATTACTGTCCTGGCAAAAGTGTTTACCTGTAGGCCTACTTGCCTTTCAAATTAAAGAGCATCCGAAATCTTCACAGTACGTATAATGATGATTTGAATAAAGATGGCATATTTGCCAAAGATTATAATGTTAGTTTTAATAATCCTAGAGTTGATGTGTGCACTATCTGTGAAAGTCTGCGTCAACGTATACCAACTGCTCTAAACGAACAAGGAGTTATGAAAGCAACTTTCTCTTCACAAACACGGAATTACAGCATTTTATGCCATAATCAGAAGCAAAAATGAAGACTCACAAACACTTGTCATTGTTTTCGATATGCAGCGAGTACAGATTCTATTATGATCGTCAGCGAGTACAGGGTATTATGATCGTCAGCTAGGCGTGTATAATCTCGGTATTAGTGATAACACAAAGAGGTACAACTACCCATACTCATAGACGGAAAACCAGTCAGCGCAAGGTGTGAATCAGGTTGCAAGTGGAACTTATCATTATCTCAGCAAACATTGTGTCCATGCAAGAAACACTTCCAATAGGCAGGTATGTTCTCCTGGAAAGCGATCAAGCAGCGGATAGAACAAAAATAATGTCATGACATCTATAGTTCAGAATTAGTTTTGCAATGCTAGTGAACATATTGACTCAGTCACTATGTATGCTCTTCCCTGTGCATGGACACAGCTTCCATCCTTGCGACAAGTTATTTGGGCGAATTGTGAAGGACATACATTCTCGGGAAACGATTCTTCACCCAGAACAATACCATGCTATTTTCAGAAAAAAAAAAAAGCATGTCGACTGTCTGTTCATTTATCCGAAAGTCAGGACAATTCATGACTAGAAGTCCAGGTAATTGCAACATTGCAAACTCTTGCATGGAATGCAAACAGCAAAACTTATTAACTTCAGCAAAGAGCAAGTATATAATAGAAGTGCAATACGGGTATCAATGAACCATATTAATTCACTGATTATGGCACTCATGTCTCGCTACTGAGGAGCAGATGTCATCATCAGCGTAACCTTCCACCAGCAATGAAATCAGTCGAGCCTATAGCAGAGCTGAAGCTATGAGATATTCATAATCTGTTTGCAAAGAGTGATCTCGCTCTAGATGATGACCCAACTCTTCTGTTCTACGTAGAAGGAACTACACGCTGCTACGGATGAGACTGGACTCATGAAAATTGCGAATGCTATGATCTTGAGAAGTGCAATTACATCCATTCGAAATACAAAACAAAAATAGTTTTCAAAACATGAAAGTCTGCTATCCTTGTATCGGATATCTGTTCTGCTGGCTTTCTCAAAAACCCATAGGTTACTTTTTTTCTTTTCACATTACTGTAAAACTGGAGCTAATCACTTCATTTTATATATATTACTTTTTGCTCAAAATGTGTAATACTCAAATATTTTTATTTGGCATATAGTTTGCTTAGTGCTGTGTTCAAAACAAGTCATATCCAACATTTCGTGCAGAATACGTTATATCAACTTTTTCACTTTGATTTTCCTCCAGCAGGATTGTGCCTGTAGTCACATATTTTATCAACATTTGTTATGCACTAACCTTTATCAATAATAACTTTGCATTATTGAAATATTAATTTAATGTCCCACGATTATGTTTATTAGACTAAAGAAGACGGATGGTTGCTGGCAGTGTTATTGTAAATTTAACACGTGTTATGCATTAGATCAGCGGAAAGGGCTAACTTTGCATATTTGTGTAGGGTTAGTAAAATATATTACATGCCTGCTGTGGTACTTCCCGAGTAGGTAGAAGTGCACTTTCTGGTTTATTTTTATGTAGATATGTTGACGATTTAATATCGCTGGTAGTGAGGATTGGAAAGTACCTATAAGTAACTTTAAATTTAATTTTAAAATTACTAAAGGAGGGGGTAACTTAGTACATTGTTGGTTGCCAACATGTTACCACCACAATGATAAGGGATCTCTGCATATGCTACAAACTTAATATTTCTTACCTTTTTCTCCTTTATTTCACAGCAATTTTCCATATTTATTTATATTTGGCTATTACTGGTTGGTCTCCAAGTTATAATGTTACCACTGGCAACACTTGAATTTTTCTACATATTAGCAAAGAGTCGTGATTGGGGTTCTATGGACCTTGTTGGGTTTCAAGTGGTTATTTGGTGTAAGTAATCAGTTTATAAAAATATACGTAATACATATAATAATACTGTTCAGTTAGCGTTCCTACGTATTCGAACAGTTATACATGTGGTGAGCGTGTATCAGAAACGATTTGGAGTTGTGCAGCACATAAATGTTAATGCTGATCTAACAATGCGAAGCAATTAGGGAGTTGCTTGGATTAAGAAGAGGAGAACTCCACTCTAAAAAGGCAATAGTTTGTTGATGATATATCATAAAAAATTTAGGACTCACATGTCCTTGATTTCATTTTCGTTCTTTCCAAGTTTAACAAGAACTTTATTTAATGATTATCTGTTGGTCTTAAGTTCTGATTACGATACACAAGAACATGCAGTAATAATAATAAACATCACTGATGAAGAACCACACGCGTTGATATGATACACTATTATTGCTACGTGATACACTATGATTGATGTGTTAAGGCTGATTGCATAACTTCCGGTGAGAACGAAAATCCTAAGTTCTTGAAGTTGAACTTTAGGTCTAAGCAGTGTGGTTGATATGACGTACTCATACCGAAAGGTAGTGAAACATTACCGAGTTGTATTATCAAAGGTGTTTTACGATAAGGATTAGAGAGGTACAATGGTTCAGTGCTGGAGCGCCTACCTCTGGTTCCTGAGGTTCCTGGTTCGGTCCCCGGTCAAATAAGTTTGTGATGGACATCGTGTGTGATTTTTCTCGGGGTACTCCCTGGCTCAGTGGTAGAGCGCTTAGCTCTGGTTCGTCGGGTTCCTGATTCGATCCACTGCCAAGTAAGTTTGTGATGGACAACATTGTGTCTGTTGGTTCTCTCAGTTTTTTTCGTTTCTTCCCACATTCTCATTCCACCAATTCTAGTATCATCATCATTCACTTTCCTAAATCATCTGTCTCCCTTAGACTAACGGGAATACAGTAATCATAGGACTATAAACTGAAAGAAAGACAGAAAAGACGACAAGTATTCACCCACGATACAGGAAAAGTCTGTAAGTTCCTGAAGATATTTTTCACAATGTATGTAGAGTCAACTTATTTAGTGGATCAACTCTATTTGTTCAAGCCTTCTGCCATGACTCTTACCAATCTGCTAAACTGCTCCAAATGGGAATTGTTATAAGTTGAAGAAATAAAAACATATACGTAGAAGAATCAAGGAGTGTGCCTCACCCGCTCTCCTGCTGGAAGTGCTGCAGATATAACTCACCAAACCACACTGTAACATCATCTGATTTCGCTGCGTCGAACAAGATCGTTCCCCTTGCAGCAAATATAAACCTAAACAAGAAGTTCTGTCCATAATGCAAAGTAGTTGGACATTGCACGCCGCGAGCAACTGTACCCTCTGCATATTCCAAACTAAGCACAGTTCCCTTCCAAGGATGATAACTAAAGAAAATTTAGCATCATTATTTCAAAGTTACAATGGCCCTTTAAAGGACCAAAAGTACGCAAGCTACCGTCAAAGGAACAGAAATCAAATACTCACAATGGCCCTTCAGTGGAACACAGCCCCTTAGACTCGAATTCACCACAGAACATAGAAAGAACGACTTTCGAATAAGGGACAGGAACTATGCTAGAGGAGCAGAAAATCAAGTCAACCACACAAGTGTACGGTCATCAACTCTGCACAAACCATAGTCTTCATGACAATAAGCCAAAAAGATTAAGATCAAGGCATCCAACAACTGAAGTTAATCGTCCAACAATCCATCGAAGAAATGAAAGGAATTTTTACTAAGGCGTTCAAATAAGTTTTGCACAGATGGGTATAATATTTTTATTACTTGCAATTTGATGATGAAATTTTAGGTGAACATACTTTGTTCCTTTATTTCAAAATGGTAATAATTGTTGTTTCCTATTGTTCATAGGTAAACGACATTGAATACTGAAGTAGACATCAGGATTCGACAACCTGTTCAAAACCGGTTATGAATCAGCCAGATTAATTCATAGGCACTTGCTTCCAGTTTATGGGGATCATACATTAGATCAAGCCAGTATCCAACATTGGATACAGCGGTTTAAAAAACTAAACTTTCCTTATGAAGCCAGATAATTTTGGCCTCCTTTTTCTGGGGTCAGTGCGGTGTCGTTTTCATAGACTTCTTGGAACATGGCTCCACGATTAACAAGAAACGTTATTGTTTTCACTGGATAGGATACGACATGTTCTCTAGGTCATGAGAACGGAGCTGCAGGGCAAGGTCATCAAACTTTGTCGTGACAATGCCAAGCCTCACACAGCCATGATAACACAGCAAAAAATCATGAAAATGGGATGGAAAGTATCATTCTTCAGCCTCCCTAAGGTTCGGACTTGGCTTCTTCGGATTTATTTCTGTATTGGTTGCCTAAAGTTACACCTCCGAGGAAAAACATTCGAATGGTATAAGTCAGGACCTGAATTTTACTAAAGTGCATTCAAAGCATGGAAAGAACCTTGGGCGAGATGCGTCCAAGCAGATGGAGGCTACATTGAGTAACATGGTCTCGTTGCCAAAGGATTAAAGTATAATCACGTAAAATTTCACTATCATATTGCTTGGGAGACCCGGGTTCGATTCCCGGCGGGAACTCCTGTGGTTCGGATTCCACGTTAATCAGTAGGTCCACGTCTCATATAGCCTCGCTGCTGAAAGGGACGCTAAACTAAAATCAACTCAACTCAACTATCATATTGCAATTACTAACAATATTATAACCATCTATGTAGAACTTATTGAACGACCGTTGTACTTGGGTCTCATCTATACTTAACATTATCTCGCCTAAACAAGACAGAAGTATCCTCCGCAAAGTTATTTCTACTGTTTCTTGAAGATTCTTTGGTTGAAGCTAATTATCATTAACAGCAGAAATGGTAATTTTTTCATGTCTGACAAGTATCAGCATAAAACAAGCTTGTTCCTCGTCTCTGGAGGTATGCGGCGACATCCAAACAAAACAAACAGCAACTTAAGAGGAAAGCAGGCCGGTAGCCAACCCAAAAATGTAGCGGGGCCCGGCTGAAGTTAGGGGGGGGGGGCGATCGAACCATATTATAGTTCATCACCATGTTATAGTTCATTTGCAACACTATCGTGGAAATTTTAGGGGGAACTAGCAAAAATTTAGGGGGCCGGCCCCCTAGACTCCCCTTGGATACGGGCCTGGAAGAAAGACGAAGATATAGATAGCAGTAGAAGATAAAATGTATAATATATGAAGTACACCAACATCTAATGTCACTTTCATAGTTTTACCTGTTTAACACTCCTTCTTACCATTAAACTTTCTACTATTTTTCAATGGGAAAAGTAGCAAATTCCTGCTATACTGCCGTTTTACCCTGAATTGGGTACTTAATTAATATTATGTTAATGGTATAGTGTGGTACGTGCTGTTTTCAATTGGATACTCGATCCGTGTAAAATAAGAATTACTTTCACAATGAATTCTGTTATAAACTATAATTCACATCTAATTTTCGTAAAGTAAAATATACAAAGAATGTAACAATGTAACATACAAGGTTCAGTCAAAACGTTAGTTACAGTGCTTGAAAAAAAAAAGGCAGGACAACTTTTACAATACTTTTATTTGTACAAAAGTTCTCATACAAAAGCTACTTTTCGACGTAATCATATCCTTTATTTAAAAATTTGTCAAGGCATCGCACAAGCTTTTCCATGTCTTCTGCAAAGAATTCCCGACCAACGTTCGTTAACCATTGTTGGGTTGCAACTTTTACCGCGCCATCCGACTGATATCGCTTAGGAAGCTCTTCTTTCATGGAGTCAAAACGTGGAAATAATGTGCAGGTTCAGTTCATTCACGCAAACAACAATATCAGCATTTGTCGAAGTTGATTGTCTTGCCTTACCATAAGCGTTGACAATGTTTATACACCCGTTCGCAAACATGTTACACCATTTTGCGATAACTTCACACGAAATTGCATTTTCACCATACACTTCGTGCACCTACCAATAAATTTTTGTGCAGTTACCCCTTGTTGTCCACAAAAAACGAATCACTACACACACACTTTTAATTTGAACTCCATCTGCAGCTGCTGAAACATGTTCTCAACTGATTGGAAAGCAAACTGCAACGGCTGCGTCACAGCCACTGCGTCACGAGCTGTACATAAACGTCTGCAATGTTACTACCAAGTTTCAATAAAATATCCTTGTACCAAGCTGTTTTACTTAGAAGTGCAACTAAATTTTTTGCCTGACCCACATAGAATATGATCTACTGCACTAAAGCCTGTGACAAACATCTTGGCATTTCAGCTAAACGAATAAAAGGCAAGCTCTGATGCGACGTTGCCGAGTAGTGAAGAAGGGTGTGGCTATGGCTAAGCAAACGAACTACAGCGCGATCAGGTGGCAGGGGATAGACGTGGACGTGTACAAAGTAAACGTGGCAATATCGCTGGCCTCTCATTTGCTAGCAGCATTTAAAGGGAACTTGGAGCGCCGCCTTCAAATGCCAAGATGTTTGCCACGCTGTTTAATTTCATAGATCATAAGCATAATCCCTTGGAACTCTTCCGTTAGAGGATAACACAAGCTAAACAATTTTCTATTTAATAAATATGTGTAGAGTAATATGGAAGGAGACGATTAGTTGAGTTTACTTAAACTTCTGTTATAAGAAAATGTAATATTATTGTAATTCGGAGCCTGAATTAACCTAATTTAACTTATTATCTAATATAGACTATTCTACAACTAAACATAACCTACCCTACTACATATATGTTCAGTTTCTTCAGTAGTTATACGTGCAGAAAATTGTAATTAGTTGGTCTTAGTTATATCTAATTATAGTGCAAAAGATGGTAATTACTTAGGTTTACTTATTTTTAACATAAATACGACCAATATTTGACAAATATGCGTGCAGAAAATTGTAATTATTTGGGTTTGATTATTTACAACATGAATACAACCAATAGGTAGATAAATATGCGTGCAAAAGATTTTAATTACTATGTTTTTATTATGTACTTTTAACGTAAATATAACCAACATTTTGATAAATAAGCGTGCACAAGATTGTAATTACAGTGGAATCCCGATTATCCGAGTTTCGATTTACCGAGGTTCCGTATTACCTGAGCTTAATCCAAACAACCAAACAAACATAAACATCTTTTAAAAACAAATCTATAACTAATCTGGTAACAACGATAAAAATCTGCAGGGTTTTGTTTCAGTAACAAAACACTTAATGAAGCTGGCGTAAAGATAACCTCGTACGACGTTATCACATTTAAGCGAGCGAACTTGAATTGTTGCACGTCTTGAATTTCAGTTTTCGTGTCAGTGTTGCCACAGTCCTAGCTCTGGAGTGGGCTGAAAAATAGTACCAAATTGAAACAAAAAGGGCTAAACTCATGATTTTATACCAGTGTAATGCATGGTTCTATAACACGAAACTAAAAGAGATAAATTTCTAGAACACTAATTCCCTCCCCCTCCTTTCCAAGAGTCCAAATCAAGAAAGTGTTCTTTTTAAATTATTTTTTAAAATCCAAATAGGAAGATTCCGAACAATGTGGAAGTAGATGAAACTTTTCTCGCACGTAGGAAGTTTAACAGAGGCCGCAAATTAAAAGGGAAAACAGTTATCATCTTCGGTATGTATTGTAAGGAAACCAAACACGCCTCTATTTCAAAGTGAACAATGAATCAAAATGGTGTTATGGCCATATACGAAAATATATAAAACGAGGAACAAATCAATCATCTCCGAGTTCGTGTGTAAACAGTAAGTTGTAATAAAATATTAAAATATAAATTATTGCACCTTAGTCCCGATTATTTCACGACCGAAGGAGGATAATAGACTGTAAGAAGAATATTATGCTTCTTTTTCTTTTTAAGATTTTTCCACCACACTGCTTCTTCCTCGTCTCCTTCATGTGCCCATCTAGCGTCATTTGTTTCCGGGCAAATTTCGAATAACGAGTTTTCCACACAAACTTCGTAGCCTTATGCTGCGGTGTAATGTCATAGAATGAATATTCAACAGCATTTTTTAGAGTCCAACACAAAGTATGAGTAACGTGAGATGTACGAAAAGTCTTACTGATACTTTTAAAAGTGTGACAAGTATTTGTTAAATGGTGCTGAATTGGATAGAATTGTACCAACTTTTTCATGAAAGGGGCTGAAAATGCCAGTGTGGTACCAACGGGCCGATGAATGACAAAAAGGGCTGAATTTGGTACAATTGTACCAAGTGGCAACACTGTTTCGTGTCACAGTCACAAGAGGTGTATTTTGTCTAACAACAAAGCAGATTAAGCAGCAGTGGGTGCTTTTTCGAGTTCTCGTAACTGTTTGTAGGAATCATTTGAAAAAGAAAACTTGTTGTTTTATCACTAGAAGATAAACTTACAGCTATTAAACGATTAGATCGTGTAAAAGTATTGAAACGATGGCAAGTCATTTAGGCCTTGGTACTGTGTAAAATTGTCTATGTATCCATCCGTATCAACCGATTTTGTGCTTATCCGAGTTAGGCCCGGTCCACATTAGCTCGGATAATCGAAACTCTACTGTAACTGCATGTAATTACTTTCAACTAAATATAACCAATAGGTAAGAGAAATATACGTGCACAATATTGTAAATACATAGTTGGTTTTGAGTATTTTCAACATAACCAACATGTTGATAAATGTGCATGCAGAAGATTGTAATTAGTTGGGATTGAATATTTTTCGATATAAATACAATCAGCATACGTTGCTTTCCCTGTTTTATATAATAAAATATATACATCCAGTTTTTCCCGTTTCCTCCAGTACTGGGGCTATATAAAGCAGAACCTGCTGCTTGAAATGAGATACGAACCACGATTCAAGTTTGCATCTGAGTCAAGCATTCACACTGGGAGTCAAATCCGAATGCAGAAAATCTTCGTGTTAACCATTCGAATACGAAAGGGTGCAATAGTATTTTTTATAAATAATTTTCTTTTATATTAAAGTGACAGATAACTCGTAAATATAACTTGATTTAAACAAAAATGAAATAAAATTATTACTTTATTCCAGTACTATACTGTTTTTCTTGGATAATGGTGTTTCGCTTCCTGTACACGAACACTTGATGAAGAGGAGAAAATTATAAGTTTTTGGTTACACGCCGTGTTTCTGGCATCCTAATAAAACTTACTTGTTTTTTTTGTTATTTATAAAGTGTGCTTTAGCATTTGTACTTCTAAAAAAATAGTAAATAAATGCTATTGTGTCTAAAATGTAAAGACATTTTATTTTAACTTCAAATGAATGGAAAAATAAATCCTTAAAGATTTATTATAATGGTGGAATTATTTTGAAATTTCACAAGCTATGATTCGTGTTATCATTTTAATGCACCACTCGCGCGGTGTTAGGTATCAACAACCCTCGCGTGGGGTCACAGTGACGCCACTTTATATTAGGCGTATTTTTTGTGTACGAAAAATGTTGCAGTAAACAACTAATTGTTGGCCTTGAAGAAGACAATACAACAGACAGCTAGTAGGGTGGCCGGGTCAGAATTGCCAAAAGAGACTGTGGTCGGTGGAAGAGATGTCAAAAGAATGCGGCGGATGAGGAAGAATTTGGCACTGCAACTCATGAAAACTACAACATGTGGGGATGCATTATTGTGCAACATGAGGACACAATTATTGCTGGATGCTGGCAGAAAGTTTGCGGTGCATTTCATAAAGTTCGACGTTGTAATGATCCGCAGTGATCAAGAGAGATATACCCCACCGTTGACCACTACACCCGCAACAACACATTCTACGGGTGGAATTTTAGACTTGGTTTGTTGGATTAGAATTTAAAGTCTGTTTCAGCACCGAGGCTATATGAGATGTGGAATCCACAGTTTAAGGTAAATTCGAACCACCGTCAATGCGTTCAAATTGTTTACGGCTTTCCCACCAGGAATCACGCCGGGACTCTGTGCGCCTTAGCCACTAGACCAGTGGAGAGGGTGGGTGGTTTTGGAAATCATTCTAAACGTTGATCAAGATCCAATCACTCTCCTGAACGATTACTATTTCATAGCAGATCTGAGTATATTAGAAGCACCAATCGGAAACAGGGAACCTTGTTAATTATTCCATATACTCAGAGAGAAATTCACAACTCCAGAAGCGATCATTGTTGATCGGTGTCAACTCATTTGCAGACTCACGTTTGCACTCACTCACTCACGAATAGCTGCACTCTACCACTAAGACCTTTCACTCCTTAATATAACAAGCCCAAAGAACAATAATTACGTCCTAAGTTTAGTTTTGGAGGAATTTCTCCCTTAGCCCACATTCAGAGTGCCTTTTCCTTACTTCCCACATATGGATCAACCATACCCTAGATTGACAAACGGCAATCGTCATAATAATACTAAAATAAACTTGTATTGTCGCTGCTGATCGTCAGAATATTATAATAGTTTTAATTATTTACAGTATCACGGATGAAAGTAGACGATCTGGGTTAGTAGAGAGCTTGGGGAAAAGAAGGGGAGGACTACCGCTCGTGTATTCTTCTATGATGAATAATACGCACATTACTCACAATCCGGACTATGACTACGCACAAAGCTAGGGCCCACCATCCCTCGCCCTCATTTCTGAGAAGAGAATATTGTTATAATACTGAGACAAGGTTTACAAGGTATACTCGGAGATGTGATGCAAGGTATACTCGGAGTTATGAATTTAAAAAATACAATAACTATTTTTTACGGTTTAGTACAATTTATATTACAGAAAATAAATCATGGAATCGATTAACTATGATTTATTTATAAGACAAAAAGAAATTAAAAAATCACAAGATTTTCGTCATTTTTGGTAAACTTTAACTGCGATGCGTGAACGGAAGATGTTAACCGATTTCATTTTTTTTCTTAATTTTTCTAATCAGTACCAAAGGCAACTTTTCCGCTCTATAGCGACTTAAAAAAATAAAAAGTTCTTTTCGGCCCACCCTAATATATAAGCTAATTGAGTTATTGAAGCAGGAGCCTAGCTTCAATGGCCATGCTTTTAGCAGGTCATGCTGCAAGACACCAGAAATATAAGTGGAAACAAACATTCGATTACGTACTTTGAAATGTAGACTGAGTAGTAAACAGATTTAACTAACCCAATACTTAGATAATGTTGCTCATTGTGTAAATATGGAAGACAAATAGCATCTTGTATAGATGTTATGTACTTCTTGTAGTTACTGTGCTTTTTTTGTTGTATGAATAAAAACAAATCAAATTGTATCTATGATTGTATTTGCAAGCCTACCAACATAAAATTCGTAAGGCGAAACGGAAATATGCACATCAAGATTTCCCGTTCCGCCTTACATTAAGATGAAAAGTGATAACAGGTTCTACATGCAAATTTCATTGCTAGAGGTCATAAGGCAAAACGGGAAAAGGCGAACAGTGCAGGAATCGTGAGTCTAGAATCTCCGTATTTATCTACTCTACCTGTAGTTATTTTAAAACGGCACTTCTTCACTTTAGGGACGTTTTCTCATCTCCCTCATTTTTGTTTCTTTGCACAAGCATTGTATTTCATTGCATAACATTGCATATTCCACCTTAATGTGTCCGTTTGTAAAAGGTTATGTTACACTCATAAATACAACTTTTACACGTTATCAATTGCACGAGGCACTAAACAACAGAACAAAGGTGTACGCTAGGGTAACCAGCATACGCAATATATTCGCATCCCTTTTTAACGGAATTTTTCTATCTTTTGGGAATGTCGTTCTATGTCCAGAGAGAGCTACAAACCAGAACGCTAAATGCTCTTAAAGAACAAATCAAGATAAGTATAGTGCAATTTTTACATCTAACAGGGTATAATTTCCAGTGTAAAACTATTGATTTTTACAGTGTTTGAAGCAAGGACCAATTCTTCTACAAGAAGTTCAATCATTAAAAAAATTGATACTCAAGAAACAATCCTGGGTCCTGTTAAATGTTACAAGTTAATATAAACATTAACATTGGAATATTGTTAAACAAATATTTGGTTATCTTGGAAAGCTAGAAACTTCTCTACTGGCATAAATAACGAAATAGAAACGACTAGACTTACACCTAGGTGAATTGTAAAATTATGTCATTTTTCTGAATGTCCTGTTTTTCTTTTCTTTTTTTCTATTTCTATCTGGTCACTTTACTGCAGGCTTTCTGAACCTATTTCATACGACGACACCCCTTTCAACACATCCTCTTGCTAGCGACCACCATAATTAATAGAATATATCAGGCTTTTGTTTCGGCACTTGAGTTTTAACGAAACTCAAGGTGAATGCATCTCAGGCACTACGCTCACATAGCCCGTCTTAACTTATTATATTATCATTATTACGAGGGCCCGTCAACAAAGAATGAGAGTTTTTTTCAATGCACACAGCGAAGAAACATTGCTCAACCAAGGTTGAATGATAAAATGTATCAGCCTTGATTGTTGGACAAAAATAGAAGTTCAGTCGCGCATAAGTCTGTGCTAAAGTACGAGCAAACTATACCTGTGCGCCAGTCATCTACAAACGAACTGGAATAGGTGCCTTCATCTCAACAACGCATGCCCTGACATGTGTAACGTTATTGTTTGACCCGCAGAAACATTGAAAGTTTCCACTATCCTCCATACTACCCAGACTTAGTTCCTTGTGACTTTTTTCTTTTCCTCTATCTGAAAAAGGAGCTAACAAGATAAGCTATCCAACTTCTCGGCGAGTATTGCATTGAAACTTGTACAAGTGAAAGAACATATTGAAAGATGGAAATATGCTTTCTCTTATGATTCGCAACGTCGTCGAACCGTAAGTAGAATGATCGTTCCCCCATAACCCCTGGAAGTTATGTACTCAGGTCATACATGCCACAATGTGATACACTGGAACCTGTTTTCTCACGAAGACAAATATTGCTAACTCAAGATGATATCTGTCGGTGGTGGTTGGGATGTCTAGTACATTATTGATGCGAACCGATGTCAAATGGAACACGATATGATACACCGATAGTAAGTTCCAAACGAACACCTTTATCCGGTGGAGAAAAGAGACACGCTGAAACCACAACGCAAAAATGGCTTTCTATGGTTATTATTATTATTATTATTATTATTAGTAGTAGTAGTAGTAGTAGTAGTATGATTAGTATTATTAATATGAGTAGTATGATGAGTAAAAATAATAATAATAAGACAACAAATAGGTTATATTGTTAGGGTTATTAAGTAACGAAGGACTTCGGCCCGTCTTGAGTGTCCTCTAGCACTGATACAAAGGTTGTAAAATCCACAAACAACCATACGCCAACCGGATTCGAAGTCGGGACCCTTGAGTCACTGGCTTGACGCCTCAACCAACACGAACATGATGTCGGCAATAATGACGAAGAAGACGACAAAGAAATAATAATAATAATAATAATAATAATAATAATAATAATAATAATAATAATAATAATAATAATAATAATAATAATAATAATAATAATAATAATCCTATCCCAGTGGTTCTTAACCTAATTCCGATCACGACAACCATATTATCACATCCTCTTGCCAGCGACCCCCTTATAATTTCTGGCTTGTAGTAATTTGCCGGATATTTAATATACCTATTGCGGAGATATCACTATACATTCATCTATTTCTACAGTATAATAGTAGAATCCATTTCTTGTATATAGTGGATACAGTAACTTCCGTAAAAGCGAATGGATTAAAACCAAATTTGGTCTGTTCATTCGTATTACATATATCGAATCCGATCCGCCATACTGTTTCAAAATGGAGACCGTTTGTAAATTTTAAAGCTTCATAACTCCCTCAATTTTGGGTCATATGATAAAATAAATAAATAAATAAAATAAAGTGCATTTGCATTCTTCTGGTATTTCAATAGGCAGTTCTCATTAGTTTCATATCGTACCTCTTTCATTTAAATTGATTTTTAGCCAACTCTACACCTGTTGAAAATGTTTAGTAGACCAATTTTTTGTTGTTCTTGACAGCATGTATACAGATAAAAATTGTCTATCAGAACAAAATTCAAAATAATAATTTAAAAAATATTTTCCGGTATTAGATTCTAATTATATTTATCTCTTTCGCTTATCTTCGCGACCCCCAGGTTGAGAAACCTTATCCTATACTATTTCTTCTTCTTGCAGACCTCGTGTTCGTGTGGATTGGGGCGTCAAACTAGCGAATCAAGGGTCTCGACTTCAAATCCCGGCTGGGGTATTGTTGTCTGTGGATTCTAAAACCTTTATAGCCGTGCTACAGGACACCCAAGACGGGCAGAAGTCTTTCGTTACTGAACGGGCCCAACAATACATTTGTCTTATTATTATTATTATTATTATTATTATTATTATTATTATTATTATTATTATTACTCATCATACTGCTCATATTAATAATATTAATCATACTACTACTACTACTACTACTACTACTACTACTACTAATAATAATAATAATAATAATAATAATAATAATAATAATAATAATAATAATAATAATAATAATAATAATAATAATAATAACCATAGAAAGCAATTTTTGCGTTGTGGTTTCAACGTGTCCCTTTTCTCCACCGGGTAAACGTGTTCATTTGGAACCAGTGTTGCCAAAAAGATGACACAAAAAGTCGCTAAATAGGAGATGTAATGATTCCAATTTCTGGTAAAAAGTCGCTAAAAACTATTCAAATTATAGTCTTATCGACGCTACAGAAACGTAACTGAATGAATTATATGTAACTAACAGTGATAAGTCATTTGCATTAAAGTACTTTAACAACAATTTTGTTTTCAGCAATATATATAACTTTATCATCAATTTCACTTCAATGAAATCAAAACTGAATTTACAAACACGCACAAAAGTATAAGTCTACAAGATTTAAAAACCTTATATCCACTTCCCTTTTACTTGCACTTCTACACACATTTAGCTTACTATCGGTAATGTATTGTTTGTTCTAAACGGAAGCTTTCAAATTAAGGAGCATGCATTGAATATTGGAACTGGTCTCTATTATAGGGCAAAGGGTGATAGGAATCAAAGTGGGATTCTGGAGATTTGGCTACATGCTAGTACTTGTCCAGCTTTTGACGCTTGTGCTGATTCAAGTAATCGAAAGAAAAACAAACAAACATAGGCCATATATATCTAAACTTCTTCGAGCTAAGAAGAATAAGTTATTCGCAACATAAAAGTCACTAGATTTTTTCAGTATGTCGCCAAATCACTACTTAAAATTCACCGAAAAAGTCGCTAATCGGAAAAGTTATTTTTTGTCGCTATTTCTGGAAGTGAAATCCCCTAGATTTAGCTACTTTTCCTCTAAATTGACAACACTGTTTGGAACTTACTATCGGTGTATCGTATCGTGTTCCACTTGACATCGGTTCGCATCAATGACGTACTAGAGATCCCAATCACCTCTTGAGTTAGCAATATTTGTCTTCGTGAAAAAACAGGTTCCAGTGTATCACATTGTGTCATGTATGACCTGAGTACATAACTTTCAGGGGCTATGGTGGAACGATCATTCTACTTCCGGTTCGACGGCGTTGCGAATCTTAAGAATAAGCATATTTCCATCTTTCAATATGTCCTTCCACTTGTGTAAGTTTCAATGCGATACTCGTCGAGGAGTTGAATAGCTTTCCTTGTAAGAGGGAGCTGTTTGGTTTTTCGAAGGCCGTTGTAAAGAATGCTGAGACTGTTTCGCAGAATGTGTCAAATGATAGTTTTCAGCACTTGTTCCAGGACTAGCAAGCGCGTTGGGCAAAGTACATTCAGCTCAACGAAGACTGCTTTGAAAAAGGCCAAACCAATGTGGACCCAGCTCAGTATATTCCATGAGTAATAATAATAATAATAATAATAATAATAATAATAATAATAATAATAATAATAATAATAATAATAATAATAATAATAATAATAATAATAATAATAATAATAACCTCAGTCTTTTTTGATTAGCTCTCGCATATGAAAATGAAAGTAACTTGCAAAATGCATCAGGTGAGTATATAACATTTATTATTTCTAACAACATGGTAATAGCAGCATATTTATACATCCTAGTAGCTAATATACTTCACTTCTTCTTCAGTAACTTCAAGTAATACATCAAGACAACCATCCAGAGTACAGATACAATAACTAAATGAAAAAAAGAAATGTATGTATTACATTATCTCAGCTTTTAAAAATATTTTAGGACTATCATAAACAAACAATGAGGTAAGCAGATTTCTTTTGAGATAGAGTGATCTCGGAGCAACGATAAGTTTTACAGGGAGTCAGTAGTGTACTAATTCACTTGTATATGATATCGCAGAAAGTGATCAGAATTTTAGAAATTCTACTTGGGTTAAGAGCCTAACTTACTAAAGATAATACAAAATTTACCATTTTTCTTTTGCTTGTTTATCCATAAGTGAAAGGAGATAATGAAATGCAACTTACCACAATCATAGATAATGTTATTCTACAACAGAAAATATGAACCTGAAGAATTTTCAGTGTTGACAGAATAATGTTTCCACCAAAATCTAAGTTAAGGCAGCGACTAGAGGAACGAACTCAACTGCATTTCATTACGTATCATATTGTTTTGGTATCCTGTGAACTACTTTTTAAATAACATTGTTATTTAATTTTAATAATTGTATGTTAAAACTATTTTGTTTATTACAAACTAAATACAACTATTATGTAAAAAGTAGTTCACAGGATACCAAAACAACATGATAAGTAATCGAATGCAGTTGAGCTCGTTCCTCTAGTCGCTGCCTTAACTTAGATTTTGGGGGAATGGTTATTCTGGCAACACTGGTATTTCAGGTTCATATTTTCTTTATAGAATAACATTATCTATGATTGTGGTAAGTTGCATTTCATTATCTCCTTTCACTTATGGATAAACAAGCAAAAGAAAAACGGTAAATTTTGTATTATTTTTAGAAGTCAGGCTCTTAATGCGGGGTGCAAATATTGATTGATGCACTACACAATTCAAACGATTTTTTTTCAGCTCATTAGTTGTTTTATCAAAAGTTAGCAAGAACACTTACCAGTGTACATTTGAAATTGAGTGACGTAGAGTATTATTTTCATTCAGTACTAATTAATTTAAATTTTGAATTAATCATATTACAGATGTCTCTGTTATCACGTAATTAACCAGAATTTCAACAGCTTTTTTCTACATTTTCACATACTTTGTTCGTTTGGACTCAGCATAACTTTTTTGACATACTAAAATGTTTACCAGAAATCTTATTTTGGAAAGTGATTCATTCAAATAGTTCACGAAAGTTAGGCTTTTGCTAAATCTAGACTTATAGGATGTAAGTATTCATTTTAATCAGAAATTTCTCATGGATGAGATTATTTGGACACAAAATGGCGGACCCACCATCAATCATTGCTCTATAATAGGATTATCAGATGTTTCAGAGAGAAAGAGAAAAAATGAAGACTTTAGTGATATCCAAAATTTACATACATAAATAGTAGAATGATTTTAATAGACTTGGGCATTTTTTATTTTTTAAAAAGCATAATACAAGAAAGTGGAAATCTCTTTAATTGTATTTTAATGAAGACTATATATCTTAGACCTACATTCTTTTCTTGTAAGTTCAAAAACCTCCTTGTAGGACATATCGAAATTCACAATCACTTGAAGTTCTGTTTTTCTTTTAACAGCAGCTTATTTTCCTGATATCAGTTCATTTCAGTGGCGTATTTACGATTTTGTTTCGGGGAGGGGTATTTGCTAACTTTAATCCTGGAAATGTGAAAATTCTGCAAGATATTTAATTTGCTTCACTATTGGAAATATCCTCTCGTCTATGGGTTACTCGCAGCGGGGGGAGGGGTTGAAGGGTAAATTGTCCCCCGTGAATTTTCGAAGAGGTGTCAATAATTCAAAATACGTGTCAAAATATATTAGGTTTGCTGACTGATACACTATAGTGTTTAATATACACTATAGTATTTATAATAATTACTATAATTTAATTATTGCACTTAATGAAATTATGTAATGTTCGACCTTTCGTTTTTGTTTTGTTTTATATGACGTATTAGCTGGAATTAGGAAAAATTCAGGAAAGCGAAGAAAATTTCACAACCTAATAAGGTAAGTATTTTATTTAATGCGCCATTACAGAGTGGCTTTAAGAATCTATCTACTTAAATATATGTTATATTGTATTGTTACAGATTAATTAAGTTTTATTAATATTATCTATAACAACATTTGAAATCTGTGCAAAATAAAACAAATTTACGCATTATCAAACTACCATTGAAATTCATAGCAAACATTAGACACAAATAACAGAGGAATGCAATGACATCCCATATTATGTCACTAGGTGCTGAACTGTTGTAGTGATGAAGAATGAATATCTCGCCCAATTAGTCGCCGCCAGTGAGGACGGTAGATTGCAGAAAGGGGTTCCCCCTGATGACATAGTCTGCTCCTCAACTAACCTCCAGACCCTCCATTGTAATGTAGGTCAAATAATATAAAACTTATTTTTTTCATACAAAAAACTCCTCTGAACAAATTGTTATATATATATATATATATATATATAAAAGCTTGTGTGTGCACTGGTCGCCGCGACACCGGCAGACGCAGATGCCACATTCTTCGTGCTGTATACAGGACCAGTCTTTCGTCAAAGAAGATTACACCCCCCCCCCCCCTTCTTCGTTCGATGCGTCGTGGACACTCTCAGCACTATTACAACCCTAGACATATAGCGTGCAGTCAAAGATTGTTGCAGTATAGAGACACTGAAAGTATGTGGTGACAGCGAGATTATAAGGCGACTATCTCCCGCATTAAAACCTGTGACTAACAAATCGGGAGATACTCGCCTCAACCCTCATATAAAGTTGAATTTTAGAGAAATTGTTATAATACAGAAGTAATTCTGACTATTTTGGAAGTTACAGGGTAGGATCTGATGCTGGGCTTTTTCTCCTGTGCCGATAAACTTTTGACACAATGATTTAGTTAGCTTTCGCATGAAAAATCCACTTCCGAAACTGAATGGCACCACTTTTCAACATTGTATGTATAGTGTTTGACATTTTTACATTCAGCTCTATACGGGCATGATTGTTTCAATTTAACTCCACAGACAGAAAAACTTACTCCAGATGCCGGTTATGATGAATATTAACTCGATGGCGTTCCATTCTTCTGAGGACGCTATGATGTAAATCATATAGACGCAAGCCACCAACAGGGTTACCACTGCAAAGCCTACCTCAATCAACCATAGAAGTACCAAATAAGGATTTTGCTATTCGAACAAAAGAAAAGCTAAGTGAGAAACAGTGATTATGTTAAACAATATATGATAATTTATTTATTAGATTGTGTACATATATTTAACTGAACTGTTACATCTTATCTTAAAAGAGTTGATATACGTTAGTGCTCGGAAGTATCTTACCCGATACATTCGATTTTACCGGCTTGAATACGAACTCAGGATCGTTTGATCGTTTGGTTCGTATTCCCGTTTGGATCGTTCTGCCTGTATGAACCGTTTGGCTTGTATTTCCATTTGGACCGTTCTGCCTGCCTGACTCGTAGGGCTCGTTTGGACCGTTTGACTCGTTTAGCCCATTAAAATCGATATACCCTTTGAATCCATTAGAACCGAGATCTGTCAAAACTTACTGTTAGACGTAACATTGAAAATCAAAAGAACTTTTCTTTCTCCTCCGGAAGTACGTTATTTTTTAACGAATACTGTTCCAGAGTACAAAAGCACCTTAATGAGTAGCAGACCTGCGGCATTATATGCGTATCATTCTGAATTGGTTTCAGGTAGAGCCTAAAACCTCGAATAAATATCCTGATTAGGCTTGCATACAAATCCAAATTTTAGGCTTTTCTCGAAAGGTGTCCTAAAAGTGATGTTTCTTCCTGGAAAATGCACTTGTTTCTGTCTGCAGACCTCTATCCAGGCCCGTATCCAGAGGGGTCTAGGAGGGAGGGCCCCCTAAAATTTTCACAGTAGATTTACAAATGAACAATAACATGATGATGAACTATAATATGGTTAGATCGGCTCTCCTCTAACTTCGGCCGAGCACCCCTACATTTTTGGACTGGCTACCGACCTGCCTCTATCCCGTCACGAAATTGTGGCTTATCTCGCCTCGTGGGTAACTTTATTTTTGTTTTGTTTTGAATCCTTTAACGAGAAGGTTCTGCCTCACCTAGCCTAGATGGTGGAAAGAAGCGTTAAACCTAAAGTAATAATTTTAAGTTTCGGGACCAGGGATGAACTGGCTCGCCGGACAATCGGACAGTGTGACTTTCCTTTATATGGCTACCCCACAAAATCTATACTTAATAATTAGAATGAAATGAATACATTTTTCTGAAATATTTACATTATTTTTCTGCTATGTAATTCGTGTATATCGTGAACCTTTGATGGTAATAACATTTCAAGGCGGGTTAAGGTTTCAGAATAGGAATGGGCACGAGTCGAGTTTCGAATCTAATCAAGGGTAATTTTCTCGAGGCTAGTCATTGTTTTGAGGTCGAGTTTCGAGTCGAGTCGAGTTTTATAAATGGCTCGCTCGTTCAGCTCGTTTTAACTCGTTTTGAAATCATGACCTGATTAGACTAGAAAGCGAAAGCCATGAGAAATGTAAACAGTAATATAGAATACTTTATGTGTCGTGTTCTTCACGACAGGAGATACTACTCCCATCTCGTCTCGTCTCGATAACGAGATAATGTGTTTTTACAAAGAGAGAGCCTCAAACGTCGCGACCTACAGTAAATACCTAAGTACTTATGTTGGTGCTCACGACGGGTCATGAGCACCAACATAAGTACTTAGGTATTTACTGCAGGTTCTTAACATCAAGGTCGAGACCTGCAAGGTAAGCTGTTAAGCTCAAGGAGAAGCCCAACCCGGGTAGTGATGTCAACCGATTCAACTGAGCGAACAGCTCGAGCCGGCTCGGTTGGGATGAACCACAGACTCGAGCCAGCTCAGTTGAAAGGAGTTAATCGGTTCGGTTCGACTCGGCTCAACTGAGCCCATGGCTCGAACCGACTCGGTTGGGGTGAGCCATCAACTCGATTCGGTTCGGATCAGGTGAGCCATCGGCTCGAGCCGATTTGGTTGGGTCAGCTGTTATCTCGGCTCACTTCTCGGTTCGGCTCGATAGTGAATGAGCTGTGAGCCGAGTCGCTTGAGCTCACCCCAACAACCCTAAACCCGGGAAGAGCAGTTTTGAACCTGTTTGGCCGGGTCCATATAAGTTTTAACAACTTATGGCTCGAGTTACTCCTCCTCTGGAACTCAAACCAAGAACCTCTTGAACGATATCCTTGCCTCCTGGAAACTTGTCCATGGCCGAGATCGGTAGTCAACTAGTTTTTAGCATTCAGATACAAACTGCCTATCTTTCATGTTTATACACAAATAATAATAATAATAATAATTGTAGTAGTATCATTGATAATAATTATATTGTTTATGTAGGATACTTGAAGCTACACACATGATTTGGCAGGTTTTGGCTCGACTCAACTCGAAACTAGACCCGAATTCGAGTCGAGCTGGGGGAAATTTTTCGAACCGAGTTGTCGAGTCGAGCTGAAAGATGCCTGTTTCGAGTCAAGTCGAGTTTCAACGAAAAGTCGCTCGAACTCGCTCGTGCCCATTCCTATTTAAGAAATATTTTAACATACAAGAGATTACTATACAGAGGTACTATATATTATTTATTTGTTTTCGGAAGGCTATATTTTCAAACTATTAAACGTACAAACATTAGAGAAATATGAAAATAACCGCAAACTTACTAACAAGGAGAAGGCAGACTTTGGTAAGTGAACTTCGGGGCCATTTTTTGCGAGGAAGTATTGCACATATATTACAAACTGGGAGAGTGCAATGCCCAAAAATAACCGAGAAAAACCTGAAAGTTTTATGCTCGCTGCATATATCGTAAGACGCATAAACTTACCAAGTGACGGTGTGGCAGAGTGAGAAGAACCTGAGACTCAAGTGCAAAGGGCCCAGGGTTCGATTCCCGTTCGAGTCAAACTTCTATTTCCGTTTTTTGCTTAAACCAATAAAGTAGCCATTTGTAACTATAAGGAAAATATTAATACACCGTATGTTTATAATGTATTAAAACAAGAGTAATTTTCAAATCACTTGTAAAATCTTTCAATGTTCCATTTTAACTACCAAGAAAATATAATCTATTCCGTATATATACTGATATCACGAGTTATATTATGGTTACGACAGTCATTGTGTAATAAATGTTCTTGACGCTTCGTGTCTACATCTGTTGACAGTGTGCGAATTACAAAGGAGTTGAGGGGGAAATCCCCTTTACTAATACTGGATGTTGCTATAACCAAAGGAGATTTTCCCCTCATTCCACTTGTAATTCGCACACTGTCAACGGATGTAGACACGAAGCTTCAAAAAACATTTTTACACAACGACTGCGGTAACAATAATATTTACGGAAGAGATTAAATTTTGTTCCTAGTTAACATGGAACATTGAAAGATCTTACAAGTGATTGAAAATTTCTATTGTTTTAATACATTATGAATATATGGTGAATTAATATTTTACTTATAGTTACAAATGACTACTTTATTTTTTGAAGCAAAAAACGAAACTAAAAGTTTTGACTCGAACAGGAATCGAACCCGGGACCCTTTGCAGTTGAGTTTCAGGTTCTTCTCACTCTGCCACGCCGTCACTTAGCAAGCTTGCACGTCTTACGATAAATGCGGCGAGCAGAAAACTTTAAGACGATTTTTCTCGGCAATTTTTGGCCATTGCACCCTCCCAGTTTGTAATATTAACTCTTTAAATGTGCACTACCACCTCGCAAAAAATGGCCCCGAAGTTCACTTACCAAAGTCTGCCTTCTCCTTGTAAGTTTTCTGCACCCTCTACAGGTACAGGAAATGTTCTATAGGTGCCTCTTTGGTCACACGACATACATACGTCCACACGATACTTGACCTCGCTCCACAGCATCGTCCTGTCAAAGGTCAGCACTGCAGGATTGACGCGTTCCCTGAGCTCGACTAATGATTATAGTAGTGGGGGTATATGGGGATGCACAAATATCTCGCTTATTTGTACGTGTACTACTTGTGAAAATATAGCTTTTTGAAAACGAATGAATCATTTATAGTAACCCTGTATTATCAATACTTAATACGTACCACAACAGAGCCCCATAAAAGTAACAATGAAAGCGAAATATTATAGACAGAATCCACTATTCCAGATTCTACTTCCGGATTCATTACTGAAAATATAAAAATGAGACCTGTATTAGAGTTATGGTATTCTAACCTGGATAGTTACGTGGAAACAAGTCAAAGAATACGAATTGTTTAATGGTTATGAAATGCTTTGAGAAGAAGGAGGTGAATGACATTATTTTCGTCAAGCATGGATTTGGATGAATTGATGAGAAATTATAGAATATATCTTATACAAGAGGGCTCTCAATTCAGCCTTTCTGCTCTCATTTTTCCCAGGATACTTTGCGGTCGGTGATGTCACGTGGAGGTATCGCCAAGGATGTTATAAAATAAAGTATCTGTCCATATCACAAAATCGTGAAGCCATACGTATCCTATGATTGGTGATTTTCTTACCTGTGAAAGGTTATTTCGGGTAAGTTCTTCCTACTCCTATTTGTACACCCATGCGTGCAGCACGTAACCATTGTACAATATAAATCTGAAGCAAAGATTTGAATAAAAATAAACGACAGACACACTACATATCTATATATGGAGATCGCAATGTTTTGAGCCAACATATTTGGCTGTCATTCAGTGACCTAATTGGATAAAGATACATATGAGCAGATCCTCTATTTTTATAACATATCCTTGGGTATCGCGAGGTATCGTTCAAGAGAACAAGTGAAATACTATATACACAATTACACTAGTTGGTATACTGTTTCAAGATGGCCAAAATTTCCTCCACATGACGTCACGGACAGGGAGTCAGTCAGAACGCTAAACACAAACTGAGGCTACCTATTTGATTTCTCGGATTCGTGCAACGATTAAAAAGAATGTGCAATGATACTGCTATGCAATGATAGGAACAAGTAACGCTGAACTTTGTAGAGTTCTATTTATTTATACAACATACGCATTCACTAATAGTAAATGTAGTAATTAATAATATAAGTGAAGTAAGTGACCACTTTTAGATGCTTACAATGTTAGAACGGCAGGCAGCCATGATAATTCTCCAGTGTAGGTAAATCTATAAAGCATACATAAAGACGAGGGTACGGATGTCCAGTGCTTAGGATACATGATTGTCCCATAGAAGCAGACAAGTTCGCATCCGTTATGGTGCCGATAATATACTATGGACGTCACTGTACGGTATGTCATGGGCATCGCTTCCGTTATGGTGCCGATAATATACTATGGACGTCACTGTACGGTATGTCATGGGCATCGCATCCGTTATGGTGTCGATAATATACTATGGACGTCACTGTACTGTATGTCATGGGCATCGCATCCGTTATGGTGCCGATAATATACTATGCACGTCACTGTACAGTATGTTATGGGCATCGCATCCGTTATGGTGCCGATCATATACTATGGACGTTACTGTGCGGTGTCACGGGCATGTTCATCATTCTTTGGTCCGGTCACATCGAGAAAAGTGTTAGAGTTAAGGCTTATATTGGATTCCCTAGCTGTATGTCTCTCGACTCGGAAGGGAAAGAGTTTACTATATTCGACAATTTTCTTTCTTTTAGACCGTTATCTAATAAACAGATCCGTAGTATAACATTTTCGTTTCGAAAAGAAGTCCAGAGTGGATAGTTCACTAGGGGATGTCTTTTTCTCTGGAACTGATCTAATGATTTTGTTCATATTTCACAAGTAAATATTTCTTTAATAGCCCTACAATATGGTCATTCAGCTCTGTTGGAAAAGTATAAAAAAGAAGTTTATTGGTGACGTAAGTTATTTTCTTCGAGAAAGATGATGATCGCCATTGGAATGAAAAGAATCTGACGTCATGCCTATGAGATGGTCGTGCGCATTGTGCGAAACCATTTAAACAATCTTAGTCTATGCAGTGAAGATTTCTTAAAACACACTTAAGTAATGATCTTACAATGAAATTTGGTTGTTAACAACGTTGCTCTTATATATAAACGTTGCTTATTTTCTTTATTTTTTTTAAACTAGGAAACAATTAACTAGTCCATACCTTCTCTCATGTAGCTCTGAGTGACGGGTGGAAGCTGGTCCAAATATGTCTGAAAATCTTGACGTTGTGATTCGTTCGACAGAGAGAGTGATTGGAAAATACCATACAACTGAAAGATTTTGCAAGAAGAATATTTTTAAAAAACTAGTAGTAGTAATTTTTCATGTACTAGCCTGGTAGGAAAATTACATATTTGAAAAGAAACTATTTGATGTAAACATGAACACTGCGGCCATGCAAATCTCTTCACTGTCTCAATCGAATACGTAGGTATTCCATCGTATTTCTTCTAATAAGTGACAAAAGGACGCAGTGGCGGCTCTGAAGGGGTACTTACTTTGTTAAAATTTACCATTTTATCTCTAGAAAGGAAGAGAATTCGTATACGCTTTATTACAAGCTATAGTACATATTTTAAGTTTTCTTCCCTTGGTTGAAACAATAAAATACTATCGTTTTACTTACTTGACTTCCTTCAATATCCACCTCTGTTAACAACATAAATGTAAACTACGCTTTGCAAATTGGTGTTCAAAAACTCGCTTAAATCCATAAGAGTAATATTATTGTTTGCAGTCATGCGATGTGCAGTGCTCTTGGGTTAAATAATGTTTCTGTTTAGATTTTTCTGTTTCCTTCCGCTTTTTGTCAGATTTTTCATCATATCAATTACTTCATTATTACTTTTTGAACTTGTGAAAATGTTGTTCGCCCCACAAGACATAAAAATTACACATTTTATTGAATTTATTTCATGCAACATTTAGTAAGAACTTAGAATAACAAGAATTTTAGAAATGATCAAAAAAAATGTACCAAAAGATTGCGATATTTACCAGTAATTAGTTTGTGGATCAGGGGCCACGCGATTTTTGAACTGCCCCTAAATCGAGTTTTCGTTTTTTTTTTTTTTTTAACGGAATAAACATATCGTACTAAATAAAGTGATAGTCTGGGTTTGGTTACACTATTCTCCAGATATAGTTCTCCAGATCCAGTAGTTCTCCAGATATAAGGCCTAAAAGAAAAATTTTGATTGAAATATATTGGACCTTTAGATGCATTTTTGGATCAGGGGCCACAAAATTTTTGAATGGCCCCTAAATCGAGTTTTCGATTTATTTTATTTTATTTTATTTTATTTTATTTTATTTTATTTTTTTTTTTTTGACGGAATAAGTATATCGTTCAATGTTAACTGATAGTTTGGGTTTGCTATACTATATGTAGTTCTCCAGATATAAATCGTACAAGAACATTTTTGATTGAAACATATTGGATCTTTTGATCCAAAAATGTATCTACAGATAAAAAAAAATATATTTGTGTAATTTATGTTTGAACATAAATTTTATTTTTGTAAATTAGTTATTATATTATCATATGTACTTTTGGTTTGATTTCTTGTGGGAAATCACATCTATTGGATTGTTGTACGCAGTGTTGAATTCAGGCATGTTCGAGCGGGGCTGAGCCCCCTCTAGAATATATATGCGCCCTCTCCTAGAAAATCCCGTGGCTCAGCGGTTAGCGTACGCGCCTTTGGCGTGGGAGAGCCGGGTTCGATTCCCGGTGGGAGCTCATGTGGTTCGGATTCCACGTTAATCAGTAGGTCCACGTCTCATATAGCCTCGCTGCTGAAAGGGACGCTAAACTAAAAAAATCAATCAATCAATCTCCTAGAAAATCTATATAGATGCATTGAAATATTTTCTTTTGTCTGTTTATTTTTTCGAAAATAAAAAAAAAGAGTTTTAAAAGAAAAGATTTTTGTTTTTTTAAAAAAAAGAAAATTAGTTTCATCTTTTGCCTAACGTAATTGTTCTAATTAACAAACCGCGTTCTCGTATAAAGTCAAAGTTAAATAACAACTTGAAAATTAGATAGAGACGCACGAAAACGTTTTGCAATGTTGATTAGGGGAAAATGGCAATATGTTGTGTGGAGTGCAGGGGAAGAAAAGAGAAATCTTCGTATTGACCTCATATGTAAATCTCTCTCTTACTACCCCTTTACTTACAGGAATGTTGTATCATCCAAATTTAAAGAAAATCAAAAGATATACTAAATAAAATAATAGAAATTACTAAAATTTAGATAAAAGTAGGTAGAGCTAAGATAAGAAAAATCTTTTATATAATTTCTATAATGTCATTCCTGTGAGTTCCTTATTCTTTTAGGACGGTTTCCGTAGCTTCCTAACTTGGTTTTAGTTGCACTTCTATCTCTCTCTCTCTCTCTCTCTCTCTCTCTCTATATATATATATATATATATATATATATATATATATATATATATATATATATATATATATATATATATATATACATATATTAGTGGTTTGTTGCTGCATATATAAGATGTGTGTATTCGTTTCCAGTATTGTCAGATTGGATCTCAAAATGCATATAGTCTAGAAAACTGAAACAGTTCATTTAACTTATTTTGAACACCAATGGTGCAACTTATCGCACTTAATTAAGTTCACTTTGAATATAAATATATGCACCTATCTTCCATTGCAACTAACTTTGTTGAATCTAATGTGTTCATAATGAAAATAACTATTTTCACACGAGCAGCAACTTCACAGACCAGATCTAACCGCCAACTGCCTTGTTCTTCCCCAGATTTTCGGTTTTGTAAAAGGGGTTTGATGCACAAGAGTCGTGCTTCGCCTCAAAGCTACTGGCTATTCAATAGAGATAACCTTTTCTACTGTCTATCTACCTGATCACCTACTTCTGTAAATGACATACTTTGTGCTTGTTTTAAATCTCTAAGTTCTTCGTTCATCTTTCTGCTTTTCAGCCTAGTCAAGACCATCAATCCTTATTAATCTAATGAATTCACTAATAAAAAAAGGAAAGAATCTCTATTTTATCTAACTTGTTATCTCTATAAAATTATCTCCCCCCTTCAACTTTACAACTTCTCAAGTATTATAACTAAACACATTTCTACATACATTTTACTTTTATATCAATTATGTTTTGGAAAGCATTTGGGACAAAATAAATTCATTACACGAAAATTTGACTAATCTTTAAGTAATCACACACTCGGTTATACGCTAGGATGTGAATAACAGTGCGTAACCTGCACACTTCTTGCCAAGCACGTAGGATGTTAAAACATTTATGTAAAGATATGATCAACGTGGTTAAGCACTCACACAAGGACGGCAAAATTATGTGATTGTACTGCGCCTTTGCCTGTAATCCTAGCATATAATATGGCTACTACGCTGGTTGCCAAATTTATGTGGAGTGCAGGGGAAGGAAAGAGAAATCTCCGTATTGACCTTATATGTAAATCTCTCTCTTACTACCCCTTTACTTACAGGAATGTTGTATCATCCAAATTTAAAGAAAATCAAAAGATATGCCAAATAAAATAATAGAAATTACTAAAATTTAGATAAAAGTCGGTAGAGCTAACAAGGGAACCTTCCGAAAATGATAGTTGCAGTGAAAGATGTGACCTATACCAATTGAAAGACCTGTAACGGAGATGCTCATTCCCAAAGAATTAGCTGCCCATAGCAATAGGTTCAAGAAATATAAGGGGTGGAAGTTCGGGAAACAGCAAGGTTGGACAAGGGGGGGAAATACAAATTCCGCAAAAAAAGGGGGCACGGCAAAATACAATGCTGACAAGTGATGTATAGAAAGAGACTTGCCACAATAGGGAACAAATGAAGGCCACCAGTGGGGTTAACAGTGTTGCCAGCTGCAATGAAAAGTACATGCTTTGCAAAGAGCACTATATGAAGTGAGTGCAATATTCAGTGTCAACCTGTCTTGTAGAACATAAGATATGTAGTGGTAACAAAAGAAAATAGAAAAACAGAAGTACGAAAAATACGGAAAAGACGAAGTTGGCCATAATGCGCCACATTTGATCACGAGCTGTGCATATTAGGATGAACAAAACAAGAAGCACCAACTATGCAATAATCCGACGTACCTAGAGTCGAAAAGAAAAACCAGTTCCAAAGTTGGCAGCACTGGCCATGAAAATCCAGACAATTCTAATATAGTTAGGCCACTCGCTTCACAAAAAGAAAATTCCGGCAACAGGCATTAGCTTTCGCATCATTTGTACATGCTCGTCAACATTGTACGTGCAATTGTTCGATGAGACAATGGTCCAAACAGAAGATACATTTGCAGTGAGCACAGCGGAATCCTGCCAATCCACCACATATGGTACAATGATCGCCTGTGAATGTCTCGAAACAGTACTCTAGAGGCGTTGGAACCTTTGGTGGTCTTTCTACCACATATCCACACCTGTAGAAAGCAAACATAATCAAAGGCTTGATCTGCTGTGTGCTGCTGTCTGCGGTACTATTACCGCCTATATGATATATCCAGAGTCCCACCTAACTCTGCGACTGAAATAGTTTCAAAGTGAAAAAAATGTGACACATCCAGTTGTGCAGGATCCCAGGGGCCAACTTCAAAATTTCAAATAGCACCATCTGTCGAATTATATTTCTTTCGATAAATCTTGGAATATGCAACAACGCATATCAGAAATATTTACTATATGGGATTTCAAAATGGCCGCCAAAAATATGTGCTCAGTGACAAGAACAACGTGCATTTTTGGCGGCCATTTTGAAACCAATGCTTCATATAGTAAATGCTTCTTATAGGCGGTGTTGCATCTATCCAGAGAAATGTCATCCGCCCCCTGTTCCCATTTGAAATGTTGCGGTTGACCCCTCGAGCATTATGATGGGGGCCCTGGGGGACTTGCTTCTTACAAAGTTTTCTTGACCCTCGACATGATTACATTCCTGTGCAATTGGGTTTGCAACATCTCTTTTCGCATCGCACCAATTTGAGATCACAATGTTCGATGCCATGTTAAGACACAACATATATGTGTGGCGGCCATTTTGAAAACCATGCTTCATAGAGCAAATGTTTCCTATAGGTGTTGTTGCACATTCCATGATCTATCGAAAGAGGTACCACTCGGTCCCTGTTGCCATTTGAAAGTTTGAAAATGGCTCCTGGGGCCCTATGGTGGGTATCCTGGGGGCACTTGCTTCTCACAGAGTTATCACCCCCTGACATTGGTACACTCCTGCACAACTGGATCCATCATATTTTTGTTCGTTTCGCAAATCTTTCAGGTCACAAAGTTTGGTGGGACACCCTGTATATTCCCACATACGACCCAACCATAACATAATGTTCACTACTTCTATTATCGGTTGTTGGCTCCACCCAACCATTTCATGTTCCCCGACTTGACATTGCCTCAATTACTCTAGCATTGATGCATTCCGAGTGATGCCTGTTGCCGGAATTTTCTTTTTGTGAAGCGAGTGGCCTAACTATATTAGAATTGTCTGGGTGTTCATGGTCAGTGTTGCCAACTTTGGAACTCGTTTTTCTTGTAGACTCTAGGTACGTCGGCTTCCTGCATAGGTGCTTCTTGTTTTGTTCATTCTAATATGCACAGCTCGTGATCAAATGTGGCGCATTATGGCCAACACCGTCTTTTCCGTATTTTTCGTGCTTCTGTTTCTTTCTATTTTGTTTTCTTAGATGGTACCATTGATTATACACGTCATATCTTATGTTCTACATGACAGGTTGACACTGAATATTACACTCACTTCATATAGTGCTCTTTGAAAAACATGTACTTTTCATTGCAGTTGGCAACACCGTTAACCCACTGGTGGCCTTCATTTGTTCCCTATTGTGGCAAGTCTCTTTCTATAAATCACTTGTCAGCATTGTATTTTGCCGTGCCCCCCCTTTTTTTTTTGCGGAATTTGCACTTTTCTCCCTTGTCCAACCTTGTTGTTTCCCGAACTTCCACTCCTTATATTTCTTGAACCTATTGCTATGGGCAGCTAACTTTTTGGGAATGCTCATCTCTTTTACAGCTCTTTCAATTGGCATAGGTCACATCTTTCACTGCAACTATCATTTTCGGAAGGTTCCCTTGTAAGATAAAAAAAAAATCTTTTATATAATTTCTATAATGTCATTCCTGTAAGTGTGAGCTCCTTATTTAAAGTCCTGTAGCCCCTTTCGGACTTTCTTTGATATGTGGACTTACGCAGTTGGTTATTGCAAACGACCTGACAACAACAAGTAGTGAGTTTTGTTGAGACAGATTCCTGTGCTATATTACAATTTAGAAGACAGCACCCCTTAAATTTTTGTTGCCCCCCTTGTACAAAAGTCTGAATTCAACACTGGTTGTACGTAGTATAGCATTCCTATGTTTCGTGACTGGAAGTCACCATCATTGCCAAAAGGAAAAGAAAATACAGTAGCTTTTCAAACACAAAACTCAAAAACCTGATTGGTGTGTTTGTAAAACAGCAAGGGAATTATTGACCACTAATTTGTTTTTGAGGAACAAGCTGTCACTGCAACTTTGTACTTGAGTATCTTGGGACGCCTATAAGAGAAGGATTCTTAAGAATCCGATCCTTGCAGTTGGTAGGGGAAAGGAGGGTAAGTTGACGAGGTGTTTAAGATAACGATTTGTCAATTTTAGAGTCCTGAAGTGATATGGCAACACAGCCTTCATGCAGTTCAGCCTTCATGATTTCTGTTTTTTCGAAACAATGTAGTATATTAATTACATCAATAGTTCAATGTAACTTAGAAGTAACTTGATGACAGATTTGTCTCTTTTGCAATAAAAAATGGCTTTTTCGCGTAAGATGACGAATTAAATATGCGGACAAGATGGCGAATTCGTCATCTCGCCCGAACTGCGTGAGCCTAACAAGGGAGCAATTTGGAAGAATAGTTTATGACTATGTTGAGACTATGAAGATTCCTCACCGATTCAACCAAGAAAAGAAGAAGGCCGGCAAGGACTTCATCAAGACCTTTATGGATAAATTTCATTACTCTCTGCGAAAAGCGGAACCTTCATCTGCAGGAAGGCTAGCTGCTTTCAACAAAACAAATGTTGAATCGTTCCTTAATGTCTATAAAGATGTTTTAAATTAGAATCACATTGAATCTCATCAGATTTTTAACATGGATGAAACGAGCTATTCAACTGTACCCACGAAAACCCCAAACCTATTAAGTTCAAAAGGAAATCGAAGAGTAATTAAAGTTTCTTCTGCTGAAAGAGGTGTGAATGTAAGTGTGGCTTGTTGTTTTAGTGCTGTTGGCAACTACGTCCCACCATTCTTTATTTTCCCCAAGGTCCGTATGCAGGAACACTTTTTGAACAATGCTCCTCCTGGCTCTGCTGGTATCTGCAATGAGTCCCATCCCATCCCATATTACCTTACAGGCAGTTAACGTGTGCAGAGAAAATCATATTAGCCTCTTAGGATTTCCTCCGCACATAAGCCACCGGATGAAGCCTTTGGATGTTGCCTTGTATGGTCTATTGAAAACTGCATATAGCCGTGCTTTGATGACTACTTGATGACTCATCCAGGTGAGAGAATCAGCATAAAGAATGTTGCTGCCATTCAATGTGGCATATAGTAGGGTGGCCACGATCAGTCACGCAGTAAAGGGTTTCATTGCTACAGGATTAGTGCCATTAAATTTTCAGATTTTCAGTAATTCTGATTCGAGCCATCATTGACAACCGAAAACCAATATGTTCCTGAAGTTACAGCGACCGCAGCAACTGAAATAAATGCCACGGAACATTCAACAACTATAATGTCTAAAGTAGTAAGGGGGTGACCTGATCTAACTTTGGACTTTGACCCCGACCTTTGTGACGTCATAGGTCAAAGGTCAATGACCTTGGCCCGGGGCCTATGACCTAGGGGTACCTATGACCACCCCTTCTAAATTTTGGCAGGGGTACCCTTGCCCACCCCCTAAATTTTGGCAGGGGTACATAGGACCACCCCCCTTAAATTTTGGAAATTGCCAAATCTAAAAATTGGGTGTGGTAGCCTAGGACCATAGTATGTACCTCTATCAGTATTGGGGGTCTATGTCGTTCCCTTTCATGGATAAAAAATTGCAAAAATTGAAATTTCGGAGGTTTTTGACCTAATTTATCGCCTTTGATGAGGTACTATTATCCTATATGGTTATATGGGCGTATACAGGAGTTTATTACCTTTCATAAGACATGGGTATATTAATGCACCCCTTGAAAAATTTGGGAGGGATACTTTGACCCACCCCTTTAATTTTGGAAATTGCCCAATTTAAACATTTGGTATAATAGTACAGAACCCTAGTATGTATCACTATAATTTTGGGTGGTCCACCTCGTTCCGTTTCATGGGTACAAAATTGCCAAATTTTAGTACAACCACGTGTTTGGTTTTTGGCCCATCTTATCCCCGTTGACGAGGTTCTATTACCTTATATGGTTATATCGGCGTATACAGGTGTCCATTCCCTATCATAAGACATGGGTATGAAATGAAATGAAATATTTGAGTTTTACGTCCCACGGTTATGCCGGTTAGGCTAAAGGAGACGGTGATAATGAGAGATGAGTGAAATGGTGGAATGAAGAAAGTGGGAGGAAACGGGAGAACCCCGAGAAAACCCACGAGCACGGTGTTTGTCCACCACAAAGTTCACTTGGCGGGGGCTGGGATCGAACCCGGGACCCCAAGCACCAGAGGTGAACGCTCTACCACTGAGCCACCGCGCCCCCCTAAGACATGGGTATATTCGTGCACACCTTTAAAAATTTGGGAGGGGTTCCTTGGCCCACCCCTTAAATTTTAGAAATTGCCAAATTTAAACATTTGGTATTATAGTATATGGCCCTAATATGATTATGATAAATTTGGATGGTTCACATCGTTACCTTCTCGGGATAACAAATTGCCCAAATATAAACGTAAGCAATACGTAGTACCACGTGGTTGGTTTTGACCTAAGTTATCCCCTTTGATGAGGTCCTATTACCTTATATGTTTATATGGGCGTATACAGGAGTCTATTACCTTTCATAAGACATGAGTATATTAATGCACCCTGGAGGGGCACTTTAGCCCACCATTTAAATTTTGGAAATTGTCAAATTTATACATTTGGTGTAATAGTATAGGACCCTAATATAGATCACTATAAGTTTCGATGGTCCAGCTCGTTCCCTTTTAGGCGTACGAAATTGCCAAAATATAAACGTAAGCAATACGTTGTACCACGTGTTTTGTTTTTGACCTAAGTTATCCCCTTTGATGAGGTCTTATGATTACAGGGGTCCATTTCCTATCATATTGATGCACCCTTTTTAAAATTTGGCAGAGGGGTCCCCCCTTCAATTTAAGCATAGTACAGGACCTCAATATGTATCATGAAAAATTTCGGTGGTCCTTTCATGCGTACAAAATAGTAGAACCACGTGTTCGGTTATTGACTCAATTTATCCTCTTTGATAAGGTTATAAGGTATGGACGGGTATCCCCTTTCAATTTGGTAGGACCCTTAGGGTGTCAAATGCTAGTACGGTCACGTGATCGATGATTTGTTTTGATGCGCGACGGGTCCCTGGTCAATGTTCTCTAGGAATTAGGTGGAAACTTTGAAAGGAAAGATTCATGGCATTTAAAACTTTTTTCAACTTTCAAACTAAAAAAAATCAAACCAAAGTTTTCAAAACAAAAATTGAAACGAAAACTTTTAAACAAAAATCTTAAAAATTAAAAAAATTTCAAAACAAAAATTTGAAACGAAAAGTTTTGAAAAATTTTCAAACAAAAAATTTTGAAACAAAAAAAATGAAACAAAAAATTTACAAACAAAAATTTCAAACGAAAAATTTTCAAACAAAAATTTTGAAACGAATATGGTAAAAGTGAAACGTGGTTCGCTTGTAATGTGTGTCAGAATTGGGCCAATGCTGCTTGTACTGAATTGTCTGTAACAGAAGCAAAATTCAAAGCATACATCTGTGACTTTTGTGCTTGAAATCACATTGCGCTTGTGTTCATATTCTTCTATTCATGTTATTATTTGTTTATTCTGCAAAATACTGCGTTTGAAATACAATAACCAGTCCAGTTCTGTTCTCGCTTTTTGTCTCGTCATCTTACCCACCTATGAAAGTTGTAGAAGGCCAAAGTCCTTCTCCTTCATCTGCATATCAAAATGCAGATGAGGGGCACATTTACATATCATTATGTAAATAGATTAATTTGTGATAAAATTAATTGCTTGAAAATTAGTATGCATATTGAATATTATCCTATTATTATGATTAAAATGTTTAAACACCGAGCGTAGTATTAATACAATATTGTATTATGTTGTATTTATTCATGTATGTTATTTCCTTTATAGGCTAATGATATTTAAGTTTATTGCGTGCATCTCATTGCTGGGACATTGTATTATATATAGTATACATGGGGATGAAGGAAGAGAGTTATCATGTTACTCTACATTGGATTAATTAACGAAGAAATAAGCATATTCTATGGATTCATGCATTTAAGTTAGAACTTTGGAAGATGGAGCTACGCTGACAGAGAATTTTTTTTCTCGCGACTCTTCGTCGCCTGGAATACTGTATGTGAGGTCCTTCACAACTCACAGTTGCAGGAAAGCACCAAATGAGTGACAGAATAAGACTCATTATACACAGGAAGGATCCTACTCACTTCCTTTAGTGAAGCAACGCTGAATTGGAAACAGTGATTACAGACGCTCAACTTCTATTGTTGAAAATGTTGTAAAAATTTTAGCGTCAACATGTGAGTTTTTGAATTTGTATAGGTGTGATTTTGTGAGCAGCGAGCTCGAAGCGTCTCTTCCGCCCCCCTTTCACCCATGGCCAGTATCGTCAGCGGACGGGCCTAGAATTTTTACCCAGGATGCACAGCAGTTTTGAAATGTTTACTTTATTTTGATTCATTTTTCTATGGTAAATATTAATATTAACGTATTACGCTCACTCGTTCTTGGAAATACCGTTCTAAATTCATGACTATTTTTGTCAACGTGTATCCCTTTTCGTGCAAGACATTTGGCTCTTGTAACTGTCAAAATTAATAATAACTAAAGATGTTTTCCTCTCTCTCTCTCCTACAAACATGGATGCCGATTAGTAGCAGACAGTTTGAAAGGCAGCCGCAGGAAAATAGGCTTATTTCAAGTACTGTGAGAGATGACAGTTTATGACAGTTATATAAATGTATTCTATGTATATTTTACTTTTATTCTGTATATCATATCATGTATTTCTCTTATTCGTAGTATTAGTTACAAGTGAAAATAATTATGTTGTTGCAAAAATTCCATAGACTTCTGTTGTGAGCAGAAGCTTCAAATGTTACCGCCATTTGAAGTTATGGCAGCACCTGTCAAAGGATTGCTGGGAGTATGTGCATCCAGAAGCAGGTTTCCGAGTTGGTATTTGCGGAAGACCTCCCAGTAGAATCGCCAGAGGCATAAAAACCTTTGTTGAAAGACTCGAAAAGGAGCGAGTCCTTCCTTTTCTTGGTTTTGGTGCGATTAATATACTTGTTCGGTGAGTGAACAAGGGAAGTTGATTCTTAGCTCTAGAAGAGAAAACGTCGTATGACTTCGGAAGGAAGTCATCTATACTTCCTTAAGTCTCGGGCAGTTTTGACCCAGGAAAACGTGTGAGCATCGGTCTCCCAGGGATTTCCTGTTGAACATACATGAACCGACATGTATCGGGAAACCGTGTGTGTGGTGAACTTTGCTTTTACTCAGTGCCTTCTATTGTGACATACATCAAAGCATTAAACAGTGCTAACTTTTGAAAAGTGGTAAAACTCAGTAATACATATTGACGACGATTTACCATGAAAAGTTACTTTTAACATAATTTTTTTTGACACAGTGCTATTTGTAACTCGTATGAAGCAGAACTAAGTAGAATTTTTTTTAAAAACCCCATCTTAGCACAGGGGTACATTTACAACTTCCATTATGGAAGGGGAAACGTAAATATATAATATCTCTAGTTTAGATATTATAGACCTGTCACGCCATTTAAGGCAGTGCCTCCTTGGACTTTTGAACAAGGATCCAAGCAATAGGTAAATTGCTTGTTTTACGGACATATAATATGTCCACTTCAAGATAATTCGTTATCCAGCTTATCAAATTGAAAGAACATTGCAGCTTCTCCAGTGGAATGGAAATGTACAACGACGTGGTGACTTTAAGCCAGAACTGTGTGTGTGTGAGTGATATATCCGCTACAGGAACAGTGCGCCGAACATATTAAATATTTGATCAGTTTAAAAATTTTTTTTTATAGTCGTGAAAGTGTGCATCAATATAAATTTTGTGTTATTGCATTCCTCCTCTCTGAGACTGTCAGAGACTTTGAACTCACAAAATGAGGAGCTAAAAAGTTGTAATTTAAATTCAAAGCATTTTCTGAGATCAAACAGATCTCTAAAAATTAAGTTTAACACATCCTCTTTTATTTTTTTATATATAGTGAAAAGAAAATTTTGGTATATATATATATATATATATATATATATATATATATATATATATATATATATTTCATAGTGTGTGGTGAGTAGTGCACTACCGAAGGAAAGTTCAAAGTTAATGTGTAAATGGAGTGTTAACGTATTATCAGCACTCATCCTATGTTCTACAAACACGGAAATAAACCGCCATCTTTACCCAGTATTTCCATTGGTCTGTTCTTGCTGCAGGGTGAGTACCTGTTACTAATTCAAAATGTTTTGTTTTCAGGAGTGTGAGACAAGGAAGCATTTTCCCTAGTTGTTTGTATAACTGACCAGCTCTCTGAATGGGACCCAGAGAGTATTATGCCCATAGAACCAATGCTTACAGTCATGAGTATAGTGAGTTTTAAAACAGGCTGCTACCTGTTAGTTTAAAGTAGAGATTTTTTTTAAACCTATTTGTTATTTGCATAAACTCACTATAGTAGCTTCTAGGCCATGACTGTCATACAGAGTACCTTGAGATCTGTTGTTCTGGTTAACTAAATTTCATATGCTCTACCGAATTTATATGTGACAGTGGCGGCTTCTACAGGAGATCACCGTTCACTCCAAGCAGGGAATTATGTATGCAGATGCCTGTAATTTGCATATTAGGTAAATGGTTGCTCAGCACACGAACAAGGAAGTTTATTGTGAGGTGCAGGTAGCCAGAGCCGAAACTAAGGATACCAAGAAACACCAACACAAATAAAATTAATAAAATAAGGTGGAGTGGCTGGGAATATTCAAATACCAGGTAACCATTTACCTAATATGCAAATTACAGGCATCTGCATACATAATTCCCTGCTTGGAGTGAACGGTGATCTCCTGTAGAAGCCGCCACTGCCACATATAAATTCGGTAGAGCATATGAAATTTAGTTAACCAGAACAACAGATCTCAAGGTACTCTGTATGACAGTCATGGCCTTGGAAGCTACTATAATGAGTTTATGCAAATAACAAATAGGTTTTAAAAAAACTCTACTTTAAACTAACAGGTATCAGCCTGTTTTAAAACTCACTATACTCATGACTGTAAGCATTGGTTCTATGGGCATAATACTCTCTGGGCCCCATTCAGAGAGCTGGTCAGTTATACAAACAACTAGGGAAAATGCTTCCTTGTCTCACACTCCTGAAAACAAAACATTTTGAATTAGTAACAGGTACTCACCCTGCAGCAAGAACAGACCAATGGAAATACTGGGTAAAGATGGCGGTTTATTTCCGTGTTTGTAGAACATAGGATGAGTGCTGATAATACGTTAACACTCCATTTACACATTAACTTTGAACTTTCCTTCGGTAGTGCACTACTCACCACACACTATGAAATATATATATATATATATATATATATATATATATATATATATATATATATATATATATATATATATATACACCAAAATTTTCTTTTCACTATATATAAAAAAAATAAAAGAGGATGTGTTAAACTTAATTTTTAGAGATCTGTTTGATCTCAGAAAATGCTTTGAATTTAAATTACAACTTTTTAGCTCCTCATTTTGTGAGTTCAAAGTCTCTGACAGTCTCAGAGAGGAAGAATGCAATAACACAAAATTTATATTGATGCACACTTTCACGACTATAAAAAAAAATTTTTTAAACTGATCAAATATTTAATATGTTTGGCGCACTGTTCCTGTAGCGGATATATCACTCACACACACACAGTTCTGGCTTAAAGTCACCACGTCGTTGTACATTTCCATTCCACTGGAGAAGCTGCAATGTTCTTTCAATTTGATAAGCTGGATAACGAATTATCTTGAAGTGGACATATTATATGTCCGTAAAACAAGCAATTTACCTATTGCTTTTATCCTTGTTCAAAAGTCCAAGGAGGCACTGCCTTAAATGGCGTGACAGGCCTATAATATCTAAACTAGAGATATTATATATTTACGTTTCCCCTTCCATACTGGAAGTTGTAAATGTACCCCTGTGCTAAGATGGGGTTTTAAAAAAAAAAAATTCTACTTAGTTCTGCTTCATACGAGTTACAGATAGCACTGTGTCAAAAAAAATTATGTTAAAAGTAACTTTTCATGGTAAATCGTCGTCAATATGTATTACTGAGTTTTACCACTTTTCAAAAGTTAGCACTGTTTAATGCTTTGATGTATGTCACAATAGAAGGCACTGAGTAAAAGCAAAGTTCACCACACACACGGTTTCCCGATACATGTCGGTTCATGTATGTTCAACAGGAAATCCCTGGGAGACCGATGCTCACACGTTTTCCTGGGTCAAAACTGCCCGAGACTTAAGGAAGTATAGATGACTTCCTTCCAAAGTCATACGACGTTTTCTCTTCTAGAGCTAAGAATCAACTTCCCTTGTTCACTCACCGAACAAGTATATTAATCGCACCAAAACCAAGAAAAGGAAGGACTCGCTCCTTTTCGAGTCTTTCAACAAAGGTTTTTATGCCTCTGGCGATTCTACTGGGAGGTCTTCCGCAAATACCAACTCGGAAACCTGCTTCTGGATGCACATACTCCCAGCAATCCTTTGACAGGTGCTGCCATAACTTCAAATGGCGGTAACATTTGAAGCTTCTGCTCACAACAGAAGTCTATGGAATTTTTGCAACAACATAATTATTTTCACTTGTAACTAATACTACGAATAAGAGAAATACATGATATGATATACAGAATAAAAGTAAAATATACATAGAATACATTTATATAACTGTCATAAACTGTCATCTCTCACAGTACTTGAAATAAGCCTATTTTCCTGCGGCTGCCTTTCAAACTGTCTGCTACTAATCGGCATCCATGTTTGTAGGAGAGAGAGAGAGGAAAACATCTTTAGTTATTATTAATTTTGACAGTTACAAGAGCCAAATGTCTTGCACGAAAAGGGATACACGTTGACAAAATTAGTCATGAATTTAGAACGGTATTTCCAAGAACGAGTGAGCGTAATACGTTAATATTAATATTTACCATAGAAAAATGAATCAAAATAAAGTAAACATTTCAAAACTGCTGTGCATCCTGGGTAAAAATTCTAGGCCCGTCCGCTGACGATACTGGCCATGGGTGAAAGGGGGGCGGAAGAGACGCTTCGAGCTCGCTGCTCACAAAATCACACCTATACAAATTCAAAAACTCACATGTTGACGCTAAAATTTTTACAACATTTTCAACAATAGAAGTTGAGCGTCTGTAATCACTGTTTCCAATTCAGCGTTGCTTCACTAAAGGAAGTGAGTAGGATCCTTCCTGTGTATAATGAGTCTTATTCTGTCACTCATTTGGTGCTTTCCTGCAACTGTGAGTTGTGAAGGACCTCACATACAGCATTCCAGGCGACGAAGAGTCGCGAGAAAAAAATTCTCTGTCAGCGTAGCTCCGTCTTCCAAAGTTCTAACTTAAATGCATGAATCCATAGAATATGCTTATTTCTTCGTTAATTAATCCAATGTAGAGTAATATGATAACTCTCTTCCTTCATCCCCATGTATACTATATATAATACAATGTCCCAGCAATGAGATGCACGCAATAAACTTAAATATCATTAGCCTATAAAGGAAATAACATACATGAATAAATACAACATAATACAATATTGTATTAATACTACGCTCGGTGTTTAAACATTTTAATCATAATAATAGGATAATATTCAATATGCATACTAATTTTCAAGCAATTAATTTTATCACAAATTAATCTATTTACATAATGATATGTAAATGTGCCCCTCATCTGCATTTTGATATGCAGATGAAGGAGAAGGAGTTCGGCCTTCTACAAAGTCACCTTACCCGCATAGGAGGGTAAGATGACGAAAGTGATATGGGGTCAATAAAAGTGAAATATCATCGTAACTTTTGAATTTAAAACCATAAAACAATTAACAGAGTAAAACGAAAGTGTAATAATTGCCGTGAACATAAAATCGAAACATTTCATCAACACAAGGCTGACAAAACATGCATAGAAGCTTACTATCGGTGCCGGTGCTGTGTCATCAGTTATAGCTCAGAATACGAAATAAATAAATGCAACTAAATGGGGATGGAACTGATGCACAACACGGTACTTAACTGTAAAATCGTGGTTGAATTTAAATAAAATTCAAATGTTTCTAATTTAGAAAATGACTAGTTGGGGGAAAAGGTGAGAGAAAGAGAAAGATTATGACTAAAAGATAAAAGGATGAGCACTAGCCTGATAGTTCCAATAAAGCTGGTGTCGTCCTAGTCATCTGGTATGATGAATATTCTCCCCTGGAAGAGCCTGGATAGCTAGAGACAGTCAACATCTGGATCTCTATCCTGTTGATCTGCAAGGGGCGTCGATAATGCGTCTTTGCGATGTTGTCCTTCTACACCTTCATTCTACTACTCTGGTGACAAACTTAAAGGTGTCTGCGGCGATAAACCGTCAGAATGGTACTCTTTGACTTGTGGAGTCGGTGGTCCTCCAATGGTGGGATCCGCTTCTCTCCGATGATCCTGCACCTGTCCCAATCGTGTATTGAATACCCCTTGTTGTTCTGTTCCTCGTAGTTTTGATCAATTCAAGAATGATGACCTAATCGGGAAGTATCAGGCTGTGCTTGAAGGTATGCGGAAAGGAAAGAAGGAAGCTAGTCGAGTTTATTTAACAAATCTGCATTTACAACATGTGTCTGAGAATGTACACTTCTAAACAAAGTTTTCTTTCAAAGCTTTCAAAAGTTCATGCTTCTTTATATCCAATACACAGTTACTTCATTTCCAATAGACAGATACTTCACAGTCAACTTACCCTCCCTTCCCCTACTTGTTATTTTGTATCTTTCTGCATGGTAATGTACCGACTCACTGGCAGTAGCTGATCTGCACTTCTTTCTCGAAAGCAAGTGCGCGTTCTTCTTCATCTGTCTTACTACCCACATCAAATCCCTCTCTTTTATCTTATATTTAAAAAAAAAATTAAATTATCCTTTAAAGAACTCCTCTTCGCATACATCCAAAGGGCTGTAACATCAAGTTTTCAGGGCAAACCAGAAGCAAATCTACAGAGGTTATTCCAGTGCATGTTAGATCTTGCCAGTGACTGCATCGCTGCATAATACATGCACTTTAAACAGAAATGTAATATCCTAGTTTTTCTTTTTTTTTTTTCGTTTTATTTGATATTCTTAATCTCAGTATTTAACCGTCGGAATATCCTATATTGTTTTTAGTTTCAAGATTTTTTTCATAACAATTAGAAATTATATTTATTGTATATTCATACGGGTCAAACAAGTAAAGCAGTCATGCTAATTCCCTGCCTCTCCATTACCCACCCCCAAATTTCTGTTCTCTTTCTAAAAGCAGTACTTATTCAAATTACTACATTTTTTATACAAAAATTAGCACTTTTTGGGTAAATACGTAATCTTCCGTTGGATCACTTCAAAATTTTGTTTTTAATTATATGTTTTCTTTCCTATTTCCGGGAGAAAAATGAAGTCAAGTTGAGATTTCAAGTATTCTAATCAGCCTTCCTCAAAGGGTACGACGTAATGAAACACTAATTATCATAATACATTGAGTGCTCACTAAATTGCGCCCACCAACCTGATAGTTGAAGATTTCCATGGGGATCTGACACCATATATTCCTGATGACATCCCACCATGAACCCACAGATGTCGGTGCGAAATTCATGACACGAAGAGCTCATCCCACAGCATCCCATAAATGTTCTATAGGATTAAGATCCGGTGATATAGGGGAGATTTCATATGCTACAGATCCGTGGAATGTTCCTTAAGCCAAGCAAGTACAGTCATGTGTTGGTGGCACTGTGCATTGTCGTCCTGGAAAATGCAATCTTCGTGTGGGTAGAAGTGTTGTATTGTAGGGTCTATCTGCTGGTATCCAATGGATGTCTTACTGTAGTCCATGCATAACAACGGTCCCAGTCCATGCCACCAGAAACATCCTCAAACTATACAGCCATCCCACCTGCTTGTACAATACTCACCATGCACAAGGGGTCCATAGCTTCATGCTATTGGCGCCATACATGCATATGCCCGTCCGAGAGGAGTAGCACAATATCGGACCAATACATCCTTTTCTAATCAATCATCCACGGTCCAAGTGGCGTGTTCCTGTGCCCAAGCGTGACGAAGTCGGCGGTGATAAAAAAAAAAAAAAGTCGTGTGCTGCGGAACTTCATGTTTCCCAGTGTACACTGTATAGTTGCGTGGGATAGGGTATTGTGTATCCATCATTGTATTGGTCACGTAATCCCTGGACACTAATGGTTCGTTTGGCTGTCACGTGACACTGCCCCACATTTTGAACTTCCGTACGTCCCTGGAGTTCCGTCTCTTGGAAACCGTTAGCCCATTTTCTTTCCACTCCTTCACTACACGGGGACGGGCGCATCCGACAAGTATCGCTGTCTGGGTTATTGACGCATCTATTGCTCGGGTACCCACAATCATGCCCTATTGGAATGTGAATATATCCTGCCCACCTCCTATTATAAGTGTGTAGCCTCAGGTGTGTTCTTTCTCTGTAAAACTACCACTTGAGATGGTTATGTAATCAGCTCGGCAGCTGGCCATATTTTCTGATGTGGAGGAGTGGTTGAAATTCAGTGATCACTCAGTGTATAAATTTTCACTGAGAAAAAAATGTAGGTGGCGTACTTAAAAAGGTAGGTTACATGCATAATTCCTGTAGTTTTTGGACTTAACGTACAGCAGACGTATAACTGAAAACGCACGTTTTATAATACTTTCTATATAAGTGTTCCATCAGTACGTACTTTCCGTCTGAAACAATGTAGGCGGTCAGGATCTCACATATAACATATAGCTGACGAAGGTAACATAGTACATATATGTATGTAATATAAGGAAGACTGTTAGATATTAGACATCCTGCAACGGCATGATGTAACATCTAAGGGCAGTGAGTAACGTATGCTCCATACTGATTTCTGTAATAAGCAAGAGGATTCCGTATATTTGTTTAACATACCGCTGTCCGGAGAACGGATTTTTCTCAGTGAAATTTCGCAGAAACGCCGGGGACCGCGGTGTCTCAGTAGTAGAGCGTTCACCTCTGGTGCCTGGGGTCCCGGGTTCAAACCCTGCTCCCACTAAGTGAACTTTGTGGTGGACAAACACCGTGTGCGTGGGTTTTCTCGGGGTTCTCCCGTTTCCTCCCACTTTCTTCATTCCACCATTTCAATCATTTCTCATAAGCCTAGCCTAGCCGGCATAAACGTGGAACGTAAAACTCAAAGATTTCATTTCTTTTTTCCCCCCAGAATCGCCAGAAAGTTCTGAAATTTGGATTGGTACAACACCCTGCATAGATCCCAACCTCGCCTTTACTTTCTACAAGGACGACGACTTGAAACAGTTGAACGTGGAAAACGTAGTGCGGTTTTGGCCTGCAGATCCACAAATAATATAATCATGAGATTTTGGCACTCATGGATGTTGCCCAAGGCAATGTAACCTTCTTTCCCGAATGAGGTGAACTATCACAATTCTTACATAGTATATCAATGTTTCACGCCCCCCCCCCCCAAAAAAAAATCAAAGAACTTATGATCCATCCTGGTTTTTACACACTCACTCACACACATACATATTACCGACATAAGACCGACATAAATATTACTGAGCAGATGATTATTTAAAAAAAACTCTATAATATAATTTGCAAATATTTGTAATAATATTAAATGCTATGAATTAATGTGTTATACTTACGATTCCAGCAACTGCAATAATCCAAGTTACGACTTCAATATTCTGTACAATTTCAGACACCAGAATCATTATCTATAAAATTATTGAGTCTGTAGAAGGAAAATATAAATAATACTTAGAATGTAAAGTGTAAAAAAATACATTGACATTTTGTAAAATGATTACTTATATCAAATCGAAGAAGATAATTACAATAAACGTGGGTCAAGAATCCATTCGTACAGTGATGCAGGTTATCTATCCACAAAATCTGTACGCGATGGGAGACTTTGAACTGACCGAAAATTAGTTAAAGAATACATAACACGCATCTTATTATTTTATGACATGTGCTTTATAAGTCGAAATAAATTGGGACAAACAGGATGTTTTTAATCACACTGCTGTCGAAAACATAAACCGGTATTTGGACTAAAAGTAGACTTAGTAAAAGCACAAATTCTTTAGTGGTAATTCGACCCCAATGTCACAACAGACAGTAGGCGGAGAATAGCTCAAAAATTTCAAATAGTGGAGATAAAGCAGAGTAACATAGGCCTATGCAAGGGATTCCAAAACTACGGACTAGCATACAAGTTTGAACTCACTCTGATAGAGTAATAATAATAATAATAATAATAATAATAATAATAATAATAATAATAATAATAATAATAATAATAATAATAATAATAATAATAATGACGAAACCTGTATTCCATTAACTTTCATTCTGAGTGTGTGTCATTCTGAGGAAACAAGATTCGATTGCGAGCGTCATTACAGTCGTGGAAAACAAGCAAAAAGGTTTGAGAACCAAATAGGGATGATTGCTTATGCTTTAATTATATTTTTTTCATAGTAAAAATAAGAAACCAAAACAATATTTTCATACGCTTTTATAGTTTAATTAAAATGACAATAATATTATATATCCTTTGATATGATGTACACAGAATTTCCTAAATTGGGGGAATTTCAAGTACTCGATCTTATTTCTTTTTAGGATAAGTGTGATATACGAGGAAACATAGAAAGGTCTTTGGCTTTTTTTAACGTTTACAGCGTGTTATACATTTGCGAAAAGGTGCGTTAGGCTTTTCTTAGAACGGACCTAATGTAACTACCGATTTGTTCCAGCGCACGGCGTTGTTATCAGTTGCCAAAAATGGCCAGGGTGTCCGCCAAGGATCTTATAAAATAGAGGATCTGCCCATACAACAAAATCTTGAAGCCATACGTCACAGTTTCGCCACCCCTACTCCGCCCACTCCGCCCAATAGGATCGCAATGTTTTGAGCCAACAATCATGGTGGAAACGAAAGTAGCCAATCAGACGATGGCAGAAATGAGAGTAGCCAATCAGACGTGCCGATGCTCGGTTGTTTTTGGCTTCATCGGTTTAATAGGATGAAAATACATATGGGCAGATCCTCTATTTATAACATCGTTGGTGTCCACGCCATATAAGCAGAAACATTTTATTTGTTTCCTATCCTGCAGGGAACACACAACCATATAATATCCACAGGGAAATGAATTCCGTGAATGGGAATAAGTGATTAGCAGTGCGATGTGTGCAGTGATGGTGCAAAGAGCTTGAGAATTTACGAGAATGTGTCCAGGATAATGTGTGATCGAGTCGACCTCATTCCTTTATGACTTTGGACAGCGTTACGCGTGTTAAAGAAATGGTAATAGTGGATCCACGTGTTCATCTGAATGACATTTCCAAAGCAAGAAGTCATGTTGGTGGGCTACGTCTAAGCTTCTTAATATTATGTCAACAAGATCAAGCGAATGATTGTCAATGAACTATTTACAGCGAGCGTTGCGTCAAGGAGAGCAACAGTTTTCTACTCTTTGTCATTGGCGACGAAATATGGATACTACATTACACTCTCGAGTCAAGGGCTGCCCAGAATCTACTTTAGACAACACCACTCAACTGTGCAGTTAACTTTTCCTTTCCGTCTATTGCCCAGCACACGAACCATCCAAAAGCTTCGAACGCAAACAGAAGGCCAAGAAGTGAAGAATGTTAAAAGAATAAGTAGATATTTTTTTCTTTCTAAGCATGATTAAAGATTTACAAATACTTCTTTTTTTTTTAATCCGAGATTGTTCCTTCGCAGTTTAGCTTCAGTAACACTATGTAATGTTCTCTGGCAGAAAATGTCTTTAATCATGCTTAGAAAGAAAAAAAAATATCTACTTATTCTTTTAACATTCTTCACTTCTTGGCCTTCTGTTTGCGTTCGAAGCTTTTGGATGGTTCGTGTGCTGGGCAATAGACGGAAAGGAAAAGTTAACTGCACAGTTGAGTGGTGTTGTCTAAAGTAGATTCTGGGCAGCCCTTGACTCGAGAGTGTAATGTAGTATCCATATTTCGTCGCCAATGACAAAGAGTAGAAAACTGTTGCTCTCCTTGAGAAACTGCTATAAGCATCTTTCTCTTTTCTGCATTACAGATCAGTTGGTATTTTTATTTATTATATTACTTGAAAGGTTTCATAGATTCATATCAGTGACAAATATTTTTAACGACACGAAAGTGCACGTGTCTGTGCCAATTTGGAGCTCTTGCATTATTTGTGCGTGCTTCTAGATTCGACTCTCTGTGGGGAAGTCATTAGTAGGGTCGTTGATTTGAAATTTATGGTCCTTTTCCAGCATCCAATTTGGAAAGCCATCGCTCTATATTTAATTTACCAATAATAATAATAATAATAATAATAATAATAATAATAATAATAATAATAATAATAATAATAATAATAATAATAATAATAATAATAAAAATTCTGATATTATAGTCCCGAATTATGGTCTACCAAACGACTTTCAGTGAGTGATGTCTGGTGAACACATCGACCCCTAACGCTATTTTTACTGGATTTCTAGGCCAACCAGATTGCATATAGTTGAGTTTTTTGAGGTCCCCACATTGATCCAAATGCGATTGCTACTGAGTTTCTAGGCCCACCAAAATGGTTTTAGTTGAGTGATGTATAGTCAGCAAATTGACCCCAATGATGTCGTTACTAGATTTCTAAGCAACCAGACGGCTTTCAGTTGAGTAATACGTTTTCACACATTATTACTGGATATCTGATCCTATCACACTTAAAGTGAAATGTGACCATTAAGTGATGTGTGGTAAGTACGTTGACCCCAACGCGTTTACTACTGGGCATTCTAGGCTTACCATATTGCTTTGAGTGATGTATGGTTAGCACATGGATCCCAACTCAAATATAAATGGGATACTAGGTCTATCACATGGCTTTGGCAATTAGAAACGTTGCACTATCAGTGTTTGCTCGCTGCACACTGACGTGCTACTCCTCCTTACATAGTAAGGGCTTTGCCTTAAAATATTACTTCCAACAGGGGGCGCAGTGGCTCAGTGGTAGAGAATTCACTTCCGGTGCTTGGAGTCCCTGGTTCGGTCCCAGCTCGCGCCGTGTGGACTTTGTGATGGACAAATACAGTGCTCGTGGATTTTCTCGGAGTTCTCCCGTTTCCTCCCACTTTCTTCATTCCACAATTTCATTCATTTCTCATCATCACCGTCTTCTTTAGCCTAACCGGCATAAGCGTGGGACGTAAGACTTAAAGATTTCATTTCATTTTTCACTACTTCCAACAACCCTGACCATTGCACCACACTCCTGACGTGTTTCCAACTTTTCAGAATGACAAATGAAATGTTTCAGGTTTAACTTCCCACGTTTATGTCCTTTATGCTCATTGAGACGGATGCTTTAGGTCAGTGAATGATGATGAACTAATTGGTGGAATGAGAATGTGAGACGAAATGGGAGTAATCCGAGAAATCCCACCGACACAATGTTGTTCTCCTCAAATTTAGCCGGCAATCGATCAGAAGTAAGCACTCTACCACTGCGAGCCACTATGTCTCCCCAAAGAAGGAATAGATGGTCTATCAAGATAACTCAATAGTATAAAAATTTTAAGTAATGTTCTTGTTGAATAATAACTTCATTACAATTATCTTTTGTGAACGCACATAGAAAATTGTTTATACATGATATCGTAGATCAACTTTACTGTTCCGAAAATATTTCTCTGTTTACACTGTAGAAGTTACGTTTCTGTTTTATTTTTTTTTCTTTCTTTTGTTCCTCCCTTGCTATAGTGAAATGTATCTATCTATTATACATATTTAAAAAAATCCCCCAATAATCTTTAAAGTCTTCAATCCTATAAGTCATATGGGTATTTCACAATAGTACCATTGCTGTTTCAAAATAGATCAAATACAGGGGCTATTTAAAAACACATGTTTTCACTTTTTCCAGAAAAATTGAACGTGATAACGAAATCACCTTAGTTATTTTCAAAAATATTTGTGTAACGTATATAATGGTCTTTTTAAATGTTTCTAACCTAAGCAGTACTTTCTGTACACTCAAAAGTATAGTTTTTTCGTTTTACAATTACCCCACTTGACTCTAGCCTAGCCGGCATTAGCGTAGGACGTAAAACTCAAAGATTTTATTTTCATTTCTAGACATCACTTCCCTCACACTCTTTTCATATAGGTTATACGTAAGTCTTTTGTCACCACAAATGCAACTGTAGCAACTATCAACTGATAACAATCTTTATGTCAGGTTTTCCTCTCTCCTTTCCTCTATAAGAAACATTACAATTATGAAGATTTCTCAGTAACACCCCGTCACCTGAGAAAATACGGAACGTTGTCCTGGCTTAACATAATACTCTTATCTAAGGGTAGAATGGACTTATAGGAATGTAGCCTTCGTCCCATTCTCACGTAGTACATCAAGCACTTGTTGGTAATAACCGAGCCGCCCTCTCGACTAACAACGAGAAAATAATAATAATACATTTCAAATACATTATTATTATTACTAAAAGTATAATGTTTATGTTAGTTTGTTGAAATTTAGTGTCCCTTTTCAGCTCTGAAGCTATATGAGACAAGGACATACAGTTTAAGGTGGAATCCGAACCACCGTAATGCCTTAGAAGTTCAAGGCTTTTCCACCGAGAACCGAACCAGTGACCCCATAGATCAAGGGCGCGTGCTAGCTCTATAATATGTATGTGTTTCAGTTCTAAGAAAACGTACTATTTAATCATGTTATTAGCTTAAAATAGAAATATAAATCATTGAACAAACCAACGTTTATTTAAAAATAATAACTGTGTTTAACAGTTTCGCCAATTAACTAAACATATTGGCCCTTATGCAGAGTCGTTTTGACATGATTAACGTCATACTGAATGCCCGACTGCTGCAGGAAACATATGTTAGTCTAACTCTTTAGTGTGGCACTAATCTTGCTTCAGAATGACTGCATAAGGCCCATTGACTTTATCAGACACACTGTTGCTTTGTTCAGTGATTGATATTTCTAGTTCAAGTTATTTAGGATGACAAACTAGTATGAACCAATTACTCATGTTGTTAAGTATGGAAAACGTAGTAAGAGCACACCATTGACTAGTTTCCAACTGCCATATTATTTGTTGATACTTTTGAGCCACACACTCTGCCTCAAGCAGAAAAAAAACACACTGTAGAATGTCATTTGTAGTCTGTATTTCCCCCCTATTAAACCGACGATATATATTTAACTTGTTTTCTATATACTAAATACGAAGTATGTTCAAAAAGAAACCAAGCTTTTGAAATAGTACGCCCACCGGTAGGAAGCGCACTGTGACTACTGAGCGCACCTAACGGCAGATTTAGATAAGAAATTGCCCTTTACCGCGTTTTACTATGTCCGTTAGTTGTCGAGCTACAACCGCGGAAGTGAGCACCTGCACAAGCTGTTCCCCGGCTTAATGATAGAGTGACAGTGAAAGGCCTTGAACAACGTGTGTGAAATTTTGCTACAAATTTGGCAATACATTCATTCAGGGCCTCCTCTTTAAGAAAAAGCACTGAGTAATTGGTAAAGATCAAGGTGATGTTGATAATGTGCCTTTTGATTGGAAAGGCATTATCCATCATGAATGTGTATCACGTGGTTAGATGGAAAACAAGCATTTGTATCAGGACATTTTAGCACGGTTGAGGGATGTGCGCAAGAAGAAGGCTGATTAGTGGGAAAACCAGACCTGGATGGTACAGTGTGCCAATGCGCCTACGTGCGTCGCTTCTCATCCGTAGTTATCTGGCAAAACATCAGACTCCCGTTGTCCCATTCATCCTATTCTCCAGCATTTTTTCGTTTCTTGAAGATCACTTTGAAAGGACGTCGTTTCTAAACCATAGAGGAGTTTCAGTGCAATGCGACAAGAGTCCTGTGCACCATCTCAGAAAGTATGTTTCAGGAAGTTTTCCAAAAACAGCAGAAGCATGGGAACGGTGCATTGCCAATAGACGAGAGTATATTGTACTTAAAATGTTGTACAATGAGCAATAAAATGTTATATCGAAAATTCGGTTTTGTTTTTGAACATGTCTCGTATATGCTGAAAAATGATCAGTGCGCAAAAGTGATTAGGCAATTGTTTACGTTTGTAAGAGAGTAATAGAAAATATTTAACACTTACCCACTAATACTTGTTCTATGACAATTTAGAGCCTTAAAATAAATCAATAGACTTTGTATTTTGATTATGAATATTAAATTTAAAATTTAGATACCACTTTTCATATCCATGGATATACAGTATTTACTTACAATTAAATTTTTCTGAACGTAAGAAAAAACTTGTTTTACATTGCCGTTTAACATATGACAATATCTCTAATAGCACTAATTTCAGAAACTAAACTTTTACATGCTGTTTCATTAAGCATAGATTCAAACATTTAGAAATTTGTGATCAATAAACATTGCTTCCAATACTTTTTACGTTACTGACAAGATAAGTAATCCATAAATTAGATTATTTTACTTGAATATAACAGTAATAGTTCCTAAACACATGTTGCAGTGTGGTTTCTATTGCATCAAAAACCCAACATGCGAACTTCAGTTATTATCGATACGGTAACAATACATTTATTAATTGATTATCTTTCATTACTTCTGAGTCTATCAGTAACTTGCACTTCTATTAATTAATCAGTTTTTAAATATATTTTCGGATATACACCACTGTCTTATAAGAGTATGTATAAACGATTTTTTTTCTGTCCTTAAATATATGAAATTAACGTCGTGTTTCAACTCATTATTATCATTATTCTATGCTTCAGAGCGTCTAAAATCAGTAGACCTACAGTAAATTCGCTTGTCACGTACAACAATTGAAAATCGAAGCTATAACGTTAGCATTACTAAAATTTCAGTGTAATTGCATTAAGGATGTGCTATTTTTAAGTAAATAATTTTAAATATTGTTATAATTTTACATATATAGAACAAAACCAGAAATATAAAGAAATGATTCAAATTATTTTGACTTAACAGTTATTTTCTGTATCATTACAGAGTTACGAATAATCTTAGTAATCAAGACAGAACTACAAGTACTACAAATGTAGTAATATTTTTACAACTATTAAACATTTTAAATGTCCTTCTGTTTTAACCAGCAGATACTAAAAAGACCCTTAACGGTATGACTTCTAAGCGTTTATAACTTTGTTCCATGTCTTGCGAAGCTATGATTTTAACATTATTCTAAATTTATGCTAAATGCTTGAGGAAAAAAGCAGCTGAAACACTGAAAATGTCTGAAAGTACACTGCATATGCTTTTACAAATGTATCCCCATTTTCCAACTTCCAGTTACAAATTCCATCAAAGCTAAAAGGGCAGTATCTTGAAATGCAATCCCATTAAAGAAAATATAAAACATTTCAGATCTTGCACTAAATAGTAGAAACAACTTAATCCTTCTGGATCATTAGAGTCGTTAATTTCAAGAATTGAACCTATTTTAGAGGTTGTGAAACACACATGACGATCTTTGGTGAGTATTTCTAACTCTTGCCTTCCTTCCCTGTCAGGCTTTGGCCATTTTGAATCATCTTGCTTCAGAATATCCGAGTTCTCTACAATTCGCTGCAATTCCTTCATCACAGTGGGATGAATAAACATCTCCTTTCTCACCATGGTATCATTTTTATATCTAGAGTTATTGGCATAACGGACTCGACCGTTCGGCCGAAATTCAAACTCGAGGAATTCATGTCCAAATCTCCCTTTGTGTCCAACATAATAACGAACGTAAAATTCATGTCGAAAATTCATACTTTGTTCTTTGAGCTTCTAAAACGTCAAGGACACTTAAATCTTCTAAAAAAAGAATACTTGTTGTTCCAGACTAAGCACGCACAGAAAATAGTTCTTACTGAGGTTGCACAGTTTATACTCTTCTTTCTTCTTCCTTCGACATTACTTAAAATCAAACGTTCGCAGAGCGCTAGTATCGCTTGACAGTTAGAAGATACACAACGGCAATTTCAACTTTTTTTTTTTAAAGAAAGTTATGTTAACAATATCTGGAACAGATATTCTCCTTTTTGTGTAATTGAGAACAGGTAATCAAATTAAATAATTTTCTTCCATTTCCCTGGCTTTAAAGAATTCTCTAAAACACTGAAATCGCACTGTTATTTTTTGGTGCATGCGCAAATTATTACGTAGGGATTGATAATATAGGCCTACCTTCAAACTAATGTACCATGAAAACGATTATTAATGCAAAAAGCAAGCACAAACGTGTACTACGGTAGAAAAAAGTCGTAGGTTAGGTTAGATTAGGTTAATAGGGTAAATTAGGTTAGTGGGGTAGGTTATGCATGTAGGTCTTATGTTAGGTCTTATCTTTTATTTACAAGTAACTTAATGTAATATTCGCACGATAAGTGTTCCTATAGCACTTGTAATGGTTTCACAGTAGTAAGACTATACTTGTGAACATAAATTATAGTTTTTCTATATTGTACAGAATAATCTACCCGCGGAAAATAATATCTAATAGAATCCTCTTTCATATACACTCACTCATTTTAGTCGTTCTACAATACTTGTCACGGTTTGAGACTAGTAACTCAAATATGGTTGGAGACGTATAAACATGAAATAAAACTTTATTACGTTATGGAGAAATACTCCACCGGCGGAAAATATCTAATACAGTTGCTCACTTTAACTGTAAACTTTTTATGAGGAACTATTCTCAATCTTCACACTCTTTTTTTTTTTTTTTTTTTTTTTTTTTGTTTGTATTTAACTAATCATTAAAACAATGGAGAATGATAATTACCTTAAGCGGCACCCATTAAAAACTTAGTTGCTCCATCTTTGATTTGAAACTACATCGCTTAGGTAGTTTGAACGAGGCCACATTCCGTAACAGTTGATGTCAACCCAACGCAGCGTTTTAGTTTACGATAATATCCATACCATTTATAATGGATTTTTTTTTTTTTTTTTTTTTTGCATGTTTTGCGTTCCGTTACGCTCCGTAATTTTTGCGAAGGGCGATTCAGAAATAGGCCCACGGTAGAGCTTCGAAATAGAAATAGAGCTTCGAAACGTAGTATTTGGAGGATGAAGAAGATGATGAAATGGACGAAGAGAGCTACAAACGAAGATATTTTAAAATGAGTTAGGAGATAAGATGACTTTTAGCCAGCATCCTTCGCAGGAACACCAATTAGATTCGACACATCTTGGTAAAAAAAAAATGTGTTTTTCATACTGTCACAGAGGGAAAGATGGAAGGAAAGCGAAAAGAAGGTAGAAAAAGAACGCAACTAATTTATGATTTGAGAAATAGCAGAAAATATTAGAAGTTAAAAGAGGAAGCTGAAGATCGAGAAAAGTGGAAGAAACATTATTTCCAGTCCCAAAACTTCACTACAAAAAAAAAAAAAAAAAAAAAGCCCCAAATCTATCAATGGGCAAAGTACTTAATAATAATAATAATAATAATAATAATAATAATAATAATAATAATAATAATAATAATAATAATAATAATAATAATAATAATAATAATAATAATACATATTTCGCAGCATTTCTAGGTTTTCCCGGTTCCTGGCGCGGGAAAATTTAATACAAAGTAAAAGTAAAACTGACATTGCTTAAAGATGCAATTTTGGCATAGCCGCCCTTAAAGGGGGGAGAGGAGCAGTTCCCCCTGGATTTTCAAAGAGAGTTTTTAATTCCTTGAAACATATTTCAAAACATGTTATTTTGCTACTACATGCTGTATAGTATTTAATGTATTGTACAGGGTGACCCTAAAGTAGTTATGCAGTACCGTACTGATCAGCTCATTGCATCTTATATCATTTCTTGTTGTTTTCCATCAGGTGGACTTAGTTTCTTTATTATTTGTTCTTAATGTATTTTACTTACAAGCTCGGAACAGCCGCAGCAAATAAACCTTGTTATACTTGATCAATGCAAGGGTGCATATGAAATACTGTAGTACTAAGGATAATGCTTCAATGATAATTGCTTTATATGGTATATTGTGTGTATGCGTGTATCAAAGTTTGTGTGTGTATTCACGACTGTGTTTGTGTCAGTTCCCCCCTCCCTTAAAATTGGTGTTTGTCCCTTGGAAAAAGTTCTGCGCGCATTCCTATATTGATGTGATAGCATAATAGCTTTCGCCAGTGCCGTATGTAGGATATTATTTCGGGGGGGGGGGGGTTGCTAACTTTATTCTTGGGAATGTGAAAATTCTGCAGGATAGCTTAAGCCCGGAAGCCCTCCCCCCTTAAATATGCCACTGGCCTTCGCTACCTCACATTTCAGTTTGGGAGCCATAATTGTGTTTTTCTCGAGTAATTTGTTTCTTATCCGCCACGAGACGATGAAATCAAGATGCAACAGTGTAAAAAAGCTCAGTTTTTTTTTTTTATGGTAGCGCAGAAAATCACAGACCTTTATGTCGTCGTGTGTGTCGTACGAAATCGAACAATTAATATTGCGGCTTCCAACAGGCCTTTCGCCGATCCAGACTTAAAATACATAAAAGGAAGAATCTCCAGTAGCTTTGGTGCTGGAAAACAAGTTCGTACGTATATGTTGATGAGACCATAATTTTAGGTAGTAGAAAGTAGGCAAAATACAAAACGCTTAGATAGCAAAATTTATGCGTTAAAATACGATATCTCTCGCCGGCTTATAATGTACTTATTTAGTGAAGTTAATATGGTTTGTTCGAAATCTAAAAGCTTTTTATTATTATTATTTAAGCATGGGTCCATGTAATGCGTAAGTTTACAGAAACTCCCAGAAATTGAATGCGAATAGGGATGCGCACGAGACGAGTCTAGACAGGGCTTTCCTGACAAAATTCGAGTCAAGACACGGCTCTTCCAATAGAGAAATATACATTTTTCGAGTCGAGACATCACTTTTACAGCACATTTTCGAGACGAGACAGCACAAATCTTGTCTCGTGCGCATCCCTAAATGCGAAGTTCTGTCCAAACTGCAAGGACGCTAACCGAATACAGAAAGATAGTTCTATGTAAAATTTTGAAAGAGGGTAAAGCAAAGAAAAGATCTCATTAATCTTTCAGAGTGGGAAATTTTGTTAACATCTTTAAGGAGAAGAAGGAATTCTAAAACCAGATAGAAAGGTATCCACTCTTCCATTTTTTTTATTAAGTTTGTAAATTATACGACATAATTGTCGAAGAAAGTAGGTGTCTTGCTCGTAGTAGGTAGTGTTGGTTGGAGGGCACTTGGCTCAGTGATAGAGTGCTCACCTCTGGTGCTAGGGTTCGTGGTTCCATTCCAGGCCATGTGAGTTTGTGGAGAATAAAATCGTTTTTTTTTTCATTTTTCCTGTATCCTCTCCTATCCTCATTCCACTAATTTCATGGTAATTAATCAACCTTCTCCTTTAAGCATGAAGAGCATAATCTTGGGACATCATTATTATTATTATTATTATTATTATTATTATTATTATTATTATTATTTTAAATTTCATTTCTAAATGTTGCTAGCGACAGTTCTGTTTTTACCTTAGGAGAACATAGCACTAGGTCGAGGAACATGTGATTGGGACGTGTTCCGTCGGCCAAGATTTGACTACATTTTCATAGCATGGGTGCAGTCGTTCTTTCAGAAAAAATGTTCCGGGGGGCACACGTAGAATTTCGGGGGGACAATTCCGGTATTATTTTATTTATTATATTATAGACGTATTATTTTGGTCTCATCCGGGGGGGGGGGCAGTTCCCCCCAAAAACATACCTGGAAGAAACACTGCTTGCAAGTACGCTGATAGTGCTTTCATTTAGTTACACACTTTATGCTCATAATGACAGAAAAATGAGACATTAAATTGAGAAAATCAGCGGGAAAACTTGGGAATAATCACATGCTTTTAATTGAAGAGTTTTCGAAGTCCGTGTTATACGCTGAAATAGCATTTTCAACTTATTTTTGATAATCATTTAGTTTTTAGTAACGCAGGAATTATGTCAAACATGTAGCGTCCGTGAAGAATTGGAAAACTAAATTGTAATCACTGTAATGGTCATTACAAATTGTGCTTTCTTCAAAATTTCACAGTTGCTTTTGCCAGTTTCCTCGCTTGCCACGCTCCCTTGCACAGTTTGGGAGCCAGGGATTTAAATTTTCTAGTTTTTTTTTTTTTTTTTTTTTTTTTTTTTTTTTTTTTAACCATTCCAATATGAATATACTTTTTGAATTTCGATTGTAAAACTGCATGCTCTTACCGATCAAATTATCTAGTCCAAAAAAGTAGCTCGTGAAAAATAAAGACTATTTATTTGAATTTCTGCAAAAGGAATTTAATGCTCGCTCTAGACAAGAAGCACAGACAAAGGATATATCCTTTGTCTGTGCAAGAAGTGTTTTCAATTATTACCTTATGCATGTGAATCTTCTATTGGTAAATAACCTTTGCTTCAGATACCATACTCCATTTATTTATATTTTTATAGAATATTTAAATTTGATATTATTTATAAATTATCTAGAAAATGATTTAGTTCAGTGTAAAATTGCGTGTGTAGATTATTTATTAATGTATTAAATTCACAGCTGATTTGGGTACTGTTTATTTAAGAAGCGACATAATGGTAGTTCCTAAAGTAAGGGTCCTTCAGATCATAGTGTTCAATTTACTGAAATTATCTTATTTCTAATACTTCTTTTATCGATTTTTCAGAAGTATGAATCACAATATGATTTTTCACTTATATTTCTCGTTTTTAAATTGAAATTTATATCCAGAATGTTTGTGAGCAAGTAATTCAAAAACTTCAACTACGATTTAGGAACTATTCTAGGACAGTCCCTCCACTTTTATTTATTTAAAAAAAAATGAAAATTTACTGGCTAGGAAATAATAATTTGCTGGTCTTGTATAGAATGTTGCTTTGTGTAACCTAACATAACGTAACCTAAATATGCGTAACCCAACCTAACCCTTATAAAACTTGTTTCATGTGTGGAGCTTAAGCTTAGAGGTGTCCCTCCAGTTTCAAACCTACAAAAAGCAGTTAAATATTAAAAGGTGTTATAGCACGGCCAACAAGAGGTGGTCTCTGACGTTTCTTACCACATGCGGTGGGACATTGCAGCCCCTACTTTGAAACCAGTGTTACCAACCACGATCACTCTGTTTTATACCATTAATTAAATTGCCACTACAGTTGCACCGAAAAAAACCTTGACACGCGAGTAGTGGCAATGTTACTGCGAGCTGTCAGAGACGTTCTCTTACTGGACGCACTATAGGCTAGGTTAGATTAGTTTAGGTTTGGTTAGGCTAGTTTAGATTATCCGGTAAGAATTTACTTAGACTAGAACAGTGACTAGACCTGGTTCCCATAGAAGCTTCAGTTATCACTTAAATTCTTATAAAAATTTAATAGATTCTTTTCATTACTCTTGTATAATTGTTTAAAACTCAAGGCGGAAATATCACATTCAACGCACCGATTTACCTTGAAGGGCTCTCTTAGATTTTTACCACAATTTATATTAGACAATGTTTCTGAGAGATTAGTCTACACTGTTTCAAGATTCTTCTGTTCCTATTCTGTGATCTCGTTTCTATTACGCTATATTGTATGTTAGTACGATAAAAATCTATTGGTTCAAAATTTAAGGGCCTCTATTTCACAGAAAGTGCAAAACAATAACTGCACATTGTCAGGGATACAAAGTGGATCTAAAAAGGTAGGGGGATGCATGGCATCACGGCGACCCCCATGCCTATCTTTGCCCATTGTAAATTTTTAAGAAGTGAAGGGACGCCATAAATATTTCTTGGAAGTGGGGAAACGACGTCCTCCGGCGTTACCCCTCACTTTTACTCTTGCACATAGTGCAAAACATAATGTAAACTGTTGTAGTAATACTATGAGCAGTGTTCAAAGTGAAAAATAAAGCAGAGATGGTATATTTTATTGCGATTTTGACTCGACATACCGGCTATCTAAATGTTGAATACAGTGAGGGTATGTTGCCTAAAAGATTGCATTTCTAGTTACATAAAGACTGAAAACAATTGGAGAGCTTCTCTGTAGTTACCGGGGAGGGGGACATGAAAAGACTTTGATACCCCGCAAACAACATCCTGAAAAAATACCAAAAAAATATACCCTTATGTTGTATTATAGAGAATTGCACACGAAAATCCTCAAATGGACTGAGGGATATTGCAAACCCCTATATCCGCCCATGCTCAAAACATGACATTTATATGCATTAAGGCAAGAAGAAACCACATATATGAAAAACAATTCAATATGGCACATCAAAATATAAACTAGATGAACTTCGTTGAAGACAATTCATTTTAAAAACAAAAGGTAGGAAAAAGATAACAAAAATGTCGGTGTGGCCAACTTAAACATTATTTCTACGTAAGAAATAAGATCTTTTTACATGCAAAGCTGTTCGTCAATTACTGTGTATAAAAATAAATTTATTAAAGGTATTTAGCATCTACTTTCCAATACCGGTAACGGTATATCTGGATCACTGAAAAACCAGAGGCGGTATGCCTGCATTAGAGAAAAACCAGAGGCGGTATGGCATACCACCGCATACCGTCTCATTTCGACCACTGACTATGAGAGTTTGATTTTAATTGTTTATTTTTTATTTATTTTTTATTTTTTATTTATTTTTATTTTATTTTTTATTATTTTATTTATTTATTTATTTTTATTTTACTTTTTTATTATTTTATAAAATATTTATTTATTTATTTATTTATTATTTTATTTTATTTTATTTTATTTTATTTTATTTTATTTTTTATTTTATTATTTATTTATTTATTTATTTATTATTTTTTATTTTTATTTTATTTTTTATTTTATTATTTATTTATTTATTTATTTTTTATTTTTTATTTTTATTTTATTTATTTATTTATTTATTTATTTGCTGCAGTAAAAAGGACGCTTCGCTGGCAGCCTGCACTGAGGATGAATAGAGAATAGTGCTGAAATGCCAGCCAAGCGACCATGTTCTTTCTGGAATAAAAGAAAGAAAGTGGAGTTATTAATATCGAACTCTCATAGCATTATTACAATAGTATAACATTTGAGCTAACGAAAAAGAGCTCAAAAAGGCGAAAAAGATAGTGTATAACTAAATTACTGAAGTCTTATGTAGAGTTAAAATAGATATTCTGGGAAATACTTGTATTTGAACATAGCTGCAGAATACTTATTTGTATCATATGTTATTAATCTTATATAAGATGAATTTATTCCACACACCGTTGAAGTAAGGTATGGAAGCTTGAGCCGAATCATTCCTCCCCGCCTCATATTTGCCCATTAATAACTTCAATTAGAGTTGTCACCTGTCCCAAATTAGTCCAGACATTCAATTTTTAAGAATTTTTTTAGTGTCTCGAATTACGCCTAAGAGGTGGCGAATTATATGGTAGAACGCCAAATTATGCAAAACACAAGATATGGGACACATTATTTGGCGGTACGCCAAATTACCCAAAACACTTACAAAATATGGGACAGATAGGGGTACGCATTACATGGCGGGACGCCAAATTATCCAAAGCACTTAGAAAATATGAGACAGATAGGGACGCATTTGGCGAGACGCCAATTATCCAAAACACTTACAAAATATGGGACAGATACGGACGCATTATTTGACGGGACGCCAAAGTAACAAAAACACAAAATATGCAACAGGAATCTTTTTAGACATTTCCAATGATCTTTTCTTTGTTTGTACAGGGTCAGTGGTTCGTAACTTCAGTTGAACGAACCCAAAACAAGATGACTGTTAATTTTCTGTTTCATTTGTTTCTGGATTAAATTTTCATTGCAATTTCCATCCATGAATGTAAGAATTTCTTTCTATTATTCATAATAAATTGTTTTATGTAAAATTTGGGTACATGGAGCCACGGGCGTGGTTGCAAGGGGACGTGAGGGAAACATGTCTCAGCCAAAAAAAAGATTCTGTATCATATTTGAGGTTGCCAACTGGTCGGTGTTTTACCAATAGCCCCAATGATATTGCTGGTAGGTTTATATCATAGGCAATTTATGACGGGGTGCCGAAATTTCATTTTCCAGAGGTGGCAATCATTGTCATATCCCATATCAATGTTTGATTTGTTGTACAATGTTAAATATTTGAGTTTAGCGTCTTTTGCAGCAGCGAGGCTATGTGAGAACGTTAAATATTGTTTGGTTTATAATTACAGTATTAAAACTTCAAGTACAGGGTAGCTCAAAAGAAGGTATACACCCCTGCATTGCTCAAGTATAACGTAGTTTATGGGTTTATTTGCTCCGGCTCTTCCGAGCTTCACATCTCACATGTAAGTAAAAACACATTAAGAATAATGATATAAAATGCAATGAGCTGATCAATACGGTGCTGTACCTACTTTTGTATATGTTGATATGCAGGGTCGGATCCAGGATTTTCTGAGGGGGAGTGCACCAAATAACAGCCAGTACATTTGAATTAAATTTGAGTTTTTTAAATGCCTTTAGGTATCTGTGATGTGAATGAGGAATTGCTCTGAAAATGCTGTTTCTGCTGTTGATGAATTCTTTTCCTTCAACCTTCAGAAAATTGACTGAAACTATTAATTTTTGAAAAACTCACGGCCAGCTTCTCACTTAAGGTAGTGTACATTTACGACGAGGGGGGGGGGTGCAAAGGTGCACGTCCGACCCTGCTGATATGCATTTGTATATGCTGATATACAAGTTCATTTACTACACTACTTCTTTGTAATATGCCAATACTTCATCCTTTCAGACTGCAATTTTGCTCGTTTTCATAGCATATTATTTTCTCCCCTTATATCGTAATTCAACATTTTGAATGTCTTTTTCGTAATTCGCGGTAAAAGGGGATATATCTACTAACTCCCCCGGGTTCATTCCTGTTTACTTGTATTTTTATGAATAACAGTGTTTTTCTTCATTACTTGAGTCACAAAAAAATCATTTTATATCTTCTATCAAATTAAAAGAAACTAAACCATAATCAGTAGCTATTTTATACTCAGAGAAAATTGTATATGGCGTACGTAAAAACGTAGGTTACTTGCGTAAATCCTGTAGTTTTTGGACTTAACGTACGATAGTAGGTAACATCGGCATGAAACGCATAAATGAATAAGTATGTTTTATAATACTTCCCGTATAAGTGTTCCATTTATACACACTTTCCGTATGAAAGAAAGAATTATTTATGTATGCGGTCAGCATTTCACATATGTATGGACTCATATAACATATAGCTGACGTAAGTAGCATACGCATGTAATATACGGAAGACTATTAGATATCAGACATCTTGCAGGGGCATGATGTAAAGCGAGAAAAAAAGCAGTATGTATGTAGCACATAGATAACGTATGCTTCGAACAGATTCTCGTAGTAAATATATATTTTTCCGTATATTTGTACAATATACCGCTGTCCGGATAACTGGAATTTTCAGTGTAATAACTGCGTGCGAATCTAAAATGTTGCATGCCCCCTCTGTTATTTAAAAGCTAACGACGCCAGTGTATAGAACCGATGATTTGCATATATTTGAGTAGTGTGTCACGCTTTAGGCTTTACTTTACATGAAGGATAAAGCTGAAAGTGAACCGGCTTATTTTTTTATTAGAAGTTTAATACTGATTTCTTTTCTAGATTTCGTCTTAAAGAGGCAACATTTTGATTGAAATACGATCAGCAGCATGGCGAGAATAATGAGAACTTGGCCAATGAATCCTCATACTGAAGTTCTTGTTATGGGAGCAGTAGGAATGGTAAGTGTTATTGTAACACTAATGCTCTTATTTTGGGTTATAACAGAAGTTCATGTTTTGATTTCTTTGTGTTTTTTATTATCCTTGTGCAACACCAAGGACACTAAACTAGGACCGGTGCAGTTGGGGGAGGGGGATTAAATCCGTTACCCAACACTGGACCATGCCGACGAACTTAGGACAAATGTGAAACAAACTATCCAGAATGGCTGAAGTTAGTAACACAAATGTTACAGTGTGCAACCACCGGCCCGTAAGTATCCAGTGGTTATTTTATAAAAGTGGTTATCTTTTATCTGGCCCGTCTAATACGTTGTTTAAACTGTATTAATTTGATAATCTTTTGCTCGGTTGAAAATTCTTCCTGGATAACTGATGTCCACCTTGAGAATATCCTCCGCGTTGGAACATTCAGTGTTATCACCAACCATTGAGAGACTAGTTTAGAGCATGAAGGGTCAAGTTTCCCACTAAAGTGGTAAATAAATCTATTTGTTCTGTTTTCCTTAGTAAGTAAATAGTTTTGTTGTTATCACAATTTTTGTGTGCCTCTAATGTTAGAGTACGTTGAAAAAGCTTTTTTCCATTGAGTATGGCCTTTCAATTTTTGTGAAATTGTTACACATTGTCTCGTACGGTCAAGGGCGCCGATTTCTCTGTAAATTTGGGGGGCCCATTCAGATGCAGAAGGCAGGGACGTACGCAGGGGGGACCTGGGGGTTCGTACCCTCCCCCCGAAATCCGGACTTTTTTGTAAATTTAGTCTAATTTTAGGGGCAATTTTACAATTTTGAATATAATTTAGCATGAAATCGTGTTTGGATCCCTCCCGAAATAAATTCCTGCGTACGTCTCTGGCAGAAGGCATATATACGAGGATTTTAAGTCAAATTGCATTCAAATTATGTCAAATATTTTATATTCATAAATAAAATGCGTGGCCCACATGAGGTTTGGGGAGCCCGGGCCCCCTCCGCCCCCAGGATCGGCGCCCTTACGTATGGCCCTTGATGTCAGTAAGTCCACAATTTTTTCCAATTTGCACATGCCTGTTTTATACTGTAGTGTGAAATGTTGCCATAGTTTCTCATTGACTACTATCATGTTTTAATGGACATGAGTGATTTAAAAAAAATCGTATACTCACGTGAATTTTGTGATGTTTCAACTGTGAATGTAACTTTAAAACTGATCCAAGAACAAAATAAGACGAAAAGCTAGTCCCATGACCTTGTTGCCAGGAACTAGTGTGTAAATGGAATTTCCAACAAAAATCAAAATACATTACATAAACACTCTCAAAGCAACTATTTTAACAAAAAAAAAAAAAAAATTTCTTTTGTCTCAATAACAAGTGTACACATGTGTTTTTCCCAAACTTCAAAATAACTTTCAGACTAGTATAAAAACTAGCAGTTTAGAACAGTCAGCATCATTTCACCATGGATCATTCAACGATCGATTATCACTTGGCAAGCACCGTTCACCTCTGGATCATCGGGTCGCCTATCTCAGTGGCGTGTTCTAAGCTGACGAATATGGAGGGATTTCACCTATTGTGAGTATGCTTTGTGCGCACTATTTTTGCATGACATGACTTGTTACTGTGCAAAGAGAGCACTGAATCTTGACGAGGACACGAGAGAACGAAAGGACAATCTCCTTGTTAATTCGAATCTCAAATCACTGTACTACTCAAGTCCTATTGTTATTTTATATTATATACAGTATATTTTTTACGTACTTAAATAAATATAGCGTATAATAAAATCACTCTTATACGCTACACGACTTGCTTTTTTAAGCTATAACCCACATCCTGTGAGTTATGCAAGTATTATTCAGTTATGGTATCGTTATAATTTTATAAACCTTACAAAACGTGGCATTTAAGCATCATTTTACTATTAATATGTATTTGAGGGTACCTGGATGTAGCTAAATTTATAATAGCTAAGTGCATTATCTGCAAATTCCAGTATGCTGTAGCTTTGTTATTTTGGATATTACCGTAACTGCTAGCAGTTCCTGATAGTACTATAGTAGTAGCAACATCTATAATATTTTAATTTTGCTCTTTGCATTCGTAAAATGGTGAGAGTAGAGAAATTGTTGAACCGTTTAAAATGAATTTTTGAAGTAATTAGCACTTGGGTAGAACCGGGATTTTATCATTACATTTTGAATACGTATCCTAACAAGGAGGACGATTTTTATAAATTTTCACAAGTACACCGTTTGAAATAAATTTTTAAAAGCGGTTAGCACTTGAATCTGTTGGGTGTTTGTAATTTCATTTCGATTTAAATACGCATCTTAAGAGGTAAGAAAAGGGATTCAAATATATTTTCCAGAAACCTACTCTAACCTGTAAGAAACGGGCATTTCAGTTAGTAAACAATAAATTACAACCAGAATGACGTTGCTGAGACATGAATTTGGGATGTTAGAAGCATTTAGCAAGGATTTTTTTTCGCAACTGAGGAAGGTAACAGTATTAACTGAAACTGTATTGGATCTAATATTGAAAAATGTATTGGATTGAATGAAGCATATTTGGCTAAGTTTATTTTTCTTAATTTAAGAGCAAAACGCAATCTACTAATTTTTAGATTAGGACATGTAAACAAATATAATGGTATATTTTCTTTTTACTTGTAGTTTTTCACGGGTCTTGAAGAAAGAAATATGAATACTTCTGCATATTTATCAGAGATTCAAAATATTCATTTTCCTGTGGAGCTGAGCTGGACAAATCAACTGGTTATCAAGCTAAGTAGGTGGGACGTAGATCCTTTACATACACCGTATGTAACATATTTCATATAACTGCAATCTAGAGGATATTAAAGTTCTTATCACATGATAGGATTGCAAACAGCCAAAAAAATGCACCAGAGTCATGAAAGATGTATTTCTTTACAGTTCACATTTCTTATTAGCACTAAGGCTATATGATACATATGTTTTATTAACAGATTGTGTTCGAAACGCATTTACTTCTACATAGAATCGAATCCGCTGTTCATATCGAGAGTATATATTAATACAGTGGTTCCCAACTGTTTTTAAGTGATGACTCTTTTTTTTTCTGAACGACCACGTTATCACGAGTACATTTACTTGATTTTTTTTACTAATTATAATGTAAATTATAGTAAATAAACTAATTATTTGCTGAACAAAACTATATATTTTCATTAAAATTCGACATGTGTTACAGTTTCGCCAACTCTTTGGCATCATCAGACACTATGTGATACAGTATAACCGTACAATCGTATTTATATATACATACAACAGAAAAGATATCTTAGCTGTTGTATGTATATACGATTGTACGGTTATACTGTATCACATAGTGTCTGATGAAGCCAAAGAGTTAGTTGGTGAAACTGTAACACATGTTGAATTTTAATGAAAATATATAGTTTTGCTCAGCAAATAATTAGTTTATATTTAATTATAACAAAGCAAAGCTTCTACTTATGGAAATTATACTAGTGTAAGACTATAAGTTCCTATATAGTGATTTTAGTCAGTGATTCTATGAGTCAACTAATACTAAAACTTTGTTTGACATCTATAATATAAGACTTGGGAAAATTAGTGATGGCCATGAGAGATCTCAACATATCTCAATTTTTTGTCTCGAATACCGGTACATGCCTTCTGAACAACAATAGTTCATGATAATTTCATGTCAGATGCCAACATTGTTACTGTTACATGATTCATACTATAATATAAAAAACTATAAATCAATAAAGCGATTGTTCGACCACAATAAATAGAATTTATCCATGTTTACAGATACGCAAGTCATTGCGATATTATACTTCAATAAGAAAATCGGTTTGGGTGCTGTCGTGAACATCTCGTGACGCGAATCTATTCTGATAACTTCTAGACAAAATTAAGACCAAAATCAGTATGTTCATTTTTGTACAGAAATTTACAAAACGAAACGAGAAAAGCTTTTAGGGAAATGTGACGAAGACTAGAAAGTATTCTTCGAGAATCGAGACGATACAAGACTTTTACAAAAAAAAAAAAAATACGAGACGAGACAGTCTCATTTCTTGTCTCGTGACGTCAGCAGCACTACTCGCTACTGATGTAGATGCCTAATGACTCAAATGATATTATAATTAATGAAAAATTCTTTGTACCTAGGTATAGAAATTATGTGATAAAGTTGTTTTTCTTTCCAGTTCTCTCTGCAGCAGTATTGATACGATCGGGTACTGTTCATATGCACATTATTTCCTATGTGATGCTTCTTTGGAGTGTTTTCTTTGTAAGTGTTGTAAGTTAATGTTGTATTTGACAAATAATATTGAAAACTTCGAACATTTTCATTCAATGTTTATACAGTGCGTTCAAAAAGTCGCACCATAGTGGATTATGGCAAACAGGTGCACAGAAACACCCCACTACAGCAAATATTGCAAATTATTTATCTTAACTTGAAGACGTCAACCCTCCTACATAATTTTGCGAACAATAGAAGTAAAGATTGGTGATCAATAAACTGTATGTATCTTATATGTGATACCGTCATTCAGCACTTTAATAGTTTTAGGTCATTCCTGATATAGCTCAACGAATACTGTTTTTAATGAATGGTGTTATATCCTACACGTGCTCCATATTTGCAAACAAGACCACGTGTTATTTTACAATAACTACTAAGAGCAAGCAGACAACAGGCATTATCACCACCAACAGCACATGAGATCGAAGAGGAACACTGTCGTCGCGAGCGCCAACAAAGAGGATATAAAAGACGCCATAGGACTCAACTTCCCTCTCTTAGTTTGCCTGGAGCTCTGAGAGATTAACCCAACCCAAGCATATTAGCTTGCCTGAAGCTTTGAGGTTCCTTGCCCACCTAGCTTGCTTGAAGCTCTATGGGATCTAACCCCTCTGTTTGCTTGCTTGCCTGAAGCACTGAGACATCCTAACCGCAATAACTTAGCTTGTCTGGAGTTCTGTTGTTCCCTAATTACACTTCTTAGCTTGCCTGGAGTTCTCGAGTATTTTTTCCTTAATTGCCTTGTCTTTGGGATCACCTGTTTTCCAAAAAATTACATAGTGCACTTTGTGTTAGTCTTCGGACCTCAATTATAGTGATTATTGTTATATTTATATATAATAGGATTTTTAAAATAAACTGTTGTGGGAGGAAGTCCTAAACACCATGTATCGTGGATTGTCGATTATGGGACAGATTCCTCTGAATGATCTAAGCTACCATCAAATCCTTAATTACTCAACCTACTTGCTTAGCAAGGTATTTCTACAGTTATGTTTCACGTGTTGTCTATACTTGTCACTTGCATGAAACAGACATTCAACCGAAAAACCTTAACGTTGCTCCATTCTTAACGTTGTAACACACATTTGTATTACTCGATACTCAACAGAACTATGACAGTCATTTTGCACAACAACTGGTTGCATTGTAACGCAAACGCATTGATACGCATTGTGGAGTATATGTCTCTATTAAGTTGAAAGTTAAAGCCTAGCTTCGTTCCTGCTTATGTGTGTCGGACATTTACATAAGAGAACATACATATATTCAAAGAGAAAAGTGAATGTTTCAATCCTTTTCTCACAGTAACACGTATCTACATACACTGCGGAGCGACTATTTGAACGTACTGTTTTAATCATTAATTTTACCTTTCAGATCAGCATGAAATATGGCAACGGAACAAGTACTCCGTTTTCAATTGAAGCCCATTTGTTGATAATTTAGGACCTTATTTTTCTTCCCTGATCTTTTCCTTTTCATTTTATCTTCTATAATACGGACCATTAATTTTTAATCTTCTTTATAATTCCTTCTTAACTTTCTCCATCCCTTACCTTCTTTCACATTCGTAATAAGAGAATGTATTGTCAAATAAAATCTTAAGCATGTTATCTTACTCTTTCTAACCATTTGTAGTGTGGGGGCGCGGTGACTCAGTGGTAGAGCGTTCACCTCGTGTGCTTGGGTCCCTGGTTCGATTCCAGCTCGCGCCGTGTGGACTTTGTGTTGGACAAACACAATACTCGTGGGTTTTCTCGGGGTTCTCCCGTTTCCTCTCACTTTCTTCATTCCACCATTTCTCTCATCTCTCATCACCGTCTCCTTTAGCCTAACCAGCATAACCGTGGGACGTAAAACTCAAAGATTTCATTTCATTTTTTCCTTCTAACCATTTGTACTGTGAAGATTGCATCATGTTCAGTATCATCTTGTAGAATGTTCGAAATGTTCAGACCTCAAAACGTGTACGACTGACCAACTAGTTTAGACAGTTTCTTATTATTTGTTTTGCTATTCTTTTATGGTTTGATATCTTGTGTTTTATTTTTATTCTTAGTGCTCTTTATTTATTTATTGTATGTTTTATTGAGTTTTTATTTTCTTTGCACTGATTTATAGTGATTCGAAGAAATAACATACGAGTTGAGATCTCCATTAAATTCCCAGTCAATCAAACAATCAAGTAACCATCTCTAGTGTTATTTCTATCTCTCCAATATCTCTTAACACTCCAATATTTTTCATACTCCACATAGTTATTTATTTTTTGTTCTTCTTCATAACGACGTTTCGAACATTTTCAATCATTTTCGGGAGAGGCAAAAGCTCAAAGGCACGATTTTTACCACTAAAACGTTAGAAGGGGTACAGGTATTACCCATATTAACTCTAAGCTTATATTTCCAAATGGGAAAGGGTAGTGTAACTCCAAATATAGATTACAATTTTAACGGATTCTTCTAAAAAAAAAAAAAGCAACATAAATATCATTTTTTAAAGAATATATCTTTATCCGGTTTACAGATACAGTGGACTTTCGATTATCCGGATCGCGACTATCTTGCCTAGTTAAAAAATAAATAAAAATCTCAGTAATAAAATTAGAAATAATCCGCCGAGTCATTTTGACGTATGATTAGCGTCATACTAAAGGCCTGACTACTGAAAGAAACATATATTAGTCAAACTCTTTAATATGGCACTAATCACGCGTCTAAATGGCTCTGCATAAGACCCAATGTTCGAACAATCTACTTGAATTTAAACTTGGCAAAGGAAAGAAGCAGCAAGGACGTTTTCAAAAAAATAGACTGTTTTTCTTCTTTTTTCTTAGGCCTATCTTTTCATAATTTTGTGCTTTTTTATGATTAACAATAAAATAAATTTAAATAATTTGTTTTAGAATTAGGCCTACGTTTTAAGTAATTGTTTTATTTGCTTTAAAATTGTAATTTGTAGTCATTATTATTATAACTATTTACGCATTTACAAGTAGTTTTGTACACTAGGGTGGAGCGCAAAAATAAAATTTTCGAGTATCGAAAAGTTGCGTATTCGCGTGCTAATCAATGGGAAAATAACGAAAATAATCACACTTTGGATCTTCAGTTCGCACAAACGACCTAAAGTGTGAAAAAATATCAAAAACACCAAAATTTATCTTTACGCAAGAAATATATAGATTACCTTTTTTTTTCATTTCTATAGCGTCTAAGTACTTTATTTTAGTTGCATGATATCATGTTTGTTATTAATTCGTTAATGTAGGTGATCTTATACATTTTATTTTCATAAAGATTTTGCAGTTCTTCGTCCATTTCTCAACTTTTTTTTTTTTTTTTTTTTCATGAAACGGCCCAGAACTCACCACGAGGAGATAGCTGCAATTCGAGTTCCACCTACATCCTACCCAACTGTCCTATCAATTAAGGTGTTCTAAATTATGTTGATTTAGTCAAGGAAGTTGTCTTAAAATTAGATTTTTAAAATCAAATTTTGGCATTGTCACTATTGAGAATAAAGTTGCTCGCTCTAGTGTAGCCGTCTCTGTCCATGTCCGCATACTTTTCCTGCAGATTCTATGACAAGTTTGACACATCTTTCAACTTCCTGAGTATGGCATGGAAAATTTAAGACGTCAAACTCATGAGCAGATTTGTCATGCATAAGTGATAAAATAGTTTCTGTTGTCAAGCTTTCGAGCACTGTAGGGAGCGACAGCTTACAATTTCTCCGATCTATCAGCTCACTATAATCTGTGGCATCAAAATTTATTGAAGGTGCCATAGAAGTTCTAACAGAGCAATTCAGACAGGCAGTGCTCCAGGTGTAGCTATAAGAGGTCCTGGACCTCTCAGTTTGCAGATGGCTGACATGTGCAAACCGGGTCTTAAAGGGCCTTTCAAGCTACAAGAACTTGTAGCTGTCATAAAAAAATCTTGAAACCCTACCATATTTCACCATGTAAACATAGCCTTGAAAGGAACACACAACATTCTTTTCCATCTTGCAAGGAGTTGAACCATATGCGACTTTCTGGGACGTCTTGCTTGCTACCTGCTATCGCCCTCCCGCTGACATAAAGGAAAAACCAGTTTCGCCGCTTCCGAAACAACGGATGCTTTTGGACAGGGAGGGACAGTGCGCCAAAATACACGTTTTTAATGAGGAGGTTCACTATTTGTCCACTAGAGTGCAGTGGTGCATGGGTGGAGATATCTTTCTTGCTTTCAGGAAGTTGTAACATCTAAACAGTAAATAGAAAGATCGGGTTACAAGTCTTTTTTTTTATGACAGTTACAAGATCCATGTAAAATGGAAACCTACAATTAGGTTGTACGTTTCTCAAGTCCTACAAACGAACTCAAAGTGCTTGTAAACTATATTATAAATACATATGCTCCTGTCTAGTTCGACACAAAGATATTAGTCAGTGAAATATGGACCTAAACATATTTTGAAGGTAGTTCAAACAACGACACATTTGCCAAACAACATTAAAAGAATAATCGATCCTGTGATTGAGAGAAACGCGTTCTTCTGTCATATAGAGAACATATTGTTGTGTATGACAAAGGATGAGAGACAACACATGCGAGAGTTGGGTTACAGGAGAGCTCTGGAGGCAAGGAATTAAGATTCGAAGGGGAAATCTGTTAGAATTTTTATAGTTTCTTCAATAAATTTTGATGCCACGGACTACAGTGAGCTGATAGATCGGAGAAAATGTAAGTTGTCGCTCCCTCCAGTACTCGAAAGTAGGGATGCGCACAAGACAAGATTTGTAGCTGTCTCGTCTCGAAAATGTGTTGTAAAAATTATATCTCGACTCGAAAAATGTATATTTCTCTATTAGAACAGCTGTGTCTCGACTCGAATTTTGTCAGGAACATCCTGTCTCGACTCATCTCGTACTCATCCCTGCTCGAAAGCTTGGGCTCGAAAGCTCGAAAGCTCGAAACTATTTTATCACTTATGTATGACAAATCTGCTTATGAGTTTGACGTCTTAAATTTTCCATGCCATACTCAGGAAGTTGAAAGTGGTGTCGAACTTGTCATAGAATCTGCAGAAAAAGTGTGCAGACATGAACAGAGATGGCTACACTACAGCGAGCAACTTTATTCTCAATAGTGACAATGCCAAAATTTGATTTTAAAAATCTGAATTTAAGACAACATCCTTGACTAAATCAACATAATTTAGAACACCTTACTTGATAGGACAGTTGGGTAGGGTGTGAGTGGAACTCGAATTGCAGCCACCTCCTCGTGGTGAGTTCTGGGCCGTTTCATGAAAAAAGTTGAGAAATGGACGAAGTGCAAAAATCATTATGAAAATAAAATGTATAAGATCACCCACATTAACAAATTAATAACAAACAACATGACCTCAAACAACTAAAATAAAATACTTAGACGCTATAGAAATGAAGAAAAAAAAAATAATTTGTATATTTCTTGCGTAAAGATAAATTTTGGTGTTTTTTGTCATTTTTTTCGAACTTTAGGTCGTTTGCGCGAATTGAAGATCCAAAGTATGATTTTTTTTCGTTATTTTTCCATTAATTAGCATGCAAATACACAACTTTTGAGCCGTATTAGAATTCGATACTCGAAATTTTGAATTTTTTCGCTCCACCCTATTGTACACTCCTAAATTCATGATTTTATTTGTATAATAGATAAAAGCAGCTAATTGGTCCTCTGAAAAATGTGTTGAAAGTTTTAGTTTAGATAAAAGATAGACAGTCATAATTATTATAATGTAATATGCATGGCAAAATCATGCAACTTGTTCCCCTAAGACATTAACACGTTATGTGTCTGCTAGGAAAGTAGTCGTGTTCTGTGAAATTCAACCGAAAGTGAGTCGATTATAAAGAGACTACTTTGTAGCATTTTCCGATTTAACTTCAGTTGTACCAGGATAGTTAAACAATGTCACAAACATGAATTCACTGTTGCTTCACCATATGTAGCCTGACCGCCCCGAACTGTGCATAGGCGACTAAGCTACACGAACTGAAACTCCCCCTCCACAATGAAGGTAATATCAGTGAGGTTGCGGAGAATTAAGACATAGACGGCGTCTGTAAAGCACCGATACAGCATTCTATAGCCACTCGGTTCACTATATCCGAACTAACCATTCATCATACCCTTCACAAAAAGTAGCATCTCAAGTTGGTCCACAAGGCGAATATTGTTGTGCTGAAAGCCAGCTATGCCATGCAAGGAAAAACCAACTGCAGAAAGCTGTACCAGAGGTTCTTGAGGGAGATCAACGAGTTTTTATTCACTATAGATGAAGTGTGTCCATATCTGATCAGTTAAGAATATGAAAAGGTTCGAGGAATTCCATTCGCTCGTCAATGCACTGAAAGTTATCCACGAAGTTCCGTAAATGTGGCTGCGTTTTATTACAGGGGAAAATTAAAGCCACGTTCGTTGCCTACAATATGAAATCAATCTTGCGTATTATCAGAAACATGTTTACTGAATATTTACAACAATAAAATCTCCTCACTGTGTTCTGGACCATAACCCGTAGAACTGAATCTGGACTAGGGGAGCAGTCACACAGCCAAATCATCACCGGCGTTCTACAAATAGTTGGAATGCTAGGAACCCTTGCATACATCCTAGTGAACAGTTCTGATGCCAACCGAATGAACTATTGTGTGTTTCGACTTCTGAAACTCTACCCTTCTTCTCGCAAGATGCCTCTAGAAAACGTTCCAAATGAAATGGCATATCCCTTGTATTTACATCTAAAGGAAGTCTTCTTCAGTAGGAATTGTGCTGTCAAGTAATCGTCAGGAGTGGCTGGTTGCCACATAGAAAAAAGTGGTTGAAGAGTGGAATGTTATAAGTGAGTAAACATCTCAAAGTTGTCTATATAGAAGCATATCAGTTTCTGTACGGTGTATTGTCACCAATGTTCACTATAACTAACTCTATAGTTTATGAAACCCGAAGATTCAGTGTCGCAATCACAAAAGCTCCCCATTGACTTATATTCTTAGCAATTGGACCCATTGTTCAAAATTTCTATGTAAAATTCGATCCTCATAAACTTTCGTGGTTTTGAAATATAAGCGGTAAAAGAAACGTAAAGTAAACGCACAAAAGCTTTGTTAAGTTCAGTTTCAATATTTAACCCTTTCCCCTCGAATGCGGCGAGAACCCCAACATTCGAGATTTTCCTTTCCGCTCGTATGTCGGGGCTACCCCGCAATAACTTTGACGCTTTAATTACTCGCATGTCGATCGAGCCCCGCTTGTATGATTTAGTTGACAACTTCCGCCATCTTTTTCTGCCGTCTATTCAACTCCTTACTCGGCTGTTCCTGCCACAGTTTTCAACAAATGAAAAGCGATATACAAATGTAAACAAACACCAAAGATGGCTGCGTTTGTGAGAGACGAAGATACAGGGGTGTAGCCAGCAGGTTTGTGTAGGGGGGGCCCGTCGTTTTTGAGGGGGGGCAACTACAATGTACAAAGCCAAAAAAATGTGTTGCTGCTAGTCTGCAAAACTAAAAACACTATTTTAGCTTCTTCTTCTTCTTCTTTTTCTTCTTCTTCTTCTTCTTCATCTTCTTCTTCTTCTTATTATTATTATTATTATTATGCATAAATTATATTCAATATAGTTTTTATTATGCTTAATCAAGAACTACTGCCCGGGACCAAACGTTATACTTTTTATGCATAACTATAAAGGTAACCAAGAAAGTTCTGTCCCTTTTCGTGGAAGTCTGTGTTCAATTGGATCTCACATCGTGAGTTGAATGCAAGTGGAGATAAGACGAACGTCAGTTGTTGTTGTGGGTATATCCAACATAGTACCTGGTTGTGGCAATTCAGACACACCGTGAACTTGCGTAAAGACAGAGGGAACATGGGACTTCCACAGAGCGTCATAGGAACATGTATGCTGAACGAGTTCAAGTAGAGGTCAAACGCCGCTGTAGAGGGACAGAAGATATGCCAGGCCTTTGGTCAGGGTGTCGTGATGACGCGGACATTGCAGCGATGGTTTAACAAGTTTAAGGACGATGACGAAACACCCGAAAACACCACGTGCCAGAAGACCAACACATGTACAAAGAGGAACTGGGACTACAATTCAGTGTGTGGAGAAACCATTCAGCCGCACATCCATCAACTTGTGAAGCACTACAAGTTGGGTCGATGGGTCTCTCATAATTTGACTCCGGGCCAGAAGGCAACGCGGCAGTCGCCTGTGTTTATTTACTGTTTCGGAGCCATTTCTGGACAGGGTGTTGACATGTGATAAAAAGTGGGTTCTATACGAAGCTCCACGGCGTCGTCATCATTGGTTAGTATCCCATGAACCGATTTCAAAACAGCCGAAACCAGCACTGTACCAGAAGAAGGTCCTTCTGTGTGTTTGGTGCATCGTGCATCGGGAACTGCTAGCAGCTGGTCAGAGTATCAATGCAACTGTGTAATGTCAGCAGTTGAGCTGTGCTCAACAAAAACTCAAAACTCTGGAGCCATTACTTCTGAATTGCAAATGGGTCCTCGTTTACGGGACAACGCTAAGTCCCACGTGGCTAGAATGACTCAGGACACCATTTTTCGCCTTGGATGGGAAACAATATTGCAACCACTATATTCCCCGGGTATTGCACCGTCCGATTATCATCTGTTCCATTCTTTGGACAGTCACATTAGAGGACGTCAGTTCAAACCCCTAGTAAAAGTCCAAAATGCACCTGATACTTTCTTCGTTTCACGGCCCACCACGTTCTACCGCGATGGATTCCATGGCCTTCCAGAACGTTGGCAGAAGGTCGTCGATGCTGATGGGGACAATTTTTCATCTTCCAGGTTAGGTGGCATATCGATGTTCGAAGGTGGTGGGTGTAAAAGCAACAAAACTTTTCTTGGTTACCTTCATATTTAAATTTAAGACCTTGTATACAGAACCTATTTACACAAGATTGATTTTCTTTGAAATTTCACTTAATTTCTTTACTGTTTCCTGACAAATATATTTATTTATTATTCGTGACTAAAAAAAACATAATTACTTTATTACACTGGGTAGAAATAAAAGAGATAGCGAATGAAATACAAATTGAATAAAAGCATTGTTTCTCACCAAATTTTCTATCCTCTATGTCTTTTAAAACACTTGTTAAAGCATATAAAAATATACTGTACTTACAAATCAGTTTAGTACCTTTGATTTATGGCTGTATTTGTAGTACCTTCTTAAAACGTTTTGTCTTCAAACTATCAAATATAAATCGCAGTAAATTGTGTAATCTGCTGTCACAAAAAGTATCCTATTTTTCGATCAGTATAAGGAAGAGATACTATACTATTTTTCGATCGGTATGGAAAAACAATATTTCTCCATACTATTTTCCCATAAATTATTAATTGTCAATAAACTTTGTTACTTTTAAATGAAAGAAGCGAGATAATTTTACTATGATGTTTTAAAAGTTGGTAATTTGGGGGGGCCAGGGAACCATTTGGGGGGGCCCGGCCCCGATGGGCCCCCCCTTGGCTACACCCCTGCGAAGATATACAAGGTGTTTTGGAAGCTGCAGGTACCGATTTCAGTGATAGTGGTAGCAAATATTTAGATAATGATAGTTTGAGTGAAGAAAGTAGTGGTGATAAATCTTCCGATTCCAATGAAAATGATGACCAAGTGACAGGTGATGTGTTGACAAGGGACAATTGGGCTCCCTATGGAAATACTGATGCAGATTTTCCAAAAATACTCTTCACAGCAAATTCCGGGTATAAACCACCAGTTGTTGGAAGGCCAACTACAGAAATTGAATTTTTCTAATTATTTTTAGTGATACTTTGCTTGAGGAAATTACAAATGTAACAAACAGTTATGCTAAGTCTAAGATACAAATGCCACTACAAAAAATGTCCGTTTGGTCCACTTGGCATGACATGACAGTTCCTGAACTGAAGGCATTTTTGGGTGTAATACTAAATATGGCATTAAATCCTAAACCAAACATACAAGATTACTTTTCAGAGGAATGGTTGGACAAATGTTCATTTTATAAGGACATTTTCAACCGCGATAGGTTTTTCAAATGTTTTGGATGCTTCACTTGTGCCCCCCATCACCTCAGATGTAACAATATATTCGTGCAAGGGGTTCAAAGATTTAAAAAAAAAAATGTGTAAAATCTTGACAACAAACTTAGGGAATTTTTTGTGCTAGGACAAAATGTAAGCATTGATGAAATTACAGTGGGGTTCAAAAGGAGAATAGTTTTTAAGTGCTACAACCCACAGAAGCCAACCAAATGGGGGTTACGAGTATTGGTATTGGCCACCTCAAGTACTGGGTATATCTCAAAATAAATCCGAGCTGTACAGCTTACTGTATCAAAACAAATTCGAGGGGAAAGGGTTAAAGACATACGTCAGTTAATTGTAAATACACATTATATCTAATACTAACGACAAAGTTCAAAATGATCGAATTTGTGTAATTATATAAATTGTGTTTTTTTTTTTTTCCTTTCTTTTGTTTAGTATGAAACTCCGCTTTTACTTCTTCCGTGGCTGTACGTTACTGTTCTAAAAGAACTCATTACTAGAATAGTGACGACCCTGACAGGAGTCTTCTTCTGTCTATGGACGGGGCTTATAACGCCGGTTTTCTTCGAATTTTTGGCTGTGCAACTCGTACAACTGGGTATGTATATCTAGTTTCAACTTTATATTTATTTGTAGCCACGTTCTTTGTTCTTTTCTCTTTCATTAATTTATTTTTTAGTTTTTATTGTTAAATTTAGTTTTATTGTGTATGTATACATACGAGGGTAAATTAAAAATTGTGCTCAATTTTAACATAACTCTTGTCCACACTGTCCTCGTTCTTTTTATTGTTATACTGTTGTGGTCACGCTATGAACGTTTGATCCTAATTCCTCCGTTTATCTTCCTTTTGTTGCAAATAGATCATGGCCGCTCCATTAGAAGTTTGCACCAAAGAGGAACAACGAGCAGTGATCCGGTTTTTGAGGTCTAAATGTGTATCAGAAACAATAACTAATTTCCAGACAATGTGCCACTTCATCATTAGTCATTGGTCTGTCTAACAGAACCATGTCACATGAACGCTCAATGTTCTCATCATTTGTGGCCATAGATGGTAGTCAGGCAACTTCCTCTGGCGTAATACTTGTGCCACCATTTTTGAATTTTCAATCCATTCGTAGACACTCTGTTGTGGCAAGACACTGTTCCCGTATTCTTCCGAAAGTCTTTGATGGATTGTGGCCCCTGATACATCTCGTTGTTCCTTTTTGGCGCAGACGTCTAATGGAGTGGCCTTCTGCAATAAAAGGAAATCAAACAGAGGAAATACAATCAAACTTTCATAGCATGACCACAACAACATAACAATAAAAGGAAATCAAACTGAGGAATTACAATCAAACTTTCATAGCATGACCACAACAACATAACAAGAAAAGGAAATCAAACAGAGGAATTACAATCAAACTTTCATAGCATGACCACAACAACATAACAATAAAGGGAAATCAAACAGAGGAATTACAATCAAACTTTCATAGCATGACCACAACAACATAACAATAAAAGGAAATCAAACAGAGGAATTACAATCAAACTTTTATAGCATGACCACAACAACATAACAATAAAAGGAAATCAAACAGAGGAATTACAATCAAACTTTCATAGCATGACCACAACAACATAACAATAAAAGGAAATCAAACAGAGGAATTACAATCAAACTTTCATAGCATGACCACAACAACATAACAATAAAAGGAAATCAAACAGAGGAATTACAATCAAACTTTCATAGCATGACCACAACAACATAACAATAAAAGGAAATCAAACAGAGGAATTACAATCAAACTTTCATAGCATGACCACAACAACATAACAATAAAAGGAAATCAAACAGAGGAATTACAATCAAACTTTCATAGCATGACCACAACATGACAATAAAAGGAAATCAAACAGAGGAATTACAATCAAACTTTCATAGCATGACCACAACATAACAATAAAAGGAAATCAAACAGAGGAATTACAATCAAACTTTCATAGCATGACCACAACAACATAACAATAAAAGGAAATCAAACAGAGGAATTACAATCAAACTTTCATAGCATGACCACAACAACATAACAATAAAAGGAAATCAAACAGAGTAATTACAATCAAACTTTCATAGCATGACCACAACAACATAACAATAAAAGGAAATCAAACAGGAATTACAATCAAACTTTCATAGCATGACCACAACAACATAACAATAAAAGGAAATCAAACAGAGGAATTACAATCAAACTTTCATAGCATGACCACAACAACATAACAATAAAAGGAAATCAAACAGAGGAATTACAATCAAACTTTCATAACATGACCACAACAACATAACAATAAAAGGAAATCAAACAGAGGAATTACAATCAAACTTTCATAGCATGACCACAACAACATAACAATAAAATAAACTAGAACACAGGTCAGTATCAACAATGTAAGAAGAGTTAGGTCAATATTATTCTTTTATTGTGCAAAAGCAAGGACGAATATCCTAAATAAGTCGCCAACATGGAGGATTAGGTGCAACTTACAACAGACTCTTAAAAATGGCAAATAATATAGATTTTATGCTGATTGCCTCACAAGGTTTAAAAGGGAAATTGTAAATATATTATTTCATGAAAGATGAGCACTGTAATTGGGTATAATACCTGTTGTGTTCTGTTTCAATAAACTTAAATAAATATTGAGGATAATTTTTGACTTACCCTCGCGTTTTCTACAACTATGCTTAAATTTCAACTATTCACATTATCTGCAGTATATTTTCTGTAGTTATAGTTAGATTTCTACTTATTTGTTAAATTATTCCTTTCGTTCGTTCTTACTACAGTGAAACCTCCCTTAACGGACACCTCTCAATAACGGACACCTCTATAATACGGACAGATTTTTTTGTCCCGGCAAAAATATATGTTCTCTTACGGAACAAAACCCTCCCTTTTACGGACACACTCAGATACGGACGCGGACAGTCCTTTTCTACCCCCAAACGTTTCAATAACCTCTTCATAACGGACAGGAATTATTCTTGGTTCTGCGATATTTGACAGTAGACAGAAAAGTCTTTTCCCCACAAGTGTATCTATCATCAAACAGAACTTCAAGCTGAACTTTAACTGCTTCTTTTTTTCTGACCGCAATAAACTGCTTTCTGGTGGAAATCCTAGAAAATCTTCAATAAGCACTAACACTCATGCTGGATTAGTCGTATGGTCAAGAATTCTATACGGATCTTCCCTTCCCTAACAAATTTAGTGCTTTTTCCTCTGGCCCATGCATCTTTCCCGACAATTTCATAGATAACAAAAGAAACATTGTTTATTTTGCGATAACATTTTTCAACGAGCAATGTTTTCTCTCTTACTTTTTTGGAAAACAAAAATTTTTCTTTTGTACAAATTGGTGTCTCAAACAGTTGAACAATTAAAGAAATTTGCCATTAATCGCGGTGAAATAGAAGTTCTCCAATTGATCCAACAGTTGCAAGCAAATTTCAAACAGAAACTAGTGTCCGTAGGATGCACACGGCAGAGAACTGCTGCAGACGTTTCCTCAAGAAATTTTGTGAGTTTCTTCTCCATATTTTCAGTATTTAATAATAATATTTTAAAGCTATTTTTAATTTTAATATAGGTGGTAAGTGAATTAATGAATTTTTTACAGGGTGATGACATGTCCTTAAGAAACTTACCATACACGCATTATCATTTGCAGTATACGAACATATTAATACATTCTCCAATAATAATATTATTTAACAGAAATGAATTTCTCCTTCATCCGTCCCAGTAATTCAAATACGTACTACGCAGAGTATTTACATATTGAATTTTACGTATTTACGTTCATACATAATGCATTTACTGTATATTACTGCATACAATTACCGTTGAGAAAATTAAATTTTTGTAACCTCTCTGTAACGGCACCTCTCAGTAACGGACAAAAATTCCCGTCCCATTGGTGTCCGTTATTCAGAAGTTTCACTGTATTATATTTTTCTTTATTATCTCTCTTTGTGTATTTATGTTCGGTTTTGTATTTTTTCATTCTGTCTCGCATACTTACTATAACTGTATTATGTTTGTATTTTTTTTTATAGTTGTAACTTGCGTGATTTTTTATGATTAATTTTCATTTATTATTTACTTTCTACATGTTTTATTGCCATTACTTTCTACTTTATTAGTTCCTTGCTCTAGTATTAACATAGGATCATGATAGTGTAATTTATAGTCTACTGAACTGGGGTTCGATTTCCGATTTATCATCATGTAAACGTCTAGTACTTTCAAAAATGGTAGAAGACAAACATTCTTGCAAAATATTAGGTTCCGAACCTGTCGTTGAACTAGAGACCTGCACGGGCGGGCCGACTCTATTATTTCTTTGGACCGGGCCGGGCTTGGGCGCGCCGACACTGATTTATCTTCAGGTCGGACCGGGCTGGGGCCGATTAATTGCAATTCTTTAATTATTATTGACATTCGTTAAACGATAATTAGAATTAAGGCAAACGTTGAAGAAGTGTGCCCGTGAAAATGTTACAAAATGAAATTTCGAAAATTTATCGGGCCCGGGCCGGGCTTGGGCCAAGAACTTTAAAAAAACACCGGGCCGGGCCGAAAATCTCCAAAACTTTTCGGGCCCGGGCTGGGCCGGGCCTACGTACTTTTGGGCTGGATTGGGCTCGGGCCGAAAATTTCGGCCCGTGCAGGTCTCTACGTTGAACGTACTTGCTCTCTAAATACTTTGGAAGGGAAATTCTTTACTAAATGTAGTTTTTCTTTAATTTTGTCTATTTTTATATGATATACGAGGGGCGTCCAATAAGTTATCTACCTGGACAGGAAGGAATGCAGATAGGCTCACCTAGTCATCACTGTTTTTCACTGTTCTCCCTATGGAGGTCTATGTACCGTCGCCACTTTGTGGACAGCGGAAAAATTGCAGAGAAAAAAATAATCATTGTCATGGCCTGCAAACCACTGCGAAACAGTTTGTTGTACCTCGTTGGTGGATCTGGATGGACTAATGCTTGCTCTCAGGATCCCAGTGATGGATCCAGGTTTCGTCCCCTGTCACCAGTTGAGCCAGGAATTTGTCCTGGTCCTTCTAAGAGAAGTCCAATAAGTCTTGGGACAGCTGCATTCAGCAAACAGTCTGGTCACGACCACTGCGTTCCTCCGACTGACTTCAAATCAGCGTTGCCAACCTGATCAGAAGATGTTATCGTATGTAGCACTTAAAATTATCGTTTTTGCCGTAAAATTATCGTATATTTTGTTCCAAGTCTAAATATCAAGCTGTGTTATTATTATTATTATTATTATTATTATTATTATTATTATTATTATTATTATTATTATTATTATTATTATTATTATTATTATTATTATTATTATTATTAAGAGGAAATTAATGCGAATGTCAGCAGCTAAAACTCTATTCTTGAATCTCCATAGAAATCAAGATCGAAAAGAATTCTGTGGTTTTCCTTCAACATTTTATATGTTTACTTGTGGAAATTTATCTACATCAAGTAGCTAGTAATTCTCCCTTATTGATCGAGTAGATAACGCGGGTTTCATGTGTATGTGTTCAGTGTATGTTAAATCCCAGTGATCCGATTAACCAATTAAATAGTGATAATAAGCATGAGTAAACAGGTGAATTGGTTCGCATTTGTAATGTTTTGAGTAATTTTGTCACATTTGTTGCGAAATTCATACCTTTTTTCACGCAATAAATGAAATTTCTTTCGAATTTCAAATGTCCCCAGAACTATCTTTGTATTTTACCTAAAGCTATTAAATTATCGTATACTTTCCTATTATCGTACATCAGCTATCGTACATCGTACGGAGGTCAAAATTATCGTATTATTCGATAATTATCATACATGTTGGCAACGCTGCATCAAATTGTGCAGCTGGGTTTCCCACAGTGGCCTTGGTGTATGTGTGTCAGGCTCCGTCCCTCTGTTCATGTCTAAGTAGATAACCCATTGGACGCCCCTCGTAGGTAACAATTACTCCATTTTTTGAGTTCCTCGACCAAGTAAGTTTGTGATGGTGAGCACCGTGTCTGAAGGTTTTCTCGAGGTACTCTCTTTTCCTGCCATATCCTCATTTCACCAATGGGGGCGCGGTGGCTCAGTGGTAGAGCGTTCACCTCTGGTGCTTGGGGTCCCGGGTTCGATCCCAGCCCCCGCCAAGTGAACTTTGTGGTGGACAAACACCGTGCTCGTGGGTTTTCTCGGGGTTCTCCCGTTTCCTCCCACTTTCTTCATTCCACCATTTCACTCATCTCTCATCATCACCGTCTCCTTTAGCCTAACCGGCATAACCGTGGGACGTAAAACTCAAAGTTTTCATTTCATTTCACCAATTCTTTCATCATCATTCACTTGCCTTCATCATATGTCTCCCTTAGCCTAATGGGCATAATAATGGAACGTTAAACTGAAAGATTTCTAACATGAAACATTTCCAAATTATTTGGTTTCCGATGAGATCTCATGTGGTCCGGAATCCATGTTCCCACATAGCACAAGTACGTCCACGGGATGTCCGAGACTGAGCCCGCAACGGACGACGGGACATCCCGGGATTATCCGAATGTGCTCCCGGGACATCCACAGGATATCCGCGGGAGATCCAGATGTCCGCTAATATTCCGGGATACGGGATATTCAACGGGACAACGAAGGGATGTCTATTGGTTTTCCCTCGGACCTCCTGTCCCATCTGGGGCGTCCCGTACACATCCTACATGGGAATCCTTCAGGACGTCCATGCGATGTCTTCTCATTGTCCCGATAATCCAGGGAACCGAATGGGATGATTGGGATCAAAATGGGACATCCCAGGGACGTAGTGTGCTATGTGGGTTAAGCTGTAGGTCCGCGACTCAAGTAGCCTCACTGCTAAACGGAACGCTAAACTCTAATCGACCAACCAAAAATTACTCAAACTGTGACTATGAAAACGCTTTCTTTCTCTCACTACAGGTTTGTTTTTAAAAAAATCTTAATTAGAATCAAGGCAAGAATTAATTTTTTTCAACACCATTCATATGTTATTTCATTTTTTTCTACTTGAAAACTGATATAAAATTTATTTGCTATGTAGTCAGCATTTTTTGTTGAATTATCTTACAAATGGAGTGATTGTAACAACCAAAAACAGGGAAAGGTTCACCTTCATTTTTATTTATTTATTTTTTTTTTTTCAATTTGACACGTGAGTTATGCCACAAAAATGGATTTGCCGAGAAATATAATCATAATTAAAAATTGATGTTGATTACATTAAACTTCATTTCGTTCAAATTAACTGAAGGTTAAGCGCAGTGGCCTATTTAGGGGGAGGGCTTCCGGGCTTAAGCCCCCCCGAAATCTTACTATAGTAAAGTATATGAAATATCTTGCAGAATTTTCACATTTTCAGGCAAAGCCCCCTTCCGAAAGTTAGCAAAGCCCTCCCCGTAACAAAATCGTAAATACGCCACTGGTTAAGCGTAATATTTTGTAATTTTGTAAAAATTGTAGGTTTCAGAAAATGGCCCATGAATCAGCGCTTTCAACGGGATTTCATTGAGAACTTCAAAAACAAAAGTAGCCTAGTGGTTAGAGCGTTGGACTCGTGTCCGCGTGATCCTGGATTCGATTTCCGGCCGGTGCTTACCAATTTTGGGCGTCCAGCCAGAGTCGTGAGGCAAACTGGGGAATCACGTGAATGAAAGACGTGACGGCCACTAGGTTTACAAAGTGACGCAGCGCACTTCGCCAGTCTCTGACAGATGGCGTTGGAGCAGCTCAGATCCTCAAATGAGCTATTACGCCTAGTGGGTTTGGCCAAAACAAGTGGAATAAATCTATTGTTTAAATACTTCCTGTGAAATCTAATTATCATAAATTTAACTTTATTTATTTGTTTGTTTGTTAATCTTCTTTACTTACAGTGATAGCCTTTGAGAGAAATTACATCGAAAAAGTTACAATTTTATCATTAGAATCGAATGTCCCAATACTTCCCTTAAGAGCTGCTACTACTTAACTTATTAAGAGTAATTCAATTTTCACGTACTTGTAAATATTTCTTGCAGTCATAACCAGTTACTTATGGTGCAGTGTGTACCTCCTGTATTTCGAGATGAAGTATTTTGAAGCGTTTGACGACAATGATCACGACAAGTGCCTTCAATACAGTATGAATACGCGAAGAGGTCGATGCAAATCCCTTGGAGGCAGTCGACTTCAAGTGACCAAACGTTTAATGACCAAGCATCCTGATCTGAAAGAAGAACCTGAAGATGACATGAAAGAGAAATCACCCAGCGAAGAAAAATGGGAAAGCTGGCTGCAACGAGCGGAGACATTTATATCGCCGTGTCAGAGTCTTTCCGACAGTCAAAGTCCCGTGGAGAAAAAACCTTCTCGCTGTCACAGCTGGAGTGAAGGATTGGACATATGGCAAATGGCTCCTCATAAGAGTCTATTTCAATGTAAAAGTGCAGAAAATTTACGAACTTTAGCCTTGTATCGCAGTCAGTCGTTCGAATTCCTAAGTCCAACAAGTCCTAGAAGTACGATAAGTCCCACGGAAATTGATTTTCGTGGTCTTGGTCTCAAACCAGCAGACGTCGTTGCTCGGCTCTTGGATGTGGAAAAACCTCACAAAAATAAGATCCCAGATGAAAAGAAAGACGATGAGAAAACCGGTGCCGAAAGGGATAATTTTGGAGGAAGGGAAGAGGACACTGAGTGCTTATTATATTCCTCAACTTCATTCTGTTCTGCTCATGAAAGTGAACCGGGCACACGAAGAGCAAGCTTTATTGAACAATCTAAAGACTTGTTTTGTGACATAATAAAGGCTTTGGACAAATTAATTATGGATTCAAGAAATCGTGACGAAGAAAGTGACCTTAATGTACAGACAGGAATTAACACTAATAGGACAGACAATAACACAGCCGACAAAAACCAATCACAAAATCGAGCAAAACGAGTTAAACCAAGGCTGCTTGTAAGTCCTTTGTTTAAGGAGGATGACTTGGATATGTCAGACATTTATTTATTTGAAGAAGCAACTTCTGGAGAACAATCACCGCAGGTAATAATCATCCGTCCACTTGATTTTCACTTTCATCCAAATGCTCCGGCCACAAAAGATGTCCGTGATCATAATCCTGAGACCATGCCCTCCACCTCTAGTGCTCCTCACACGTCTTCAGTTCGGGCGTCCGCGAAACAAGAACAGAAAGTTGATGTAATTATAAACCATGACAAAAGACAGTGTAAACCTAGCTCAACGATTCCAAAATGTACCGAACCTAGCCAACAGTTTGATACTAGAGCAAGTCACTCAGGTAAAATAAAAGATCCAAAGAATACAAAAACTCGATCTCACCCTGATAGTATGTCCCCAATTGGTTCGAACAAATCATTGAACATTTACAGATCTAAACCAAGCCCTGCCAATGTAAAGAATTTATCAACTCAGAAATGTTCTTCAGACAACAGGGATTCTGTATCAACAAAACAATCTTTCCATTCAGCAAGATCACCAAATAAAAGTAAGCAGGTGTGCTGTCTCAGTGTGTCGGAGGTAGATATTGACAAGAAGGACGGGAACAAACCAAAGTCCTCTAAAAATGGCATGAATAAATCCCACAACGGGAAGAACGATGTTCCTCACTTGTCCAATTACAAGAAACATCAACATGGCACGAATAATGTTTTGTCAAGTAGTACTAGCAATACAGAAAACTCTTGACTACATGTGAGAATTATAAACTGTATTAGAAATCTGTTTGCCTGTTGTTACAGACAACACATTCGAAATGTAGATAAAATTAAAATGATTCATAATTGTTTTTGTATAATAAAATGAGAGGTTGAAACATTATTAAAAATACTGTCTAGAAGTGTTAGTCTTTGAACGAAAATAATAACGCTACTGCTAAAAGACTGTAAATTTTGATTTCAATTTTCAAACTTACATAAACTAGAAACATAACTAGACTTGTGAGGTTGTTAATGAATTCAACAACTTTTTTTTAATTTAAAATATTATTATTATTAAAAATCAAAATGAAGATATGTTATATAAATTACTTGTCCAAATATTTTGCTGTAAATGTGTCGATTTTGTGCAAATTTTTTCCTTGTGTAAATTTAATGTAAATAATAGATTTGTGTAAATTGTGTAAATTTGTGTAAATAATCACGAAAGAATAGAAGCAAATTCAAATTAATGGTTTTGATTTTTATTTATTTAACAATCTCCAGATACAGCTCAGAGGCCATTTTATACTGGATATCTAACAACAATAATAACAATAGAAATGATTTGGGAAGGTATCAGCCAGATCCTGTTTAGTAGGTACCATTCCGGCATTTGCCTGGTGGGACTAAGGAAATCCCTGGAAAAGCCCAGTCTGGATGGTCGGCAGCTAGGCTCGAACATACGACCTCCTGACTGCGAAGCGAACGCTCTACCACTTGAGCTACTTTGCTATTAAGTCTAGTTCATATAATTTATTAACAATATAATTTATAAAATTACCCTACCCACAGGTCTGGTGTTAGCACATGCGTCTTTGATGCACATGGTCCCAGGTTCTGTTCGCGGTGGAAGAGTTTTGGAATTTTGAACTGCATTACAGTTGCTTGGACTTCACCTGAAACTATCAGTCCACGTATGATTTACACTCGGTGCTGAAAAGGGACGCTACACTTCAACAAACAAACAAACAAACACATACAACTGAACAAAATGGCATACTTCAAAGTAGTATATCATCCGTTGTCTATAATACTTGGCAGTTTATATTTTTTATTATTATTATTATTATTATTATTGTACAGATTGTTTATTTATCTATGTACTGTGCAGACATGGAGTGGGTCGTGGGTCAACAGCATGTGACCCACTGTGACCCACCACCCACCATGACCCACTGCGACCCACCACCCACCATTACCCACTGCGACCTACCGACTCAGTATGATCTACCGACCCTCTCTGCTTACTGCATTGTAGACAGTATCTTCTGAAGACTGGTAAATTTGTGTCCGTTTTACTTTCAAGACCTTCATTTCCCTTCCTTTTCCATTTGTTTCTGTCTACTTACCTGAGGTGAGTATATCTAACCAAGTGAAAAAAAGAACTTCAGGCACTTTTGGATATTGATATTTTTAATTGTAATAATAGCAATAGGACTTATACTACTACTTGGCTTTCGAGGCCTGTGAGTTTTTAGAGGAGCTAACTACTGGAAAAAATACATTTTTGAATCACTGTAATATATAAATTATTATATAAAAAATTGAAAGTAACTATGTGTGCTGATCATCACGGTCAAATTGCAAAGTCAAATGAAATTACTTTTGGTATATAGTTAGGCCTTAATCCAAACTGGGATGTTATATTGCTTTCATTATAATACATAATATCCTAATTTTTGCGAGAAAAGAAAATAGTATCTCGCAAGCCGTTAAACTTACGGAGCTGAAATTAAGTGTATTAACTCTTTATTGAAAATAAACAAAATGTGTCCTAGCATTTTTTTAAATTCTCCTATATGGGGGGACGCACTTTCTATATATGGAAAATTGGTAGTGAGTTGGTTTGTAAAAATGATTGAAAACGATCGATATTATTTAAGAAAAATATCAGAAGCAAAAAATACAGTGCTTGTTTCATATACCCATTGCTTTCTACTATAATAATTGCTGAAGCTTATGTTTATTATATGGAGCGCTTACAGCACAGGACAATCAACCCATAAAGTTGTGAGAAAAATAGACATAAAATTTGTACTGTAAGCTTAATTACACGGAAATTTTATGTTTGGATTGGTCGCATAATTATATGGAAAATTTTACACTTTTTACCCCTTTACGTTGGTCTACTTATCTTGATTTGGAACTTTCAAATTTCATGCTTTTTTCCACTGAAAAGTATCGATAATTGAACAAGGAAATAATTATACTATGGTAATTTAATTGAAATTCATCGTAATTTGGCACATGGCAAACAGAAGTTTGGTAATTGAAGGGGAAGGAGGGAAATTCCCATTCACCTCTGAACACTTTCCAGGAACCTCAGTCCCTTTCTCTTTCTAGACGGGGGAGGGAACTTGGTATTGGCATCAAACCTTCATATGTAATTACAAAAATTAAATTTATAAACAAATAAGAAATCATCAGTTTATCAGGCTTTAATTGATAATTTATTCACAAGATTCCCTATCGAAGGCGTGGTAGATGAAGTTTTTGTTCTCCATGAGTCGACATTGCTAACTGACATGGTCGATATGGAAAAGATGCTGTATGGTGATAGAGAGATGATACTTCTTGCTGAGTATTTAAAAACTGACCAAGAAAAAATCGTTATCAGATTTAAGTCTAACAAGCAGATTGTCGAAGAGGAGTTGCAGAAATCGGGTAGAAGTATTATCAATTTCCACGAAAGAGTGCGAACGAGGATTTCCCCTTATGAATTTACAGATGACTGATATTAGAAATATACTAAATGCTCAAACATTGTCTAACTTGTTGTTCATCAATGTTAATGGCCCACCGCTAGACAAGCTCAAAGTACACGAGCTAGTTATTTCTTGGCTGAAGGATGGACATCATTCCGCTGCGGATGATTTACCACGAAAAAGTTACCAACAGGAAATAAACCCGATTTCAGATTTGTTTTAAGGTGGAAAATTACGAGTTATGGAAAATGTATACTTGTATTACTAATGGCTTATTTGTGTTATTCAACTTTGTACCAAATTTTTAGTAAGTATCTTCTTTGCTTTAGGTAAACTACTTTGAATAAATATTCATAATAATTGCAATTATGCATATTTGTAACTTAAATTTAACGTGGTGTTTTAGTGGTTACACAAATTACAATTATGAGCATACTTTACGGAGGTGCTCTCACATAGGGTACCCGAGCACCTTTATACGCTATGAAAAACTGATTTTTCAAGTCTTTTGTGAGAAAAATACTGTGAACTGAGAAACCATAACCTTTTTCATATTGTGCAGGGGTATTTTACTGCGAATAGAAGTTTCTTTTGGAATGCGTTCAGAAATTAAAACACTTGCAAGAATACTCTCTTAGTACAAGTATATTTTAGGCACACACTAATTTCCCCCCACCTCGGACTGTTTCAATTTCCTCACTGACAAACACTAGCATATTATATCGCCAAGGTCAGATCCACCGTTATTGTAACGAAGTGGTGCTTGAGCGATTGACTAGAAATTCAAACTCCGATTAGTGACAATTTCACAGTTTTGTTTTATTACAGTGTAAACTCTTTAGTCAGTACAGAAGAGGATGTGGATCGTGTTCAGAATTGATGACGATGGATTTTGGTGAGTCAGAGTAGGTCACAGTGGATGATAGTGGTTCATGGTGGGTGGTGGGTCACAGTGGGTCAGAGTGGGTTGTGGTGGGTGGTGGGTCATGGTGGGTCACAGTGGGCGGTGGGTCAGTGGGTCGTGGTCAAGTTTTCATTGACCCAGTTAATCAGTGGTGGAAATGGAATCCCAGAACTAGGAGGACGACTGTTGAAAGATACAGTCTGATCGGGCTACGTCACGGGAACACACAAACCAGGGACGTCTTTTCAGACTTCGCTTGAGGGGGGCAAGAACACCACCGACATACGACTTTCACGTTTTGTACTAGTATATTAGTAGACAATCGATTAAAGTATATGTATTCCTCAAACTCTTGGAGAGGGGGGGCAATTGCCCCCTCCTGCCCACCTAAATGACGCCCCTGACACAAACCCTGAGGGCGGGGCGCAAACAAACTGTATTAAATGCTTAATAGTTATCGAACAATTAACCCACGCACTACCAAGGCATTTTTTGTAACGCGGGCGTATTTTGTACCCACCTGTTAAGGTTAAGTATATCTCGCAAAAGAAACAAATGAGAATCACTGACAAAAAGCTACACTGAGTGAACAGTACATGGGGGCAAGACTAACAGTTATTTATTATACTTCTGTCTAGGAGTGATACTTCTAAATGTCACTCACATCTCCTACCAACAGGGGGGACACTTTGTACCCACCAACTTAAAATAGCAAACTTATGAGACAGACTAACGTTCTATTTCAACCACCGTAAGGTATACGCTTTAGCTAAACATGTTGGTGTTTTCTTACAATTTTAAAAAAGCGATTAGAAGGGTAATTACAAAAAATGTACCGTGGTGAGGGCAAAGTACCCACCTCCCTGTGGTAGTCCGAGGGTTAAGGTGTGATTTACGAACAAGTTAGTACTCTACACATTATTTAACCCTTTGGGGATCCCATGGTACAATTTGTACCATACGGGGTGTTTCATGGTACATTGCGTTATAACTCTCCTATTTGAGCTTTTTCGTCCGGTTTTTTTTTTTTTTTTTTTCAAGTCCAGAGGCATTGTAGAAGACATTACGTATGGTATCACACCTTCCTGCGTCGAGACATAGGAGGTGATGACGTCATAAGTCTAAAATTTATATTTTCGTGTAATACTTTTTGGGGGGGTTTATGTAAAGTATTTTTGGCGGGCTTATTTTTGCACGTAGAAGATTGAAATTTTGCACAAACATGCATTCCACCGAGTAGTATTTACCAGATTTTTTTTCAGATGTCTGCGTTAAAACAGGGGGGTATCCAGAGGGTCAAAAAGTTGAAAAAAGGGATATTTTTACCCAAAAATCCCGCCTTAGATACATGATAGAGACAAGTGAATGGTACCGCCTGAAAGGCAGTTCTATTCTGAAGAGAATGATGTGCGACACATGGCCCTAGGGTAATTAGGGAAGTGTCAGGGAATTTTTACCAAAATATGCTTCTGTATAGGGGAATTTTGGACATTTTCGGTATTATTTTTTCCTGGCTTATTTTTGCACGTAGAAGATTAAAATTGCGCACAAACATGCATTCCACCGAGTAGTATCTACCCGTTTTTTTTTCAGATTTCTGCGTTAAAACAGGGAGGTACAGAGGGGCTAAACGTAGAAAAAGGGAAATTTTATCAAAAAATCCCTTTCACGGGATTTTCCCGCCTTAGATACATGATGGGACAAATGAATGGTACCGCCTGAAAGGCAGTTCTATTCTGAAGAGAATGATGGGCGAAACATGACCCTAGGGTAATTAGGGATGTCTCAGGGAATGTTTAAAAATTTCCATCTGTATACGGGAATATGGGACATTGTCGGTTTTTTTTTTTTTTTTTGGCAGGCTTACTTTTGCACCTGGAAAATTGGAATTGTGCATAAACATTCAGCCCCCCGAGTAGTATTTACCAGATTTTTTCAGATCTCTGCGTTAAAACAGGGGGGCCCAGGGGGGCTAAAAGTTGAAAAAAGGATATTTAGACCCAAAAAAGCCCGTTTTTCCTCATTTTCCCGCCTTAAATACATGATGGAGACACGTGAGTCATACCGCCTGAAAGGTAGTTCTAAACTGAAGAGAATGACGGGCAAAACATGACCCTAGGGTAATTAGGGATGTCTCAGGAAGTTTTTTCCTGAGATCATGGTGTTTTACGGTAATTTAGGGCATGGTGGGAATTCCTGATAAAATTTCTCCCGCCCTTGGTATTAAAGATAGAAACATGAAATTTGGAACACACATTCAGTATACCAAGTACTATTTATAAGATTTTTTATATGGCTACGTTCACACAGGGCCGCTCCAGAGGGGCCCAAAGTGCGAGAAAAAAATTTTCCTCCGAAATTTTCCCTTTGACATCATTTTCCCCACTCCTGGTATATGGTATGAGCATGCAAGTGGTATCATTTGAAAGCCAGCTCCATTCTGAAGAGAATGAGGTATGAACCATGATCCTAGGATAAATAGTGACGATGCAGTAGCTGCTTGACTGAAAGTCTAAAAAAATAGCCAAAAAAAAAAAAACAGGTGCCGGAAAGGGTTAAACAAGTAAATTTCAAAGGAATTGCTTTGAATTGCAACGAAAGTAAACTAAAAGTGCTATCAAACACTATGTAAACCAAGGATGTTATAAAATAAAGGATATGCCCATATGTACCTTCATCCAAATTACTCCATAAAGCGAAAATAAAAAGAGAGAGAGAGCATCTTCACGTCTGATTGGCTACTCTCGTTTCCGCCATGAATGTTGGTTCAAAACATAGCGATCTTATTGAGCGGAGCGGTCGGAGTGGGCGTGGGGAAATTGTGACGTAGTATGGCTTCATGATTTTGTTGTGTAGGCAGATCCTCTATTTTATAACATCTTTGATGTAAAGAAACCACTAACAACGGTGCAAATGAAAGTTTTTTACCTCCAGCTTCGATGAGCGGATATTTTTATTATTATTATTATTATTATTATTATTATTATTATTATTATTATTATTATTATTATTATTATTATTATTATTATTATTATTAATGTGAAGTATTATTCTCTTGCTATTCCGACATTCTTTTTAAATATAACTAAAATAACTAGCCATTATCGACATTTTGTACAGTTATTTCATTTTTTAGAGTAAGTATTCGATGTATGATCTTAACCTGATTCATTCTTTTTTTCGCCATCTTAACCTTTTTGTTGAGAAACAGCGTCCTTACGTTATAGAAACGAAACGAAGCAGAAAATAAAACATAAAATAATGTCCTTCCAGTGTCCACATCTTTCTGTGATTCTAATATTTTTCAGTACCGGTTCGTGGTCTGTAGAATCAGCGGTTGCAATGTTGCAATATCAAAGGTGTGTAGGTACGCGCAAGTGTTCTCCTCCCCAGCATTCTTGTGTCTTATCCAAAAAATATTAAGGAAATATGAAGAAGAAAGTCCTTTTAAGCTCCATTTGTATATTTATTGATTTAATATATGTTATTTTCTTTTTTCTAACAACCACTATCAATGTACGTTTATACACTATTTATATACAAACCTTCTACGTTCATGTTATTGAACAAGAGATAAATCGAATATATAGCATGTGCTGTAAACCATGAATCCAAAAAGAAGAAAAAAAGCAAGACAATTGCATATATTAATGCACGCAGTTAAACAAAATTATTTAATTAAGTAAACTATGCATTATTTTAAGATGGAAGGTCTTTCTTCGTTTTTTCCGAGCTTCAAATTTTTCTATGACTTCATTGATATCTGAAATGCTGCTCGCCAAGTTTTTCTGAATAGAAAGCATCGCTACTGCAAATATTTTCCGCTTTATTTTCTTTAGGGTACAGAAACACCTCTCTCCTCCGACAATATGCATCTTGTTAACATTTCTTTGTATGATATAAGGGACAAAAAGTTCATTTTCAGTAACTACCTATTTTTGTCTGCTGTTCTACTATAAAGAAGCATGAAATATAAGATTTTTTCCTTCGAAAATGAAAAAAGAATAATATTAACATTCCAGCAATTTAGGCTAAAGTAGACAGATGAGTATTGAAAGTGAATGATTTAAGATTATTTTTTTATGCTCTCCGCCGGACATCGAACATGGGAAATCATGTGCACGAAAGACACAGAGCTAGGAATTAGACCAGTGGTAAGACATTTTCTGCTTCGAGACTCGATCGCCTCCCTTCTCGTAGAATAGTTATTTTTTATTTTGAAAATAAAACCTATAACAAGAATTTTCAGAAATAATAAACACTTCTGACCAGAGTATATACACTTGTTTATTAAAAACTAAATTCCAGTGTAACAGTTTCAACAACGTAACGTTGTCTTCATCAGACACTAACTCCGGAGTCAAACTCCGTCCTTGACAACAATGGACATTCAATGCTTCGGAGGGAAGTCGGAAGTGTTAGCAATTGGCAGCTCCATGTTGTTTTGAGTTCTGAATAACATATGATGCGATGTATTTCGACAAAGTATATTTCACTTTTTCTTAACTTACAAGCGTGAAAGAAAACATTGCAGCATGCGTGTTCCCGAGAACGAGAGCCCGTGCTGCTGACGTTCTTAACACTTTCGACATCACGCTAAAGGATTCCGTGTTCACTGCTATCAACTCTTATCGCTTGAATACTTTGGACCAATCATAAATCAGAACATATCTCAAAATTCAATTGATGGCATGTCTGGGATTTCACCCTGCAGGAAATACTCTATACACCCATTAAACATTAATGAAATATGAATTTTTTGAATTGTCTATACGTGGCTTCCTTTATGCTGACCTAAGGACCATCATCCACAGTTTTTCAAATTCGAAATAGGACCTCTTGAAATTTGGCTTTTTCGCGACTTTGGACAGCCCTAGCTCTGAAACTATGCACTTTTCCCCATAAGTCCATAGGAACTTTTTCTCTTATTTTGATGTAAAGAATCACCTCTTAAAGTTTGTCGGTATAGTTCATTAACGCTCTTTATTTATATATATAATGAAACAGTTGTTAACAGAAGCAATAAAAATATAACAGGCACACATAGTACCAGGAACTGTGTTGAAAAAAATAAATATGCTTAAAAAAGACAGTTCGGTATGAAACAGATGAGACTGCTTTTTTTAAAAAAAATCAATTCATCTTATAGAGATAAAGTGGGTAATGGCAAGGGCAGTTGATGATTTAATATCCCGGCATTCGGCTGGTGGGATTGAGGGCGGACATTGGTTCATTTTCTGTTCAGCTCATCTTCTCTGTTTTCATTCTACTTTATTTAACTTCTTCTGCATTGCTCGCAACAGCGAGCAAAGGTTCCGTCAAATCAATATCTGATTCGCAGGCCATACTTCTTCAGAATTGTAGGGCTCATTATTTCTTATTCCGAACGCCTGCGAAACGAATATTTCCACACGTTGTTTTCTATTCCCATTACCTACTACTACACCAAATTTGGTGTAATTATCTCTGAGTGACATCGCGCCCTTCCCTCGTCAGAAAAAGAAGAAGTCTCGTCGAAACCGTTTAACACATTAAAATTACTTCTTAAAGTGATTGCTAAATATTAACTTTCATTTTTTGAACGTATTTTATTGTAATACATAAAACTTCAAACTATTATATTGTGACAATTGCAGTCAACAGACCCTTTAGATCAGGGATGCAAATATGCAACAAAAATTTTACTAGCCCAAGAAAAAAGCTACTAACCCACATTACACAATAGGAATCATTTACTTACCTTCGATATGATATTAAATACTAGCCCGCACCGATGAACCACTCGCCCCGGTTATTTGCATCTCTGCTTTAGATGTTGAACAATGAGGAATAACATTGTTTAATTGTATTAAGTCCAACAAAGGAGTATTTTTCCCGGCCTATGTTTAGCAGAAGGGGTCCAGCTGTTTTCTCTAAAAAATGATACAATTTTGGTAATTTCTGTTCACATTCGGTTAGTTTAGGGTAGGCTTGGTTAGTTTAAGTTAGGTTAGGCTAGTTTAGGGTACGTTAAGTTAGTTTAGGTTATGTTATATTAGTGTAGGAGTCCCGCATAATTTTCCAAAAAAATGATACAATTTCGCTTATTTCTACTAATATTACGTTAGTTTAGGTTAGTTCAGGTTAGCTTACGTTAGTTTATGTCAGGTTAGGTTAGATTTGGTTACGTTATGTTACGTCTAAGTACTTGCATCATTCATTTCTCCTGTAAATTTTTTGTTTTTTACGAGCTTTTGGACCCCTTGTACTAAACACACTCCTTTTTCCCAAACTATAAAATGGGTTTGGGAGACTTCAAACGGTTGTTTAGTAAAACTTTTGTAGGTTTAACGTTTTGCAAAGATATAGCATTTAAAAACTAACGACAATAGTATGGCTTTAGGATTTCACAATGGTATTATCCGTTCACTCTAGGATGGAAAATTGTTTACAAACAACGTAGTGCAAGCGTCAAAACCTTACTTCTCACCCATACATGGTTAATTCATGGTTGCCAGGCACATAAATCGCCGATCCGAATATACCTACTTCTGCACAGTCATGGACCAATTACTATTACTACATAAATTGCTGCTTTTGAGATAACTAAGACATTTAACGTTATGACAAATCTATTTAGTTATTATGTAATACAATCTTAGTGTTCTTGTTCTGAAGTGTGCGAAAACCTTGTACGCCTGGCAATATTGGGAGGTTGCAGTTTGTGTTGTAAACAATAAACAGAGAGAGCGAATACTGTTAGGTTCGGTAGACAGCGTTGTTTTCCTGATAAGGAGACAGAAACGTATTGTACTGATTGTAAACAGGGGCTGGGAATTTCGATGCGAGAGTGTATAGGTGAAAATATTCTCGCCACATATTGCCTGTTGGTGAAGGTTTGCAATGTTGCAAACTGCCAAGTCTAGAATTTCATACTAATTGAACAAGCTTTAAGAAGGATTAGTATGATGCAATAATTATAATTACTAACAACATAGACTTAAAGTATTAGGACATATAGCATACTGCTGTAAGAAGAATATAATACACATTGAATTACGTGTTCAAAGTACAGTATAAAGCGAATTTTAACATGTAAACATTTTAAAGCAGTACACATTTGCCCTGTTTGAGTGCCCTTACCAGACACTGTCCAACACAAGAAAAGGCATTAAAATAGGTAGATCGAGCATGGGCATGAACCCGGCTCTGGCTGGTCTTCCTTTTAAGGTTTTCCTCAGTCCCACGAGGTGAATGCCTCGATGGTAACTTCTGTAAGGCCAGAATTGGGCCAAACACTGACGCTCCGAAATTGGAGGGAGATATATTCCGCCAGAATATTATGTTGCCACCACTTCCGATATCCTTTTTTTTGTTTGTTTGTTTGTTTGTTTTCTGGATCTTTAAATTCGTTATGAAGTAAATGTAGAAGTGCTTCTTTCATTCTCTTTCTTTCTTTCTTTCTTCTCATCTTGGTCATCCTCGCTCTCTTTTGCCCACGGGCCGCGGTGGCTCAGTGGTAGAGCGTTTATCTCTGGTGCTTGGGGTCCCGGGTTCGATCCCAGCTCACGCCAAGTGAACGTTGTGGTGGACAAACACCGTGTGCGTGGGTTTTCTCGGGGTTCTCCCGTTTCCTCCCACTTTCTTCATTCCACCATTTTTCATTCACCACTCATCATCACCGTCTCCTTTAGCATAACCGGCATAACTGTGGGACGTAAAACTCAAAGATTTCATTTCATTTCATTGCCTCTTTGGATTCTCGGGCCAGCTGGCATCCTCGTTCTTCGCACGAGAAGAATAAAGCTAATGCCTATATATATATATATATATATATATATATAGGCATTAGCTTTATATATATACTATGTTTTGTTTTGTACTAATATATTAGTATACAATTGATTGAAGTTTATGTGTTCCTCAAACTCTTGGGGGGGGCAATTGCCCTCTCCAGCCCCTAAATGACGCCCTTGTATATATATATATATATATATATATATATATATATATATATATATATATATATATATATATATATATATATATATCAAAAACTACTTCATATATCAAAAACTATATATATCAAAAACTAAAAACAGTTGAATTGCTTAAATCATAGGCACCATGGTTTCACTATTCAATTTTTGTATAAATTATGACCATTTCGACTTTGTACACAAATAGATCTGGATAAAATCTATTTGTGTGTAAAATTTGGTTGCTCTAAGCGACTATTTTCTATGCGAAAATGTAGTGAAAGTGACAAACATATATTACGTTAATATATACAAAAGAACATGTGTATTTGTGTGTGCGCGAGTCGTGCTTTCTAGTAACAACCTAGCACAGGTTGGTTCTTGCTTTTTGGACTAGTATTTACAACGTTTGTCCGGACGTTATTCCCCTTAACGATATAGCCCTCCTAAACTCAATCTGCATCAAACCCATTTAGGAACGCAACTGCTTCCTGAATAAATAATTTTAAAAAGCTAGCAGTCAATGATGATAACAGTTTTAATGTGTTATGAGCATGGCCGCTTGCAGTAGGGGGTTAGGAGGGGAATTTGCCCCCTCTGGATTCCTGAGAGGTGTTTCGCTCTAGAAACTACGTGCCAAGTCATACTAATTTGCTTACTCTATACTATAGTACTCAATATGTATATTAAGTAGCAAATGAGTATAATTTATTTATCTACTATACTTAATAAGGATATGTGCGTAAACAACTGCTGTTTTTATATAATGTATTATATGCAAGCGTACATCAAAGTGTGTGTATTCACAAGTGCTCTTACGTGTTGATCATTTGCCCCCTTCCTGAAATCGGCCTTTTGCCTTCCCTCCTTGGAAAATATCCTGCGGGCGTCACTGCTTGTGGGGCAGCGTTTTTCGTGTATACCGAAAATAATACTTTTTTTATTATTCACCTCATTAAAATCTATGGGAGACAGTCGAGGGGGGCGATAAGGCCACCTTGCTACCTCTAGTATCGTCAGTGTTATGGGGCGTTTACACTTGGTCGATTTAGTCGCACGGCCAAATCGACTCGTTGCATTGCGACTAAATCGAAGCAACTAGGCCGAATCAGATCGATGGATGTGTTCAATTGTTTCAACCGAAATTGAATGCTGCTTGTCGATTCGCTCTCCTCTGGTCGATTCGAAATCGACTGGCAATTTTAAAGATGTCAAAGCAAGCAGTAATTGGTACAATTTGCGGTGTTATAGCAGAAGAAAATAGAACGTCTTTCAATTCAGTTGCCAGTCGATTAGTCACCTTCGATCAACAAGCGATTAAATTGAAGTCCTGTTTGCACGGTCGATTAAGTTGAAAGTGACGTCAATTCAACTGAATCGAACGCAAATCGACTAAGTGTAAACGCCCCATTAGGAGTACATTTTTTCAACATTAGGTGCCTTATGCAGGGATATTCTGACGTGTGACTAGTGACATACTAAAGAGATCGACTAACGTGTTTCCTGCAGTAGTCAGACCTTTAGTACGACGCTAACCATACGTCAAAACGACTCTGCATAATCTAGTCGATTTAGTCGTGCGACTAAATCGACTAAGTGTAAACGCCTCATAAGGCCCAAAAGATCTACATAAATAATAAATTTTATAAAATAGAATAGCATAGTAATGGAAACTATTTTTAATGTTTAATGGAGTACAGTAATTACAAAACATTCATAAGTCTTTTATCATATAGTCTATAACTTTCGTACAAAAAAATGTAGGTACAACATACGACATTTTGAACATGATAATGATTCAGGTGTAATTTAGACTATAAAGAATGCTCAGAGGAGATTTCAGGAACGATTAGAGAAGTTTCTTTCGCAGTGAAGTTTTATGATTCTTCCTGGAATGAAGTAAAACAGAAGAAGAAAAATGAGGAGACCCTAATGTATGAGACTCTAGGGTTTTAAACGTAACTGTTTGCAATCTCCAGAGATTTTTTGTGTTACTGGTGGACCAGTGAATTCTTCAAATAGTAACAATGTACCGCTATGATCCAGAAGCTGGTCGACCACTCGAAGCTTATATAGATTATGAGAAATGGGAACAGTGGTTAGAAATCATCGGACACATATTCAGCGCAACCACTGTTTCGTACTTCACTGATCTGTTATTTTATAGACCCTATGCAGTGACCATTATTTTCGTCAATCACCAAAGGTTCGTAACATGGTTGCAATTTTATATGTGTAATAGTGCAAGGCAAAACTCTTAATTTTGTTTCTACTGTACGACCTGCTATTAATCCCAGTTGTCAAAATGTTGGGATTATTTAATTACAGTAGTTCAACATTTAACAGGATTCATAGTTACCGATATGCAAATTAAGAATCTGGGTGCTAATGCTGGGAAATTTTACGAGTATAATTTACTAGTTCACAAAGGAAGAATAATACCTAAGGGGATGCATCTTTAGTTTTGAATAAGCGTTTATTACGTAATCTCAAATGCTCAGATATCAAGAATGAGAACTGGGTTCACATGAGTGTAATGGTGAGGATTATTTATATTTAAAACGCATATATACCATTATCAACAATTGTTGATCCATTGCTGGATTAGGGTCTTTCCAATTCTTTTAGACAAGCATCTATTTTGGATAATTCGTTTCCAAAATATTCACAGTGTTAGTGATGAGCGCAAGAGTCGCTGTTTTTGCAAGAGTCTTGCATGCAAGACCAAGACCAAGACCAAAGGATGCAAGACCAAGACCAAGACTCTTGCGCAAGAGTCTTGCACAAACCGGCACTATTTGAATTTTTTTTTTTTTATAGAATGAAAAAAAGGGGGAAAGATCATAACATCTTTTACTTGGATTTCTTGGCTTCAGTAAAAATGCTACTGAAGTGAATGGGTTTCCAGTAGTTTATGCAATCCGTGTGAGTTGATCTGCCCCTGTAGCATATAGCTGCAGTATGTCGTTTTCTGAATTGGTTGTTCGCGTCTTCTGTAGATATTGCTTGTTTTCAAGCCTCACAGGTGTGAATTTTCTCGGCGTTTTTCCGTTTCCTCCTGCTTTCTTCATTCCACCATTTCAGTCATTTCTCATCATCACCGTCTCCTTTAGCCTTGGTGCATAATCGTGGGACGTTAAACTAGATACTTCATTTCATTTCAATGCATATTAGTGGTGTTCTTCTTCCAAAACTAAAGAGAAATGTAGTATTGAACACCGGTAATTTCGTACACCATAGGTGTCGACTACATGGGTATGGCCTTGGCTCTGAGACTTAAGAATCCGTTGAAAATATTTAATGTGTGCTCATAAAATTAATATCGAAATAACATTTTCATGACATTGACAGAAACTTAGTGCATATGACCGCAAGTTTTATTTCATGGGCGGATGCTTATACGTTGAATAATTGTTTATCAATATAACTTTTAGCCTCTTTAGGTATACGGCACATCGAGAATTGAGCGATATAACATTATGCTACAACAATAAATCTATATTATAGAATTGAAAATGACTATGTTTGTGACTGCTAATCTCGATCAAATTTCCAATGTAGGTGAGGTTTGGGCCTGGAATGTTTTCATAATTTCATTTTGACGGTAAAAATTAGGGAAGGGGAAAGGGGGAGTTATAAAATAATAAATAAAACTTAATAACTCTTGAACTAAACGACCAATCTCGATCAAATTTTTGTGGTCGCCGGCTCATTTAATTAAAAGAATTTTGAAGAGATATTCAAAATTAAATGATCCGGGGACCCACAAACCCTCACAACAAGTGAAAATTTCACTGTTGTTGGCCAAGGCAGCTAACAGCAGGAATACGCTTCCTCGTTACTTACTTAAAACGTAGGTAAAACACATGTAAGAAAAGCTACAACTAATGGCATGCGACTTAATCAGGTGGATGAACGAAAACAATCGAATATAAACAACAATTTTTATTAGGCTGAGGGCCTCAATATTTAAGTACAAAATTTAAAATCTATATATATAAAAGAGAACGCACAAATCCTTTGTTACCTCATCACGCTAATACGGCTGAACCAATTTCTTTTATTTTTGGGGGGTTATTAGGATTTGGACCCTAGATGGTTTTTATCATATCACTTTAATTTTTAATTACCAGTGTCTTGAGATAATTGACCATTCAAGTGTCCATAACGTACAAATCCTTTGTTAGTTCATCATAGGTAAAAATAAACGTATTTATATGCAACCCGCATGACCGTGTCACTCGGCGGGTTAACATAAATGACAGGCGATATAATGTTAACATTTACTGCAATCTACTATGGTTTTTATCATATCACTTGAAAGCGAAAACTTCCGGGGTGACCGCAGCGAAGCGGGGCGGGTTAACATAAATGACAGGCGATATAATGTTAACATTTAATGCAATCTTCTATGGTTTTTATCATATCACTTGAAAGCGAAAAAGTAAAAATTATCTAAGTAACAAAGTTTATTGCGTTCCGGGGTGACCGCAGCGAAGCGGGGTGAACGCTGCTAGTATTTTATATTGCGGAAGTATATAACTAAATATTTGTCCACTGTTCAGATAAACTGAGATACTTATGCAATTTATTCTTCCGTGTAGCACGTCCTATTCTTCCTTCTTGATTAGGAGCTCACTACTTGCTCCAGCCTGCACCAGCACCCGTCGAGTTCGAAGTGGACGAGCCTCTCACGCTGCTTTCCGAGTATATCCGCTTCGCAGGCTCGCCGACTGGACAGCAGTGTTGCTAACCCTTTGGGTGACGTCACCAGCAGAGTTCTGTGGTAGGGGACTACCACATTTTCAACATAGATGAAGTTCAGGCCTGGAACGGCTTTATCACTTTACTTTGATGGTGCAGCTTAGGGGAGGGGAAGAAGGACATAAATAAAAGATAAAAATAAAAATTTAAGTGACTGTCTTTGTGACTTCATCACTCTTGAACCAGACGATAGATATAAATCAAAGTTTCAACATAGATGAGGTTCAGACTTGAGATGGTTTTTATCATATCACTTTGACGCTAGAACTTAGGGGAGGGGGAATGGAAAATGTACAAAAATAAAATTTAATTACTCTTGAAGCGCCCAACTGATTTCGATCATATTTTCAACATTGATGAGTTCGGACCTGAGATGGTTTCTGTCATATCACTTTGACGATGCAGCTTAGGGGAGGGGGAGCTGAGAGATATTTAAAAAATGATTGAAAATGACCGTTATTAAAGTGTCATCTATAGTTTTGGGGGTCGCTGAGATAATCAGTGACACTTCCGATGCTGTTTAAATCCAAATTCAGATACCGTAGCTTGGCGGAGGGTGGAGTGGGGGGAAGATATGCAAAAATGATTGAAAATGACGAATGTTAGTGTCGAATCCATTGTTTTCGAGGTCATTGAGTTGAATACTGACACTTCCGATACCGTTTATGACCAAATTTAGACCCGTAAATTGGGGGAGGGGGAGATACAAAAAATGATCAAAAATGACCAAATATTAGTATCGAATTCATAAGTTTCGGCGTCGCTAAGGTGAACAGTGATACTTCCGATCCCGTTTAAAAGCAAATTCAGCATCGCAACTTGGGGAGGGGGAGGAAGGAGATACATAAAAATTATTGAAAATGACCATTATCAATGTCGAACTGATGGTTTTCGAGATCATTGAGATAAACAGTGATACTTCCGATGGCTTACCTCGCAACATGAAAAAGGAGGAAACATATAAATTTATTAAAAATGACCGATATTAGTGCCGAATCCACAGTTTTCGGGGTCTATAAGACGAACAATGACACTTCTGATGTTGTTTAAATCCAAATTAAGACCCGCAACTTGGGGAGGAGGAGGGGAGGGAAATATAAAAATCATCGAAAATGACCGATATCAGAGAGCGTTTTACTAATAATTTCAAAGTGACTGACTAACGAAATATATTATTTAAAAAAAAAATTAACCCAACAAAGTGGGTAATTGATGCTAGTAATCTATATTCACAAGTGAGACTTCAAATAACTTAGAGTTTGATGCCGTTATTCTGCATTTCCAATATAGGTCAAAAGTACTTATATAAATTGAGTTTAAACAAAAGACATAGACAGTTTAATCGTTTCCAGTTCTTACTCAAATTACTCTGAAATATGAAAAGGTTTGACTATAATAATTATTTTAATTTTTCTCTCTTTTTTGGTGAAAATTGCTAAACATATCATCATCATCATCATCATCATCATCATCATCATCATAGCTATTCTGCCATTATTGGCAGGTTACGTGCTGCGTCTGAGAAGCTTCGAAGTACGGTGGTCCTCAAGTAATCTGTTCGTCTTTGACGTAGTAATTTTCTGTTTTAAAACCTTCCTTTAACTACAGTCTCCTTCGCTTCCTCCCTCTCTTTCCTTCTACAATACCGTCTAGCACGTCCCTCATAATACAGTTCCTCCTCAGCCAATATCCCAACCAGTTCCTCTTCCTCCTCGTAACAATATCTAAAATTATTTCAATAATCAGTGCCGTCTTGATTTTCTTTCATGAGTCTCAGGGGTAGCCTCCCCAGTTTGGGAACCAATGAAGTGTTGGATCTCTTAAAGTATATAAACAGATTACGAAATGTTGTGACTTATCTTATAAGTGATGAAGCGTGGGCGCCTATTAAAAAAATAAAGGTCATCACCTATGTTGTACACTATCATCATACTTACACGAAGGTAAAACTATATTACATTTAGAAACATACAATGTATTTCCGTTAGTATTGGCACATTGCAGAGTTTATTATCCCTTATATGCAGAGTAAAATTTCCCTATGAAAAGCATAAGATTTCTTAAATGCAAGACTTCCAAGACTCTTGCAAGCAATACCAAGACCAAGACCAAGACTGGGTGTGCAAGACCAAGACCAAGGGTTCCAGTGAAGATCAAGACCAAGACCAAGACCATCCCGGTCTTGGTCTTGGTCTTGCATTTGCTCATCACTAACAGTGCTACCTAATTTGTCATACCACCTTGTATTAAGATGCAGTGTAGGTTTCTACTTGTTATTTGTGGTATCCAGTAAAAAGTTTGCTTTTCTCTACTTTGTATGGTTTGTTTCCTAAGAGAGTTATATCTATTTACCTATCGATCTACTATACAGGGTGTATTAAAAGTACTACAACTTTGAAAACTCATATTAATTTATTCATTTATCTTACAAACATGGTTTTGGTACTGTTCCAGGGCCTAGTAGGCCTACTGAGAAGATCTTAACCATACTTTGTACAAAAATTACGTTGTACAGTTGTCGCAGACTTGGATTCTTCAAACCAAAACACACAGCTAACACACTCAGGACCCGTAAAGACAGGACTAGCTCAGGAGAGTAATGCTCCCGGAAGTAGAAACGAAAAACACTTTTCCGATTGGTTGGCGTTATCCACTTCTTGCCACGTTGCGTTAAAATAGTGCTGCTATCGGTCTTCGTGGCCGAGTGGACTAGCGCTATATGCTACTAACAAAAGTCACTTTTGGCGTGAGTTCAAACCCGGCCCGAGGAAAGTTTTTTTACAGTTTTTTTACAATTTTATAACACTTATTGAATTAAAATAATATGAAAATAATACTCAAAAAAGTTATTTATTTACTTTTGTGCAGATAAGTAGTAGTAGTAGTAGCATTCCCCTTGTACTCCATGATATAGGGCTCGTTTTGTTCCCCTTGTACTCTATGATATAAATTTTGTGACCAACTTAAAACTGGCTAGGATAGCGCGTAAAACAGCTGGATAGAGTAGCGCGCAGAAAAACGTATTTCCGGGAGTATTACTCTCCCGAGCGGGTCGTGTAAAGACAACCATCTTTGCTCCAACTGCCGCTAGCTCTTGCGGTGGCTTGTTTCTAAACTAGTGTACTACGTGAGTCAAAAGTTGATGTATTTTGCAACAAAATGACACCAAATCCATGACACCAAGGTAAATAAATATGTCTATATGAGTTTTCAGTTGTAAAGTCCTTTTCGAAATACCCTGTGGCCCATTTTAATCTTTCCACGGAAATATCTTGAAAACGGTTGAACATAAATGAACTGAGCGAAAACTCAAAAACTCAAATTGGAAATATCATGAGACAAATCGAATGGTGATATCGCGGTGTCCCCCCAGGGCCGCTCTTCAAGGGGGCTATGGGTCCAACTTTAAAATTTTAAATAGAAACATGGGGCGAGTGACACATCGTTCGATAGATCTTTAAGAACTAAAACGCGATGTGGCAAAAGATTTTTCATATTGGTCATCGTATTCAAAATAGCCGCCAAGATATGTTACCTGTATCAGATAAACGTTCAGCAGTACTAATATGAAAACGGTTGAACATAAATAAACTAAACAAAAACTCAAATAGGAAAGCTATGAGGAAAATCGAATGATGTTGCGGTGCCCCCAGGACCACCTTTCATGGGGGCCCAGGCCCAACTTAGAAATTTTAAACGAAAATAAGGGTCAAGTGATACTTTTTTCGATAGATCTTCATACACTAAACAGCGTTGTGGCAAAAGATTGTTCATATTGGTCACCGTTTTCAAAATGGCCGCCAAGACATGGAGCCTGTATCAGATAAAACGTCCAGTACCACTATTATGAAAACGCTTGAAGATAATAACGGATGAACAATAAAATTCCTATAGGAAATCACAGTGGGTATTTATCATTCCAGGGATCGAAAATGTTGCAACAGAGGAGAAGATGATTAGAGTAAAAGTGCCATAATGCAAAAGAGGAAATCTAGTTCCCAGAAAATCATCGTTCCAACGTCCTCCGTAAGTGGATAAAACGGGACGGGAAGGAACGGGGAAATTGTAAATGAGAACCTTAATTTTTGCAAATTGTATCTACATAATAAAACTGTCTGAAATGTGTTTTTTATAACAGATAGTAGATGTCTGTAACGGAAAAAAGTAGGTAAAATTCTTGTTAAATGGTAACTTCCATTTTGATTGCAGGCAATGATTTGTGCAAAAAAAAAAAAAATCAATTGAAATGCAAAACCAATTTGTCGAACAATGCAATTTTAGAATAACTTCTACAAACGGTTTTGCTCAAAAGTCGTCTGCATAATATTGGTTCATTACAGTACCAGTCACTTGTACATCCAAGTGTTTCAGACAAACCATACCTATTGCAAGTAAAAGTAGAGTTCTCATTTGAGATTTTACCATTCATTTCCGCTTCACCCACTTACGGAGGGAGATCGGAAAGATAATTTTCTAACAATTAAATACCCTCTTTAGCATTATGGCACTTGTACTTTAATAATCTTTTTTTCCGTTGGATTATTCTCGAGGTGTAAATGATAAATAACCTCTGTGATTTCCTATACTAGTTTTAACCTGTTCATTTATCTCCAACCGTTTTCATATTAGTGGTACTGGACGTTTTATCTGATACAGGTATCATGTCTTGGCGGCCATTTTGAATACGGTGACCGATATGAAAAATCTTTTGCCACAAAACTTTTTAGTTTTTAAGGATCTATGGTCACCAAGACATCATTCGACGTGCTTTATGTCATTTGCCTGTTTCACTTTTTGTTCTGTTCATTTATCTCTAACCGTTTTCTTATTAGTAGTACTAGACGCTTAATCTGATATAGGCGTCATGTCTTAGCGGCCATTTTGAATACAGCGACCAAAATGAAAATTCTTTTGTCACAACTCTCTATAGTGTTTGAAGATCTATCGAGCGAGATATCACTCACCCCATGTTTCCATTTAAAATTTTAAAGTTGGGCCCTGGATCCCCTTGAAGGGTGACCCTAGGGGCACCGCGACAACACTATTCGATGTGCCTCCATGGCTTTCCTATTTGAGCTTTTGTTTGGTTCATATTAGTGCTACTGGACGTTTATCTGACAGAGGTAACATATCTTGGCGGCTATTTTGAATACGGTGACCGATATGAGAAATCTTTTGCCACATCGCTTTTAAGTTTTTAAATATCTATCGAACGGGGTGTCACTTGCCTCATGTTTCCATTTAAAATTTTAAAATTGGGCCCCGGGCTCCCTTGAAGGGCGACCCTGAGGGACATCGCGACATCACCATTTGATTTGTCCCATGATATTTCCTATTTGAGTTTTTGCTCAGCTCATTTATGTTCAACCGTTTTCGAGATATTTCCGTTCTGCACTAGTGTAACAGGTTGTGTACCTTTGTAATACAAGTTCTAGGTGGCACAGTGATAAATTATTAACCAGGTATTATTATTATTATTATCTACACCAGAGTTCCCTGCCATTTAATTCAAGTATGGGTTGGAATGTGAGAGGTAACGGAACATAGACGGGATATTGTCCACCACAAACTCGTCTGGCCGGGACCACTCGTACCAAAGGTAAGCGCTTTACCACTGAGACCTGTTCCACTATAACATAACATAATTTATTAGGATTGTCATTTGATATTTTGATATCAAGAGTATTATTTTGTCATATAGATTCTGTTCAACACAGTAGTGTACGCAGAAAATTTCATTAGGGAGAAATTCATTTTCAAATTTTGAATGAAGCTTAAACTTGTAGCTCAAACTTCGAAGGCATTTTCGGAAGTTGTCATGTATTTGCAAATTTTCAAGAATAACATGTATCCTGTAGTCAATTTTTCTGTAAGATTTGTATTCCTTTTCTGTGGATTTGTAACTCAAGTTTTCTGTAAGACCATTGGAGTGTGCGTCTTCCTTTAGACTCTTTATTCGTGTAAAATCGTGCCACAAGATCTTGAAAATTGTATTCTTTAACAGGTGATGCTAACCTTCTACATCATGGTCGTGCGGTGGTCCTGGCCGCTGAAGTTTCAAGTTGTGATGGGAATATTAGGGTTTTCTATTGAGCCATTGTTGAGTGAAATAACCGATAAAATTATACATTTTTTTTCCCATATGGGCACTGTTCCGTAATAAGCAACTAGCCATCCTCAACACATTGACTGAAAAGAAATGCTAATGATGCACACATACGGATGTGGAGGAGCACTTTTTCATTGCAGTTGGTCATTCACCAAGCCTACATTCTGCACTTCCCGACAAATGCTTTGGTTAAAGTCGAAGTTACAACTAGGTATCTCGGAATTTGAAAATATGTAATTTAATACGTTCAGAGCTGCTCTTTCGCAATCACATTTAGTTCGCGCTGTTCAGAGACGAAGTTCTCACAAAGGTAAAAAGGTCCCTGTACGTATTTTCAGTTTTGTGAGGAAGCAATGCCTAAAAAACTTGACTGATTGATATGGTCTCACGTAAACTTCGTGGTCCTTATGCAGAGTCGTTTTAAGTGCGATTAGTGCCATACTAAAGAGTTTGACTAACATAAGTCTCCTGCAGTAGTCAGTGTTTTAGTATGACGCTAATCATACGTCGGAACGACTCTGCATAAGGCGGCGTATGTCTGCTGGGTCTGTGTACAGCTGCGCAAATTGTTTTGCACAACTTTCGAAACTTCCATCAAAGCAGTGCTGGTTGCCCTTCAACGCTGGCCTCCGACCATCACATCCAAACAAACAAAATCTGTTAATCGTGCACTGTAAAAAAATGAGGTGTTGAAACAGCATAAAATGACCACCACTTTAGCGTGTTACTTGTGTGTTAATTCAGCACCAAGCACATCGCCTTCCGAGCATGTCAAAAATTACTCGGTACTACCTGAGAGAATTTGCATTAGTATTTATCGTTTAATATGAGCAAAGCTTTGCGAAATATATTTGACACTTATGTTCTATGTTTTCTGCAATCGGTCACAATAATATTCTTGTAAATCTGCGAATCGTCTGACAACAGTTACATAGGCAACAGTTCTGCCATCTTCTGTTCATACTTGCTAAGACACAAGAATAACAGATAAAGAAAATAGATGGAAGCATTGCTATTTGTGAGCTGTTGTCAGATGACTCACAAGTTTACAACAATATTATTGTGGCTGATTACAGAAAACATAGAATGTTATTAGTTACTTGCCATAAATGCAAAATATATTTCACAAAGCTTCGCTCATACCAAACAATAAAAAACAATGCAAAAACTCACAGCTAGTAACGAGGTATTTCTGATATGCTGTGAAGGCGATGTGCTTGGTGCTCGAATCTCATAGACCATATATGTGTATCAATCATAACCAATGTTTACCATATATATCACTCCCGAAGAGAAGACGTTATCGTGTGGTTTAACAATAAAAAAAAAAAAGAGCTTGGTGTTGAATTGACACTTAAGTAACACACTGAAGTGGTAGTCATTTTGTATTATTTCAACACCTCATTTTTTGCTGTGTATTCCAATCTATCATTCTGCAGAAAATAGCTCATTCAAAAATTAGAATTATCTACGTTCTAATATGTTACAGGTTTGATATTTTTTTCTTTCTTTCTTTTCTTACTTGGCGCTGAAACAAACGACAAGGTTCATATCGAAGCCGCCAGAAAATATGGATTATTCTAATGCCCTAAAAATTCTAACACCCTCATTCTCAAAACTGCAATACGAAAAGAACCCCTGAAGCTTTCAATACGGCTCAAAGAGGGAAACCGATATATGACGTCACACCAAAACGTTTGTTTCTGTTACTGTGACATAAACAGCGCATTTTCGCATTGTTTGAAAATTTGTATCTCCGTAACCAAGAAATATTTTTCTGAGATTTTTTGGTGTGTGTTACATTGAAAACAAGTTCTACACGATTGTCGTCAAATTACGTTTGATAGGGGGAAAGAAAATGTCGTTTTTAAATGTGATTTATTTCATACTTCTTGGTGCCCAATTATATTTCGTCATCTTTGGTCGTGGAGCAACTGTGCACATTAGTGTTGCATTAGAGCCACATATAAATAAGAGAAGAAAAAGACTTCCAAACTTTTTCGTTATATACATATTTCCTCTTTATTCAAGTTCTGGATTACATAAGTTTTGCAATAATTGTATTTTACACATGTACTTGTAAAAGTACCCATATAAATCCCCTCTGTTTCTTCACAAGTGCTTTAGATTTGTGGCAGTCAGCAAGTCAGTGAGGATCATCTATTCGTTATAACATAAAATCATGGCAGGTAGCATCTAACACTGGTTGTGGCAATCAGCACCACACTTTTTCGAGTATCTATAACCTTGACTGGTGAAAATTTTCTCAACCATCGCTGACGAAATTGAATACTGAGATTTATGCCCTTCCCGCTGATCTATTAGCTATGACACGCACCTTTGGCTCATAGAGGCTAGTGTTGGAGAAAGCATGATAAGCTTTAAGGTGGTTGAGATTTCATCTTAAACTGTAGATCCACGTATAATATAGACTTGGTTCTGAACGTTAAACAACTGAATACTGAACTGCGTCATTCAGAGAATGTTACATTTTCCTCTTAAAATAATTCCCGACAAATAATACTGTATTATATCCGAATTCAACGACCAATACAAGCAATGCTTCTTCCAGAAATATTTCCGTGGGGGTTTATCCTCTCCCTTCCTGAAGCTAAAATAAATTAAAATTCTATTTCATATCATTCTTGTGCAGGCTCATCCTTTATCAAATAACCCAGGGCAGCACCTCATATTTTAATTTTGCTCCCCCGGACAAACTTTTCTGTAAAAAGAAACCTGAATACAAATTGTGGCTAAAGGTATATCAATGTCGTACGTATTAATCAGGTAAACTGTACATTTTATTAAGGTGATCACCGTATTTTGATAACTTATATATAATATATTTTCTTTATATGTGGCGAGTGGCCTCCGCGGGTTAGTATTTTGCCTTCCCAGTTAGTCTAGTGACTAGTGAATGTGCCTTTGGTGAATGTGATCCCAGGTTCGATTCCTGCTGGGAGAGCTACTGGAATTTTAATTGTCCCTATCTTTCTATGTTCGTGTTCCTATCGTGTTCGGTACTCCTGAACAGTTGAGAAATGGTAAAGTAAGAGTCAGGACATTTTAAAAAGAAGTGATAAAACGTTCATCTCTGGTGCGTGCGGTCTCTAGTTCGATCGCAGCTCACACCAAGTTGGCTCTATGGTGGACAAACACCCATATGTGGAAGTTTTCTCGGGGTTCTTCCGCTTCCTTCCACTTTCTTCATTGCAGGGGTGTCATTAGGGGAGAGCAAGAACGGGCAATTACTCCCATTGAGTTTGAGAAATACATGTTTTAATCAATTGTATAGTAAGATACTAATTAAAAAAAAAGGTAACATTCTTAGGTGAACTATGTAATCTCACCACCCCTCCAGTAAAATCTAAAATGGCGCTGATGCTTCATTTCACCATTCTTTCATTCTGATCATCATCGTATCCGTTACCTTACATGGTATAATTGTGAGACGTAAAACTGAAAGATTTCATTTCATTTTCTATGTTTTACTAAATTTTAGCAAAACATTTAATAATTTTCTATATGTGCGTTTAATTTTCACAGAGATTACTTTGATGCCACGCGTTGGGATTGGCGGTGTTTAAAATTGGCAGCTTCAATGATTGGATTTGCAGGCATGGTAAGAATATTTTATTATTAATTGAAAATACCTTCCTTGTTCACCATCTGAGTTGCTTTATTCACTTCTTTTACAATGAACCTGGTTGCATACGCTTTTTTAAAAATTCATTTCATTTTGTTTGTTGGAAGTAAAATGCCCAATTTCATACTGAAACCATTATAAACCGTTGAATTCCACTTAATGCGTGATTTGAACTGGTGTTGTTAACTTTCGAATAATGCTTTATTCGATTGGTTTGATTTGAGCTTAGTGTCCCTTTCAGCGAGGCTATTTGAGAAATGGACCTACAATTTAACGTGGGATCCGAACCACATGAGTTACCACCGGTAACTGAATCTGGTCAAAGACGCGTATGCCAGCCATATAGCCAAGAGGTAGCTTAGAAGTCATTATTCAAATATTCTTACGTGGATTTTTCCATAATTCATTATTCCATTACTCAAGTAAATTTGATTATTCCAATTTTATATTCGATTGACGAATAATTATTCGAACAAATATAGGAATAATGGATAATATTCGAACGTTCGAAATGAATATTTGGATATTCCAATATCATCATCATATAGGTACTTTGTCATTATTGTGTGGTCACTTGCAGCAACTGAAAAGTTTCATGCTCCATGTTCTTGTACTAACCTCTTCGTCCTCCCGTTCAATTTTTCTGTTTTGATACCTTCCATCAACTGTAACCTCTTTCGCGCACTCCCTCTCTTTAATGGCACCATACCGTCTAGCACGTCTCTCGTGATAGAGTCCTTCTTAGTCAATGTCCCAACCAGTTTCTCTTCCCCTTTTCAATTACATCTAAAATTGTTCTTTTCTTCCCCGCCATTTCTAACACCCTCTCATTCGTTTTTCATTCCATCCAGCAATTCCCTCTATTCTTCTCCACACCTACATTTTAAAAACCGAGTCTTCTTTCATCGCTTTTGCGTAATGTTCATATTTCTGATCCATATCCTACAATACTTTACACGAAGCGTTTTATTACTCCTTCTCTTAATCTTCCTTTTACATACTTATCTTTCTTTTAAATACTTCTTTCGTCATTCCTATCCATGCTTTAATTTCATGTTCACACTTTATATCAACATTAATAATACTACCTGGGTATTGAAATCTAGCCGCCTGTTCTATATCATTCCCTCCTACTTCTATATTTGATACCGACTGATTCGTTCCAATTACTATAGCTTTTGTCTTTCTAACATCTATTTTCATCCCATATTCTTCACAACCCTTCTTCGCGTTTTCTAACATATTGCTCATTATTTTCAGATTCTGCAACAAGAAAGCGCCGTATTGTCTGCAAACTGTATAGACCTACACCTTAATTATTCAACCTCCTACCGAAATACCATTTTCAATATATAGGCTGTTTCTCACTATCTCTTCTAGTTAGATATTAAACTATGTTGGTGAGAGATAACATCCCTGTCGAACTTCCCGTCCAATTTCTCTCTCCTCTGTCATTCCTTTCTCTGTTCTATCACTTGTTGGTTTTATATAAGTCTTCGATATTTCCATTTTAATCCAAGCTTTTTTTTCTTTAGAACTTTCAACAATAGTTTCCATTTCAGTTCCCGGTCAAAAGCATTTTCTAAATCAATAATACAGCACATACATCTCTTTCCTTTTTACTATGAACTTTTCATTGATTCATCTTAATACAACAATTGCATCTCTTGTGTCCTTACCTCTCCTAAAGCCGAACTGTTCCTTCTCAACTTCTTCACTTGTTCTTCTATACAATCTTCTTATCAATATTTGAAGCATAACTTTTGCTGCTTGTGCCATGAGACGAATAGTTTTATAAACATCAAATCCCTCTGGGTTCGCTTTCTTAGCAAGCGGTATCATGGTTGTCTTCAGGAAATCTTTCGACCACCTTCCTATTTCGTGTTTTTCATTTCAGAGTAGGAACAATTCTATATTGCCTTTGCCTCACATATTCTTAGTAAATTCGATTGGTATATTATGTATCCCGGTTGCTGTTGAATTTCTAACCTCGGATATAACTTTCTTTAAACTCATCCCGAAGAATAGTAGACCCTTTATCATCCCTGCGTACTTCATTTTTAACTTCCACATCCATGCCTCGCAGTCTATTCCTGTTGTTGTACAAGTTCTCAACATATTCTTTCCATTCTTATTTTCTATTGCCATCGTAGTATCATCTTGCTTCCTCTGCAGTTTCATAAATTTCATCTCCTATATTCCCTCATACTATCCAACTGTTTTTAATTATTCAATGTCCTTACGTGTTCTTTTGTAAAACTCTTTTCTTGCTATGTATATTTCCCTTCATAACTCGTTATTTAACTTCTTGTACAGTCCGCAGCAAAAAAACCTGCAACATGAGCATGTAAGTTTATTGTGAAACTACGCCTAACAGCGCATGGAATCAATATAACGTCTAAGTGGAACCAATCAAGCCAGGAGAAACCTCGGCGTCCTCCTCTGCACACTAATTTTTGGAGGAAAGGACGTCGTCGTTTCATAATAAACTTACATGCTGATGTTGCAGGTTTTTTTGTTGCAGACTGTACATCCTTTGCCCTCTTTAAAAAAGCGACCTCACAAGATATTTCCGAGGGTGGCGAGAGTAGGCTTTTCTTACCTTGTGTTATAGTAGTGTCGAAATTAAACTGTTAAAAAATTGTACACTCCGCATCAAAAAAATTGCGACACTTAACGCCGTGCAGCTAGGCCACCCAATATACACCTTCTTATCCCATAATAGTGTCTGGTAGAGAGAGACCCTCCCTCTCCTCCTTTCTTCTCTCCCATACTAAAATTAGCTAACAACATGAACGCAATTCTGATTTAAAACTACACATGTATTAGTATCGATAAAATGAAATAACAAAACCGAGACGAAACAAGATTCATAAATTAATTTAGGGAGAAACTGAAACACACACGATGAAAAATTGAAACCAATGAATGTCTATTACACAGAGGTTCACAAATGAGGCAGAGAGAGAGGGAGGGAGAGAGAGAGAGAGAGAGACAGACAGACAGAGACAGAGACAGACGAGGCGAGAGACGAAGAAAAAGAAAAGGGAGGACAGATAAAAATGTGGAATTCTAAACTTACCAAGAATAAGAACCTAACATTATAAAGTTCCCTTACCAGAAATCCAACAGTAATGTAGAAATAACGTTCGTTTTATATATTTTTTCAGGACTGTTCGAATACATAGAAGATGCTTGAAACATTCACTAAGTCACTTTCAAAAACGATAGCATACTCAATTTCCAGTAGAACTGTAGATCTCACAGACAAATTTAAGATAATGTCAACAGTTTAACACACATGCTTCGTTTCTGCGTGTTTGTTCGGTTGTAAATTCGGTAGTGTTCATTGGACGTACTGATGCAAACTACATTCTAATAAACCCAGTAGGTAGTGTAGGTCATATCTTCCATTTCAGACTACTAATGCAAAGTGAAAAAAAATAAAAAAGAAAAGAAAAAGGAAGAAAGAAAGAAAGATAAAATTGAATGATTGCTATTTTGCTGGTAAAATGTTATCTGAAATATTCTATATTAAAAGTACAAACCGTATCATAATGCAAAGTTACAAATGTTCAAATGGCAAATTGGATGTTCCTTGTAGATGTAGCATACCTTGCATGTTTCAAATTTCAACGTGAATAAATCACATTGAATTATAAGATGGAAACGAATTTGTGTCGAACTAGTATAAATAAAATTTTGTTTTCAAATAACCAAAGAGGTTACCATTTTCTAGTCTTTTCCGAAGACTTATCTGTACCGAATATCCAAAATCACTTCCATTTCTTGCTAATATAACGTTATAATTTGCACAAAGAGAACGAACACGCTAAAGCTAAAACGGATCATAGTGTCAGTCGGATGATGTTGGTTAGCTTATGGACCACCACTGGATCGAGGTTTTAAACCCATAGTGACCCAGTAATTCGACTGAGACTCGGTAACTCAGATGATAAAAAAGATATTTTGCTTATTCTCTTGCGTTTAAACAGTATTTCTTTCAGAGATGACCAGGACTGGAGATGTTATGTCCAAAGTATTGAAAAACTCGACGCTGAAGTTGCCAGTTAATTACATTCTCCAGACCAGGTCTATCGTGCTCTTGCTCCGTTTTAACTTTGGAACACGAATACGCAGATGAAGTGCGTGTGTACGTGAGAGAGAGGGGAGAAGTTAAAAATGCAACGACAGGATAGGTAAACGACAAGATAGAGAGAGAGAGAGAGAGAGAAACCCTTTCCCAACCAACATTCGTAAATCGTCTGTATCATGATAAAGGTGTTTGTTTCCACATTTTTAAGCATTGGACGTATAATATGAGAAATCGATTCTTCACTATCACTTTGTAAAAAATGCAAGGTTGGCATGAACATGATTGGAACCCATGCTGGACACCTTTATTAATTGTAACTCCATTTCGCTACCGGTACACTACCATGCCACCTGAAGCTAAAAGGCAAATATTACTTACTTTAGCCTTCATCTTTGGAACGATCAAGCTTCTTCCTGTAAGTTTTTTTGCACCTAAGTGCACAAAGAAATTCATTTATTCGACGACCTAGAGAGAAATTAGTGCCCACTAATAAAGGAAACAACATACAATCCAGGAAAAATTACGGAAATAAAAACATATTATGAATTAATGTCGCCGTGTAAGTTCAAAAGTATGTCAATAATAATAATAATAATAATAATAATAATAATAATAATAATAATAATAATAATAATAATAATAATAATAATTATTATTATTATTATTATTATTATTATTATTATTATTATTATATTTATTATTATTAGCATCAATTGGCCGCTTTGCTGGGCTAAATTGAGAAAAAATAATAATATGCTCCGTTATTCAGTCACTTTTTACTATTACTAAAGCGCTCTTTGATATCGGTCATTTTCGATGAGTTTTATATAACCCCTCACCTTTCCATTCTGCGGAGCACGGCATCTTCAGTGCCATTGTTCATCTTAGCCACCCGGAAAACTATGAATTCCACAATGATATTGGTTATTTTGATCATTTTTATATTTCTTCCCCTCCTGCCTGTTGCGGGCTGAATTTGGATTTAAACGGCATCAGATGTGTCACTGTTCGTCTCAGCGAGTAGAAAAATTATAGATTCGATACTAATATCGGCCATTTTTCGTAATCTTTTAAATGTTGCTATCCTTCCAATTTCAATTAGTTACACATAGTTACACCATCAAAATGATCTGAGGAAATCCATCTCGGGTTCGTACTTCATCTAGGTTGAAAATTTTATCGAGATTGGTACGGTGGTTCAAGAGTTATTAAATTTGATTATATATATATATATATATATATATATATATATATATATATATATATATATATATATATATATATATATATATATATATATATATCTCCCTTTCGCATTTCCCTTCTCTAATTTCTAGCATCAAAGTGAAATAACGAAAACCATACTAGGCCCGAATCTCATGTATGTTAAAAAAATGATCGAGATAGGCCGCGTGTTTCAAGACTTATTAAGTTTTATTTATTTTTATATATCTTTCCCTTACCCTCCACTCCCCTAAGTTTTACCGTCAAAGTGATATGATGAAAACCACTCCAGGCTCGAACTTCATCCATGTTGAAAATTTGATGCAGATCTGTTCGGTGCTTCAAAACTTATTAACTCATTAACATAGTCACTTTTATTTTAATTTAAATGGATTTTTGTATATCTCCCCATCCTCCCCTTCCCTACATTCCACCATCAAAGTGAAATGATTAAAAGCATTCCACTCCACAAACGTAATCTATGTTGAAAATTTCAACCACGTCGGTCGTTTGATTCAAGACTTATTAAGTTTTCTTTATTTTTTATATTTTTTCATCCTCCCCCTGCCCTAAGTAACATCATTAAAAAATAAATAAATAAAAATACTCCCTGGTAGGAACATTATCAATGTTGAATATTTGATCGAGATCGGTCGGGTGGTTCAAGAGACTATAAGTGACAGTCCCTTTCAATTTTACAGTATAGGTTATTATTATTATTATTATTATTATTATTATTATTATTATTATTATTATTATTATTATTATTATTATTATTGACATACTTTTGAATTTGCACGGCGAAATTACTGCATAATATGTTTTTATTTCTGTATTTTTTCCTGGATTGAATGTGGTTTCCTTTATTAGTGGGCACTAATTTCTCTCTAGGTCGTCGAATGAATGAATTTCTTTGTGCACTTAGGTGCAAATAAACTTACAGGAAGAAGCTTGATCGTTCCAAATCAAGGCTAAAGTAAGTAATATTTGCCTTCTAACTTCAGATGACATGGTAGAGACAGTTTCGCTCGAGCCTTCGAGCAGTGCAGATCGCAGCAGAACCGGAAGTGACTATTTGCTTTATCCACACCTATTGTGAACTGTTCATCGAAGATAGTTGAGGCCTATTTCGGCTGATTAGTGATATTTTCCTACAGTGAAGTTCGTTTAAGTTGTGTTCATATTCTAGTGCGATGCCTTATAAGAAGGAATTGCAATACAAGCTTATTTTTGATAGGCGATACCGGAGTTCTCGACCCCATTCGAGCCTTGTCTACCAATAATTGACTGATAATTTTCCAGGTATTTTTGAGAAAATTTGTGCATTACAGCTCCACGAAGAGTCTTATAGTATTTATATCAAATTTAAATCTATTGCGTATTATGATCAGTTTTCATCGACAGTACCGGACACAGTGCCATTTAAGCATGCTGACGGCAACACAAGCCTAGTGCGCATTGTCCCAGCAGAAGACCCAGTGAAAATGGTTCGTGTTTATGATTTTCCACTAGAAGTGCCCCTCACAGTGTTAGAGGATCATTTTCGGGCCTATGGTACCGTGCGTCGAGTGGAAACGCTATATTGGACTGCCCCATTTCCCACTGGAATCGACAGTGGTGTTAGAATCATACACATGGAACTGACGAAACACATCCCTTCCCGTGTCATCATACAGGGCTACAAAGTGAGTGTCTCGTATGAGGGACAACCCATTACCTGTTTTTTTTGCCAGAGTTTTTCCCACACCGTATCCTGCTGCCCAGTCAAGAAAAAACCAGTTGGCAGGGTGTGAAACCTAACGCTGTATCAGTTCAGATGACGGAAATAGGGAAAGTGCTGCGTCCTGCTCCTTCCTCAGGTTTTGTGGATCGCTTGGCGGGGCCCCCTCAGACCTCCCGTCCGGCCCCGCGCAGGATAAACCTATCCTTGATGTTGATGACTTCCCTGAGCTACCTCGCCGAGCAGATGATTCTACGTCATACAAATCATTGCAGCCTGAGATGGAGGAGCCCACACTCCCTGCGCCCCCGCAGGAACCTACCGATCCGCCACTGGAAGTTTCGAAGATGTCAGTGCAATTTACAAATCAGAATATTACAACAATTTCAGCAGAGTCTATGACAAGTGGTAATGAAGCTTTTATTCTTCCTACTTTTTCCCAGAGTGCTAATTCCGAGGAGTCTGATTCTCTCTCACAACAAAAGCGCCGCCGAGTTTCAAGGTCAGCAAATAAAAAGAATGAACAACCTGTTTCCCAGTGTGTTCCACCACGAGCCAAACAGCCAAGTTCACGAGAACCTCCCCCACAATTTCGTTCCACGTCTGACTCTGAGTTATAGTGAGTGTTGTTTGTTTGCCTTCTTGTCACGATACGATAACAGCTGTGTTTTTGTGTCGATACATATTCGCATGTTATGCGTGTTTTTTTGTTTTCTCTATTTTTCCTCGTTTGTTATCAAGTGTGCCAGAATAATAGTTTTGCTGTGGTCTTATCTACCAATATTTCTACGGATTTTTCAAGTAAGTACTGTAATGTGTGTTTTTTCATAGTGCCTCAGGGCATGCCCATGTTAAATGCTTTCACTCTTCTAACTCTTAATATTAATAGGGTTAGCTCTGCACCAAATCTAACGTCGTTAAAGCGGTTTATCGAGCGCCGCCGTCCTGATGTATGTTGTCTCACTGAATTGACTTTTCATTCTTTCGATTTTCTCCCCGATTATAACGCTATAATTAACTGTCATAACACCACAGGAGTCGCGATACTTGTAAGAAAAGGTTCAGTTTATGATCGTGTCATGCTATCACCTGATGGTAGAGCAATTAGATGTTATATCTCAGGAATATGCATTATCTTATTGTATCCTTATTCTGGATTTCTTAAAATTAAAGAGAGGGATGAGTTTTTTGCAACGACTATACCATCTATGGTTCCTCCTGGTGTCGATCAATGTATAGTGTTGGGCGACTTTAATGCGGTGATAGATCCTAGGGAATTCCCTCACCCCCTCACCTCCCTGCCCAGCACTAGTTGAGCTTGTGCGTGCCATGAAGCTACATGATGCTCTTTTTGTTTCTAACTCACCGCATGTGATGACATTTCGCTATTTGTCAACTCAAAGTCGCCTCGATCGGGTTTATGTCACAGATCCTTTATGCAAGGCAGTGCTGCACGTTTTAATCCTCTTGCCCCCTTTGTCAAATCATGCTGCGTTTGAAGTAGCTTTTAAGCTTCCTTTTTCTCTTCCCGCTGGACACGGTCCATCGTATTGGAAGATTAACAATACCCTTTTGTCTCGTGAGGACGTGATAGATGAATTTACGACACGCTTTGAGTATTGGTGTAAGATGCAACGACATTTCCCCAATGTTGATACATGGTGGCAAGTATACGGTAAACCTAAAATTCGCAGTTTTTTCCAATGGCGTGGTAAATTGGCACAACAGCAGGACCGTACGCTTTCAGAATTTTTCCATCGTGTTCTCAGCGAGTTATGGTCATCCCCTCCAACCTTGGCCAACAGGATCCAAATTCAGGAACTTAAGAGTAGGTTGCGTCAACTAGATTCACATGCATCAATACAAGCCTATTTTTTGGAGGATTTTTATCATTGCTTCCCAGAAGAAACTGCTTCCATCTACCAAATTAATCTTCTGTTTCGGAAGCGGAAAGCTACGTACATTGACTTCCTCACAACGGCAGGTGGAATGGTAGTTTCTGACTCGCTACAAATACTCCAATAATTCACAAGGCATTATACAGCTTTTACAAGTGTGCAGACTCCAGATCTCTCTACCGCCCCAGAATTCTTGTCTGCTCTGCCTCACAAGTTCACAGAGACTGATTCTCACCCCTTAACACGTCCTATCACTGCGGATGAATTTTTTTTCTGTTCTACGGGGAACCAAAGGCCGTAGCTCCCCTGGGATTCACGGTCTGAGCTTTGCTTTTTATAAGCGTTACTGGTCCTTTCTTAGCCTACACTGGTTTCTCTGTTTAACGCATGGTTATCTGGGCAGCCCTTTTTTCACAACGTAGCTATTGTGGTTCTCCTACCAAAGTCCTCCAACGCGCGAGTCGTGACCGATTATAGGTCGCTGTCCTTATTACCAGTGGATCTTAAATTATTTACAAAAGTTCTCGCTGCCAGACTTCGTCCCATTATTCGGAAATACATTAGTCCGTATCAAGCTGCGCTACATGAATCGCATAACATCCAATACACGCTTCACATCCCTGCGGGACCTATTTGCGTATTATCACCTTCGCCATGTTCCTGCTGGCGCACTCGCAGTGGATTTAGCCAAAGCTTATGATTCAGTAGACCATCAGTTTCTCCATCAGACGCTTGTATCTTGGGGTTTTCCCGCTGTTTTTCGCCGGGTGATTCATAATCTATATGCTAAAGCTCAGTTCCGCTTGCAAATAAATGGACATCTATCCCCAACCATCCCTTTACGACGCGGACTACGCCAAGGGTGCTGTCTTAGCACCATTCTTTTTGCTCTGGTTTTAGACCCACTTCTCCATCGTTTGGCCATGTTGTCTTCGAATGGACCCTCCCTGTTCCGCAGTCAAAACATTTGTGGGTATGCTGACGACTTGACCATAACGGGAGTTGATCCTGTCTCACTACAGGGCGTGTTTCCTGTCCTGACCCGTTTATCCCGATGCTCGGGTTTGCAGTATAACGACAACAAAACACAGGTGTTGTCCTTTAACAGTTTTCAGCTCCCAGAGGACCCTTCAGTTTCTCCTGCCTTACCGCATGTCACCTCACTCACTATTTTAGGCATCCCCTTCACGTCTAACCCAACTCCCAACTATGATGAAGTATGGGCTCCCCTTTTAACGCAAATTCGTAAGTTGTTCTATTCACAGCGCTTCCGTAGGCTCAATTTCCTTCACCGTATTCATTTTATCAATATTTTTGTTGTGTCTAAAGTGTGGTACAGAGCGCGTGTGTTTCCGTTCCCAGAAATTTATGCCAAACGATTTGAATCCTTATTCCTATGGCATATTTGGCGAGGTTTTTATTTTCGCATTCCCCGACAAGCCCTTTATTTGCCTCGTTCCGCTGGTGGGCTGGGCTTAGTCAATATTCGTATCAAATATCAAACGTTGTTTATGGCTGACACTTATGCAGCGCTCTCCTCACTCAGTTCTATCACTAACCTTTGGGTAAGTTGTTTCTGGAAGGATTATAGTCAACCGCAAATCCCTCCTTATATTCAATTCGTTGATCAGTGCCCGGCCTATATCAAAACGTTTATTCGATATTGGAATTATTCCGGGATGGTTCTCCACCCTCAACAACACAATGCGCGCTCGTTATATAGGACACTCAATGCGCACTCTTTCTCTCGCACTATACGCGTACCTCAAAAGTATCCACACGTAGATTGGCCGCAGGTGTGGTCTAATATATCAAACCCTGTCATACCTGAATACATGCAGGTTTTGTGGTTTCAGGTAGTACATCAACTTTTCCCGACACGGGCGCGTCTTTATGAGATTCAACGAGCCCCAGAAGCTTTGTACGAGCACTGCCAGCAAGAGGACACATTAGCCCATCGATATACACAATGTGTCGGCTCGCCATTAATTTGGCACCCATGCAAGAGGTGTTGGGCCGCATTACCCGTCGCCCGCCTTCATACTTCACGGTGCAATTTATGTTATTCCCAGATTTTCATTTTTATCCCCCCACTAAACATCGAGCGGTGCTGTTTCTTGTTGCCAGCACTCTCCTATATTTTCAGCGATTCACAACCTTGTTAGATGCACGCACGTATTTTGAGTTTTTGAAACGTACAGGTCGAAAGTTGTACACCCCAGACAGGGACCGGCAACTTTTCAGACGGGTTTTGGAAGTGGTTTTGCAATAACGCAAATCCCTCTCTTTAGGAATAGTTTTTTTTATCATAGAATATTCCATTGTGGTGTTTAGTATAAGTATTATTATGTAATACAGTAAACAGGCTTCCGCCTCCTTTAGTACAATTTTTTTCCTTTTTTTTAATTTTCTTTTGTGATGTATAGTATATGTGTTATGATGTAATATAGTCAACAGGCTACAGCCTCCTTTTGTACTTAATTATGTTTGGCTCCTGTGGTTGAGTTCTCAGCTTGTAATTTCTGTACGGAAATAATAAAACTTGTAGTGTAGCGGTAGCGTAATGGAGTTACGATTAATAAAGGTGTCCAGCATGGGTTCCAATCCTGTTCATGCCAACCTTGCATTTTTTACAAAGTGATAGTGAAGAATCGATTTCTCATATTATACGTGCAATGCTTTAAAATGTGGAAACAAACACCTTTATCATGATAGAGACGATTTACAAATGTTGGTTGGAAAGGACAAGGGATTTACCAGAACATTCGAAACACTTCATTGATCTGTAGTAAACACTTTTCGTGTTATCGTTCTCAGAAAGAAATATTACAGCATTTGTTTAACAAAGTTTGGGTAAAGCAATCGGTGGTGTAGTGGTAAAGTACCAGACTTCCAAGCAGAAAACCTGGGTTCGATTCCCCACCAGGTAGTAGAACTTTTTCGCATAAAATAATGGCTGCAAACAGAGATTTATCTTCTGTTGGAGAACTTACAAAGCATCACTGGCTAGAATTCGAATAAACAGTGTGTGTGTTGTTCATCATACACTGTCATGATAAGTATGTTTCATATTTATATTCGTCCCTCTCTCTCTCTTTCTCTCTCTCTCTCTCTATCTTGTTTACCTATCCTGTCGTTGCATTTTTAACTTCTCCCCTCTCTCTCACGTACACACGCACTTCATCTGCGTATTCGTGTTCCAAAGTTAAAACGGAGCAAGAGCAAGTAGACCTGGTCTGGAGAATGTAATTAACTGGCAACTTCAGCGTCGAGTTTTTCGTGCTTTGGACATAACATCTCCAGTCCTGGTCATCTCTGAAAGAAATACTGTTTAAATGCAAGAGAATAAGCAAAATATCATTTTTATCATCTGGGTTACCGAGTCTCAGTCGAATTTCCGGGTCACTATGGGTTTAAATCCTCGATCCAGTGGTGGTCCATAAGCTAACCAACATCATCCGACTGACACTATGATCCGTTTTAGCTTTAGCGTGTTCGTACTCTTTTGTGCAAATTATAACGTTATATTAGCAAGAAATGGAAGTGATTTTGGATATTCGGTACAGATAAGTCTTCGGAAAAGACTAGAAAATGGTAACCTCTTTGGTTATTTGAAAACAAAATTTTATTTATACTAGTTCGACACAAATTCGTTTCCATCTTATAATTCAATGTGATTTATTCACGTTGAAATTTGAAACATGCAAGGTACACTACATCTACAAATAACATCCAATTTGCCATTTGAACATTTGTAACTTTGCATTATGATACGGTTTGTACTTTTAATATAGAATATTTCAGATAACATTTTACCAGCAAAATAGCAATCATTCAATTTTATCTTTCTTTCTTTCTTCCTTTTTCTTTTCTTTTTTATTTTTTTTCACTTTGCATTAGTAGTCTGAAATGGAAGATATGACCTACACTACCTACTGGGTTTATTAGAATGTAGTTTGCATCAGTACGTCCAATGAACACTACCGAATTTACAACCGAACAAACACGCAGAAACGAAGCATGTGTGTTAAACTGTTGACATTATCTTAAATTTGTCTGTGAGATCTACAGTTCTACTGGAAATTGAGTATGCTATCGTTTTTGAAAGTGACTTAGTGAATGTTTCAAGCATCTTCTGTGTATTCGAACAGTCCTGAAAAAATATATAAAACAAACATTATTTCTATATTACTGTTGGATTTCTGGTAAGGGAACTTTATAATGTTAGGTTCTTTTTCTTGGTAAGTTTAAAATTCCACATTTTTATCTGTTCTCCCTTTTCTTTTTCTTCGTCTCTCGCCTCGTCTGTCTCTCTCTCTCTCTCTCTCCCTCTCTCTCTGCCTCATTTGTGAACCTCTGTGTAATAGACATTCATTGGTTTCAATTTTTCATCGTGTGTGTTTCAGTTTCTCCCTAGATTAATTTATGAATCTTATTTCGTCTCGGTTTTGTTATTTCATTTTATCGATACTAATACATGTGTAGTTTTAAATCAGAATTGCGTTCATGTTGTTAGCTAATTTTAGTATGGGAGAGAAGAAAGGAGGAGAGGGAGGGTCTCTCTCTACCAGACACGATTATGGGATAAGAAGGTGTATATTGGGTGGCCTAGCTGCACGGCGTTAAGTGTCGCAATATTTTTGATGCGGAGTGTACAAACATACTACAGTTCTTCTTGAGCTAAAATATGCAATTACTTACTTTTTAAAGCCATCTGAGTTTTAAAACGGATTAATGATGCACAGGCTTGGCACAGGTTTGAAAAACTTAATCAGATGAATACTGATTGTCCTTGATTCATAGAGATTACTTTAATTTATTGCTTGATTTGGCAGTAATTAATCATATTTTCAGATGTGGAATAGTTTAGGAATGCTTATGGCAACGACTGGAACAGACACAGTTGAGAACTACAACTCCACACATGTTCCAGGGCTCTTAGGAAATATTAAAGCTGGAGGTAAGGCACATGTAAAAGTTTTTTCCTTTCTTATTTATTATTCTTCATTTAGATCATTTGCACCAAAACATATTTCAACTCCTAACCAACGTGGAAGTGTAATTAGTGATAACTAGAGCAACCCATATTATGCTTTATTTTTTGTTTAATTATGCTTTATCGTTTTCCAAATTATGCTTTATTGTTAATTTCAATCATTGTTTTACATTAATCGTGTATAATGTATAATATTTACTATACATTAAATGTTCTAAATATCTTGATGTGCTTATTAATATTTTATACAACCAGTTTCGTTCATATTTAATAATCTTTCTACTTAATACACTGTACAGAGATATGCTTTACTCGAGTCACCTTTTTGTCACTTGTGTGCTCCATAAAGGTGCATATATACAGAAAGGGAAACAAAAGATGTCACCAAAAAGTACAGAAAGTGCTCAAGTTCAAGAGATACACATAACAATATAGTGTGGAGTTCTTGTGTACTATTCACTGTTGGTGGGAAGCTTTCTTTTTTTTTCCTTTCTCCACATCAAAGGATTACACCGAAATAAAAAATAAGCTTTTCATTGTTTCATTGTTACGTTCTCAATGTTTTGCATTATAAATATTGGTTTAACAAAATATTAATACAGTATATTAAACTTGCAGTTAAACAGAATTTTCCAAGAATTGTTCTAATAGAATTTTCCAAGAATTGGGCTATATATTTTAAATTATGCTTTATGCTTTATTTCCTAAAATAATGCTTTATTATGCTTTTAAAATTAGTTTCTTCTGGACCCTTAGACAACCACAACCATGTTCAAGGTACCAACCATATGCGTGAATTGTTGTTATACTTTTTATGCTTTTTATGCTTTTGGGTTGGCCTAGTGATAAGATAGATTGACTATGTCATTTCTTTTTTTATGGAGGAGAAACGTGAGCATTTTGGATAGAGAAGATACACATAATACAGCTCTGAAAAAAAAAGTTCTGTGCAGTGGACCTTAGGATATGGATTCGATATATTTGTTACACAGAATCCAAATTTCACAACCACAGGACGATTGGCCGTGTCAGTTCCTTTCCTTCGGCAAAAAACTTGAGCGATTTTGGACAGTCAGGAAGGAGACACGTAATACAACTATGCCAAAAAAAAAGTTCTGTGCAGCGGTCCGCAGGGTATGAATCCGATGTATTTTGTTATACAGAATCCAAATTTCAAAACCCCAGGACGATTGACCGTGTCAGTTGCTTTTTATGGGCGAAAATTTGTGTTCTCCCTATCCAAAATCGCTCAAGTTTTTCGCCCATAACAAAACATTGACACAGTCAATCGTCCTGGGGTTTCGAAAGTTGGATTCTGTATAACAAAATACATCGAATCCATACTATGGGGTCTGGTGCACTTTTTTGTATTGTTGTGTTATGTGTATCCTTCAGCTATCCAAAATCGCTCAGATTTTTCGCCCATAACAAAACATTGACACAGTCAATCGTTCTGGGGTTTCGAAAGTTGGATTCTGTATAACAAAATACATCGAATCCATACTTTGGGGTCTGGTGCACTTTTTTGTATTGTTGTGTTATGTGTATCCTTCAGCTATCCAAAATCGCTGATTTTTCGCCCATAACAAAACATTGACACAGTCAATCGTTCTGGGGTTTCGAAAGTTGGATTCTGTATAACAAAATACATCGAATCCATACTCTGGGGTCTGGTGCACTTTTTTTGTATTGTTGTGTTATGTGTATCCTTCAGCTATCCAAAATCGCTGATTTTTCGCCCATAACAAAACATTGACACAGTCAATCGTTCTGGGGTTTCGAAAGTTGGATTCTGTATAACAAAATGCATCGAATCCATACTCTGGGGTCTGGTGCACTTTTTTGTATTGTTGTGTTATGTGTATCCTTCAGCTATCCAAAATCGCTGATTTTTCGCCCATAACAAAACATTGACACAGTCAATCGTTCTGGGGTTTCGAAAGTTGGATTCTGTATAACAAAATACATCGAATCCATACTTTGGGGTCTGGTGCACTTTTTTGTATTGTTGGGTTATGTGTATCCTTCAGCTATCCAAAATCGCTGATTTTTCGCCCATAACAAAACATTGACACAGTCAGTCGTTCTGGGGTTTCGAAAGTTGGATTCTGTATAACAAAATACATCGAATCCATACTCTGGGGTCTGGTGCACTTTTTTGTATTGTTGTGTTATGTGTATCCTTCAGCTATCCAAAATCGCACAAATTTTTCGCCCATAACTAATATTTGACACGATCCGATCTTCCTGGGGTTTCAAAATGTGGATTCTGTGTAATAAAATGCATCGAATCCATACTCTGGGGTCTGGTGCACTTTTTTTGTATTGTTGTGTTATGTGTATCCTTCAGCTATCCAAAATCGCTGATTTTTCGCCCATAACAAAACATTGACACAGTCAATCGTTCTGGGGTTTCGAAAGTTGGATTCTGTATAACAAAATACATCGAATCCATACTCTGGGGTCTGGTGCACTTTTTTGTATTGTTGTGTTATGTGTATCCTTCAGCTATCCAAAATCGCTGATTTTTCGCCCATAACAAAACATTGACTCAGTCAATCGTTCTGGGTTTTCGAAATGTGGATTCTGTATAACAAATACATCGAATCCATACTCTGGGGTTTGGTGCACTTTTTTTGTATTGTTGTGTTATGTGTATCCTTCAGCTATCCAAAATCGCACAAATTTTTCGCCCATAACTAATATTTGACACGATCCGATCTTCCTGGGGTTTCGAAATGTGGATTCTGTGTAACAAAATGCATCGAATCCATATCCTGGGGTAAGGTGAACAAAACTTTTTATTTATTTATTTATTTATTTATTTATTTTTGTGAAACTGTGTAATTATGAAAACGATAGAAACATTCATGTACCGCAACACGTAGTCTTGCGAGCTACAAACACTAAACGCCTGTAACTGACTCTTCTTAGTGCTGTAATTGCATGTAACACTTCCCAGGTGTAACACTCCGATTTTGATAAAATTTTGCAGGTAGATAGTACGCATGAAATAAACGAATACTTTATATATATATATTTTTTTTTCTGCGGATAAACAGTTTTAGGGGCCAAAAGAACTCAACCAAAATTGTGGAAGTTAACACCCGAAAGGCAAGAAGAAGTGCATCGAAGTGAATCTGACATACTGTTATTAGCACTTTTAATATTTCATAATCAAAGGTTTAGAAGGGTCCATGCCCCAGCCAACTTTTTTTTTTTTTTTTAAGGAAATTGCGAAACACGTATTCCTTCATTTTACGTCTACAATATCTATCCTCAATTTCATTCACTTCGGTCCACTTCTTCTTGCCTTTCAGGTGTTAACTTCCACAATTTTGGTTGAGTTCTTTTGGCCCCTAAAACCGTTTTTCTGCAGAAAATAAAAAACAAGTATTTGTTTCTTTTAATTTTTTTTTATTTTATTTTATTTTTTTTTTTTTGCATATTGTCCCTACACAAAGTTTCGTTACAACTCTTCATGTCCCTTAGGCACTTCCGACATACTGTTAGTAGCACTTTTGTTATTTCGTGATCGAAGGTTTCCAGGGGTTCGTGGCCCACCCAATCGTTTTTCCACATTTTACGTCTACAATATCTGTGTTCAATTTCATTTACATCGGTCCACTTCTTCTTGCCTTTCGGGCGTCAACTTTTAAAATTTTGGTTGAAGTCTTTTGGCTCCTAAACCCGTTTTTCCACAGAAAATAAAAAAACACGTATTCGTTTATTTTATGTGCAATATCTACCTGCCAAATTTTATCAAAATCGGAGTGTTACATTTGGGAAGTGTTACATGTTGGTGAGAGCAAGGTGTTGAAGTACTGCGCGTGTTTAATATTTTACATGTTAGAATAGAGTAAAAAAATAACTATGTTAATTGAACACAAATGTTGAGTATTATCCGATTTGTGTTAAATGATGACACATGATTAGTGGTACTTGAACTCCATCGTAACCTGAAGTAGTGTTAAAATGGTGGTCATCAAAATAATCTACCTGACATCATGAGGTGTCATTTTAGTAATCAAGTATTGGTGTTATATTACAAACAGTTACCAAACAAATAATTTTACATAAACATTTTGCTTCTTATTAAACAGACATGACTTTTATGAGGATATTAAATGCGATATAAATTATTTGTAAGTTGTTGCGAGAAAGGAAATATAGTTGGCGACGTAGAGAAACATAGTGAACATCGGAACAACAGATGGCAGCACTTCTATTCATGTAAATGTCAGAAAATGCATACGCTTACAAAACCATTTTCATGAAAGATTACAAGAAACGTAATACGTTGTTCGTTATTTGATATTTACTTGTTTATTGACAAATTGCAAGACTAATGCCCAATTACAATATGCATTACAAATTCTACTAAAAATTAAAACTCACTATAATATACAAATTCCATAATAATACAGAAGAAATACATTTACAGAAAAAATTAAATATACATATCTAGGTAGTACGTAAAAGATTGAAAAATAGTGTACAGTCATTTCATATACAGTTCAAACAATTTTTGCTAAAAGTGTTCAATGTACGCACGATTCGTCACACGGCACACATCCAGTCGATAGACGAGAAAGCCTATAAACTTTCCCAATGATTATGATACCGAACACATTCAATTTAGGGGACTCTCGTCTCAACTGTACCATCTTGTGGGCATTTGCTGACCCCCAGATGCGAACATTATGAGTGTTCACATCGCTATTTAGGTAAAATATTAATTCATCACTGAAGACGACACGATCCAGAAAATTTTAATCGTCATGCAGCAACATTTCATTGGCAAAGTTGGTACGTAAACAGTAGTCTGTAGGCTTCAGAGCTAGTAGCAACTGCAAACGATAAGGACGTAGTTGTAAAGGTCTCCTTAAAATTCTCCACACAGACATAACTACAGATTCAGTGTTGCAAAATGTGTAAAACAAAAAGATTTCTGCTTACAAGTCGCCATCATTGCTACTATTACTTTCTAGCGGCAGACAGAGGAAGCAATGTATGCGCATGCGTGCATACAAAACTGTGAGTTCCTCTTTCATGTGATGCATTGTTTATAATTGTAAGTTAATTGTAATAAATGCTACAAAACCTTAAAGCCCCGATATTCATTTTGAAACACCCTGTATATTCTCATTAAACTTTTCATTATGACGATACATGATATCGTTAATGTGATATAGTCGAAAATTAAGTCTTAAATTTTATTTTCTATTTAATTAAAATATGATCGAAATGTGAGGTATACATCAGTCGATAAATAAGATCGAGCTGAACGAAATAACATATTTCAGAGAAAATCTTCATGCATAGTTCTCGAGAAAATAAAGGGGACCACGCTATGTCGCTAAAATATCCGTATGCCGCCAATAATATTCGTTGTTAACAATAATTTGCCATTCTTATTTCGCTGAAAGAAATTTTGATTTAGTATTTATGTACTCTATTCGTATCAAAATACTCTGTTACAGGCCCGTAACCATGCATAGAAGTTTGGGGGGAGGCCATGAATAAGATAGTTGGGGCTAAGTCATTAAAAATTCTCTTACAAATATCTAAACTGTTATTTTTGTATCAAGGGCGCCGATTTCTATGTAAATTTTTTGGGGGGGCATTCAGATGCAGAAGGTATATATATGAGAATTTTAAGACAAATTGCATTCAAATTATGCCAAATATTGTATATTCATAAATACAATAGGGAGCTCGGGCCCCCCAGGATCGGTGCCCTTGTTTTGTATTAATAATAGCATTTTGTATTGAGGTCTGTAGGGGCCATGAAAAGTTTAGGGGGAGCACGCCTCCTATCCCCCTCTAGTTGCGAAGTCTGCTCTGTTAACTACGAGCAGACTTCGTAGTTGTGAAAGAAAACAAAAATTAACGAAGATAAAAAAGCTAATGTAATAGTTGGAGAGGAGTCGCTAAAATTAATTCTCTTTAACGAGGACGATTACGAAAGATCACTTACTGATTGAAATCCAGATTATTTTCCAATAGAGTAACTTCCAATAAACCTTTTGTTATTGTTAATTATTCCATATCGGACTCCCGAAGAAAACTCATCGAAACAACTTATTGACCGTGCCAATAGCGACTACTCTCAATCATGACTCCGTTTTCTTTCATTTAGAAATAGGAAAGAAAGGGAAGAAAGTAGAAGGGTAAAAGAAGGAGGTAGGTAAAGAAGAAAGAAAAGAAATAGGGTATTTTAATGAGAAACAGATTACTGGATAATTCCGGAAATATAGTAAAAGGTCGGGAAAGTCGTTGAAAGATGAATCATTCTAAATGTTATTAACAACTAATCAATTTTGGAATGCTTCGGAATAGACACATGTTCCCTCATACCACCCAGACCTAGCTCCAGGCACCACGATCATGGGGTTGCCCAGACCTAGACCTGGAAATGAGAAAAGTGAAATTTAATTCTTTGTAAAGTTATTCCAACCGGTGATTGATAACTATCCAGCATCTGAACTCTGTCCTCTAGGATCGACCACACATATGAATTAGCCGAGGAAAAAAAAAATCACACTTATCAACTCAATATAAATTTATGTATCGCATCAATAAAAGTTTCAACTTCCTGGAAGAAAGATGTCGTATTTAGGCTTATCCTGCTATTTTTGCTTCACTCCTCGAGCCGATTTAAACCATTAGTGACGGTCCTTCATGACCTAGGTTATTTACCTTAACACATATATTAAAACATGACACATATATTACGGATGTTAATATGACAAATGATATCACTAAAATTACTTATATTAAATCTATCATGCATTCACACGCTCACTCACTCAGGACAGTGTATATATGTTTAAAGGAAACCAACTAACTACAAAGGTACAAATAGTTTATTACATTCATAGTGAAAAAAAAAGGACAAAACACATAATTATGAAGAAAATATTAAACGCACAAGTTCTTGGTTATATATTAATAGAGTACATAGTGTTATATTTTAGTAATTTTTTATATATTCAATCATATTGACAAACGAAAAAGAAAGGAAAACAAAAAGAAAATAATTACACGTATCATATCTTAGGCATGCTAAAGCAAAATGATGATTTGCGACATACGCAAAAGAAAAAAACTTATTTCACTTAAAAAAAAAATTGGACAAAGAGGAAAGAAAAAAAACTTTTTGGTGTATTAGAACTTATATGAGTCTCTACCTCACGTCGAGATATTAAAATATTAATAATTTCGAGCGTCCAAATCACAACTCACGCACTAGTCGTAGTGTCCAAAACGTTTCGCTCCATTTAACTTAGTTTGTGGTCATTTATATATATATCTATATGTATATATATATATATATATTGGTTTACAAAACCATTCGTCGTCTATATTTGGTTTGTAACTGGTAACAGTTTATATCTGCAATCGCACACTGCTACGTCTATACCCATCTAGGGATTTCGAGAAAATAACTTTCACTAGAGGAAGTTTCTCTTCTTAGACGGTCTATTTCCAAATTTATTAATCGAATAATTTCAAGTTATTTATCCAACACTGGGACACTTCACGAGACCTTTCATTAGGATCACTTTCGTATATGTTTATACATGGTTCGGATTTAAAAAAAAATGATCTTCCACAGGTGTACGGAGTATGATGGTTCAAATTGAGGATAAAAAAAAACTGGTCAAGTCATAGGATACACATGTAGGTGAGAAGGATTCAAGGTGCACTTTCCACAATGGTTTTAGGTTAATTGTCCAGGGATAATATTTGTTATGATGGGGGTTACGTTTAGACCTGCCGATATTTTTTCAATGCATGCCATTATATAATTACAGAGGTTATCACTTACATTGATTCAGAAGAAAAGGAAAATTACTTAAGTGCACGGCGGTATTCTTAACAAAATCTACATTCTTAAATTCGTCGGAAGACTTCTGGTAAACTATAGCAACCAATACACGTCTAGGGGGGACAGACACGAGCGCTCTTACATATATTCATAATACATTTAATATCATACTTTTACTTTAACATCATATTCACATACTAATTACACATACATTTCGAAGTATTTATTTCTCTCTCTCTATATATATATATTTATAATAAATGCGCACACATTTAAATTAATCATCCCCAACAATAAAATTTTACAAGGTTGCAACATTGTCCAAGAAAACAAATGACTTCCAACATTACATTTGGAAACAAATTAAATTTTATCTGATACCGCGCGTCTATAAATTTTTAACTTTTATATAATCAATTCGTGTTTAAATCATGAAGGAAAAAAAAACTTTGTGAGGCAGGCACGTAACACAGAACATTTCTAGATATAACTAGGTAAATCAAAAAACAATTTCTGGGCCCAGGTTAACTACAAAGTAATCGAAAACCAAAACAGAAAGGAAAGTGACCAACGGATTAAAAAAAAACTTAAGAGGAACGACGGTGAAAGAACGTAATCGAAGTGTCGTCAAATACTAAGTCTTTGTTCATTTCAGCGATAGGTCAAAATGTGATGGAGGACCCAATCATTATCTACTCCATTCATGAATCGTGTCTCGCAACGTCTCAGCTGGTAATTTCAGATCAGAGTTGTACGTTAAATAAATCGTAAGTAACAAGTTCAAAATCTTGGGGGGGGGGAAGGTTGAAAAAAATTAAAAAAACTTGAAGAAATGAAGACAGAGAGAGAGATAGAGAAGAAGGAAGACGAAGAATAGGGGCGCCAAAGACTTAAGTGAGAAATAACTAACGCTACAAAGTTAGAAGTCGAATTTCGCTCTCAACAAAATCCATAGCCAAAATATTCTTAACATGCCAAAAAGGGTGGTCTACTCAAATACGTAGACTCAAGGGGCGCCCTGCTGCCAAGGATGCAAGTTCTGTGTCCATCAGATCCCAATCCCACAAGAGTTGGCTTGTAAGATTGAAATCCGATCCCCGTATCCGGCCCAGACCAGCAGAAAAAAAGGAGGGGGGGAAAGGGACCAGGTAACTGCGTCCCCAATTTTGAAATCTCTAAGTAAAAAAAAATATTCGACCCCTTAGAAAAAACTAAGAAGGTTCGAGGACAGTAATGAAACTAGAATAGAAGTATTATCTAAGATATCCCTAACTAATGATTTGCCGAAATAAAAAAAAAAATTAAATAAACTGAATTTTGGATCGGTGATTTCTATGCCAAACTTCACCGATAGCTACCCCGCGCAGACACGCCACAGTCTGGGATGTCGTTAATTTCCCTCGTCTAATTAAACTAAGAAAAGAAATGAAAATACTTAAAGGGACTAGGGGTCGACATCCGGGTACGCGAAAATAAATTTCAATAACTAATTGTTTTAATTCTGTACCCAGTCAGAGCTGTCGCCTCCATGAACATTGTAAGCTAGCCTGAGTAGGTAACGTGAAGAAAAAAAAAATCTCACGGAGTGGTACATTCTATTTTTAAAACCGACCAGAAGATATGATTCACTACAGCCCTGTTGTCTAACTACTATTGTCTTTTCATAATTTATTATTCAATATGTCTAGTCAGCGATTATATGATGCTACCCATTCTATCAGATGGTATTACTATGGTTGATTACTATTATGACACATAAACTACAAAGTATTACCGTAGTCCGACTATATATCGCCCTCCGGTCCGCGTGATATTATGGTACAGGGGTCAGAACCTGAGATGTTTGTAGTTACACGTATCTATTCAATATCTATATATCAACACGCGGCGAAGTATTCACTGGGCTACTATATATTTAACTATATGGGTGTCCTATATTCTATATTCATTTACTACAATATTCATATACTTATTAATATTCATATTCACATTAATATTCATTTGCCACGACGCTATATTCTACAAACACCCTGTTTCCTCTATCTACGCCCAGCCTATTTACACATTTCATCATAATACTTTAAAATCTATAATCACTACAAACATTTTCCCATTCCGATCACCGCACGACAACCTCACTCGAACCCAAGACTCTTTTACCACACACACAATACTATGTAATACTTGGTAGCTTTATTAAGAACGAAAGAAAAAAAATCCTATGTATGTTCACTGAAAATAGAATTATCTGCGATAATGTCTAATGTTTATAAAATTCTGCATCAACAATGAAATTCTACAGCCACGAAGAAAAATGGACATTTAATATATTTTCAAAGCGAAGAACTAGCATCATATCGCCCGACTTCTGTTAAAAATTTACGTATTGTTTATTTATTTAAATATTTAGATTTCTAGACTATGCAGAATGTTGAAACTTTCAGAATATATTAATTTTGGGTCACTTGACCTAACTGTACATTCATATGGGCTGTGAATTATACCTTCTAGGTTTTATTTCGGAAAGAAAGGTCAATTTCATGAAAACTAAATCACTAAGCACCTCGACGGAAGAATGGCGGTTAGTACTGACTTTTGACACTAGGGCTAGCGAGGATATAATGAACCCTTGAACAACTGAATGTGACCTTGTACACGGAATTATTATACTATATTACGTTCACTTAATGACGGAGTAATAAAAATTTATCGCATAGTAAATACTACACTGTCCAACACACTCTTTCATCACTTAATTATCACTATCACTGATACTACATTACAAATATACACATACTACTCGAACTACAAGACACATCATGCCACATTCATACTACACACTACATTAATACATGTTATACTAATAAATATACACAGAAATCATTCAGATTTCACCATGTTAAATCGGCTCTATGAAAGGTAACGAAAGGAAAGAAATGAACAGGGCCAACTGGCCCTTATATTTACTAAATCATATTCTTTACTCGACCTATTTAATCGATACCCTGAGGGGACATATCGGAGTATTAGCTAGCAATAGGACCCCTGCCCTGAAGGGGCAGGAACCCGGAACAAACTACATATTTAACTCATCCCGCTGGAAGCCGTACTCCCAATTTGGGAGTCAGATAGGAGCCCTTACTGAAATTTACACGTGCATTGTGATTACTGGACTGACTACCACAAAATTAAATACCGCCATGTTACTAATAAATAAATACAAAAAGAAATCACATCCACTACATACACGAACACAAACGGTAGTGAGGCAGGCCTTACGTAACTAGAAAAGGAATAATTTTAAGGATAAGAATATTTTAAGGGAGAAAACACCACTCCTCCGAAACTGTTTATAGATTCCTAAGAAAACTCGCAAACTGATGCACTTTACAAAGCCTGTCCATAACTAACAATATCTGCACAACATGGCGTCATCTATTTTTTATTTCTTCAGTCCGGTTTTTACTAGGAAAAACTAACAAATTATGGCTCCGTAGCTTCCTGCTTGGTAGTTATTCGACTATTATATTAGTTTTACCTTTTACTGCAGTTTTTCTCACTCCGTTGCGACCTTTTAAGCTCGACGATCGAAATCTGGCTGTTGTCAGCAAGATTTTCCGGCTTGGAATGGAATAATTGCGCCCTAATATCATAGCGTGGGTTTATCATCCAATCAAAACTAAGCATTTTGGCGGTGGGGCTTTGAAACGAATAAAATTTGGTAAAATCTGGATTAAACTAGATTTTAGAAGGACCTAGGTATCTAAAAGAGAGGTGAAGGGTGGTCCTAAAAATTCTGTCGAATTTTAGATTGGTTATTTGATCTGGAAAGTTTCGTCCAATAGTGGATCTATATTTTCGGATAGCACTGACACCGTAAGAATTGTAATAATCCATTTACATATACATATGCAAGACTTATAACTAATTTAAAATATAAATAAAGATATTGATTCCCAAAACTATCATTCCCAATGAATTTTTTACAGTTTTTCCATGTTAATTTGAAATAGAATAACAAATAAAATTTACGGATTATCTGAACAGCCAGAAATTTTTTGTTAAACGTCAAGTACAGTCGGTGCAAAAAATTTCGGGCACCCTCCTATTAAAAACATAATTTCACTAGACTGTAATGGTATATTACAGTTCCCCGGCGTCGTTAAAAAAAAAATTTGTTTGAATAACAAAATTTTGTTGAATAGAATTAACATGTATTAATACTCATAAACTAACTACTCACTCATACTCTCATGCACTCAAATGAGACAGTGTAACATTCACTTTGGGTATTGAGATAGAAGTTCCCGTTTTTTGTCCTCGGTACAGTTGAAAAGCTTAAGATTCTGGAAATTGTGAGTTCCGATACTTTCACCTTTTAGATTGTGTAATACGGCGCAATTTTTCAATAACTTAACTGCTAAAAACGGGCCGGTGTAGACTTTCATCCATTTTGCTGATTCATGCTTTATAAGTGAGGATAAGTTATGCAGTTTCAACATCACTAATTGCCCTTCTTGCAGATTTATAGCGTTTGACGACTGTTTAACATGACTTTTTAATTTTACCTCTACTTCAGCATATCGGAAACGGTTATCTACGGAATCTAACTCTTTGGGCCATGGGAACACTTTCCTATAGCTATCAACGGCAGAATAACTAAGAAAGCGTTCCGCAGGCGTACAGCCAATACTGGAACAATATGAATTATTTAGGAGGTCCTGAATTTTGACTAAGTACTTGTGCCAAGTGGTTTGATCCTCATGACACCATAATCTAACTAACCTATTGAGTTCTTTATGGCTACGTTCTGTAACGCCGTTAGCCTGCGGGGAATAACTGGAAGTTTTCTTATGTTTAATTTTGTATTTGTTACAAAAGTCCTGCCATAACTTAGATTGGAACTGCGGTCCTTTATCGGATAAAAATTCCTGTGGGTAGGGCAATAGATGAAAGTATCGTCTCTCTAATACTGTGATTATTTCCTTAGTATGAGCCTTTTTCAGTGGGAGGAAGGTAACGAAACGAGAATAGATATCTGTTAAAGATAAAATATAATAATATCCCTGACTGGGTGGCAATTTTCCAATAAGATCCACCCCCAGAGTCTCATGGGGTACGGTGGCTTGAATATGATATTCCTGCTTAGCTATAGCACGGTTTGTAAACTTTGTTTCGGCACATTCTATGCAATTTCGTATGAAGTTTTTAATCGTGGTTTTTTGGTTTTTCCAATAAAATATAGCTCGACAAAAACGATAACACTTTTGAACTCCAAAGTGACCGGTAGAATGGACAACACTGATAATTTGGGGTATACAACTCTGCGGTATCACTAAGAGCCATTTCTGAATACGCAAAGGTTTAATATAAATTAACCCACAGTACATTGTTACTCTGTCCAGATTATGGTTGTTTTCATATTGCTTTAACAGGTTCTTACATAATTCATCTGTTCTTTGATTTTCTCGAATAAAGTCTAGATTAATATCAGCATCCTGCGTTTTGGTTAAAAAATGAACATAATGTGTTTCGGGCTCAAGCAATACCTCAGGTGGGTATCTGCTAATTGTGTCGGCTACAAAATTTTCTCGGCCTGGGCAGTGTTGGAAAATTAAGTCAAATTTCTGTAATTTCAATATAATGCGGGTGGTTCGTGGCTCAAGGTTCTTTTGGGTGAATGCATGCGTGACTGCTGCGTTATCCGTATGGACATAAGTAGTACGACCCATGATATACTGCTCAAAATGTTCACAGAGGAACAGGACTGACAGGAGTTCCAGCTGAGATATTGAAAGAGACAACTCATAGGGTTTCACCCGTCGACTGGCATATCCAATGACGTTAGGATTATCTTTATCTGAAGGATATTGTGCAAGTAGGCCAGCCAAATTTTCCATGCACGCATCACTATGGATGTGAAAAGGCAAGGAGAAATCTGGCTGACTTAATGCAGGTGGATTACTAAGAAGAGTTCTCAGTTTATTGAAAGTTTCCAAGGCTTCGTCGTTCAGTACGAATTTCTGATCCTTTTTCAGGAGTTGATACAGATTAGCAGTGAGACCAGAAAAATTTGGGATAAATTTTCGCCTCCATCCTATAAGCCCTAAAAACTTCTGTAATGCTTTCTTAGATTTCGGTACTGGAAAACAACGAATTGGCTCATTGAGTCGAGGGTCAACCCTTATTGTTCTGCCACTAATTATATGTCCTAAAAATTTGATTTCCCGTGCAAAGAACTTACATTTCTTGAAATTTAATGAAAAATTTGCTTGTTTAAAGATTTCGAAAGTTCTCTCTAGATGAATCAAATGCTCTTCTTCAGTAGTTGATTTTACTAGTACATCGTCTAAGTACAAAATAACAAAAGAACGGGTCGAGTCATTAAAAAATTTTGTCATTACTGATTGAAATACAGCAGGACTACTTTTCAGCCCCTGTGGCAGAACAGTAAGGCAATATTGTCTTCCCTTGTACACAAAACTGGTGCATTGGTAAGAGTCTGGGTGTAAACTGATCCCATAATATGCACTTGACGCGTCAAACGACGAAAACCACATTGCCTGCGAAACACGGTGTAGTAACTCATTGATAGGTTCTACCTGCACCTGTGGAGATATAATTTTTGAGTTGGTAGCCCTCAGATCTAAAACTGGACGTACACCGCCAGAGGCCTTCCGGACGACATGAATAGGATTTCGATATGGAGACATTTGTTCTATTGCTATCCCCAACCGTAACCATTTATTCAACTCTGCTTCAAACTCAGGTTGTATAGCCTGGGGAACGGAATAACATGGTCCAACAACTGGTTCTTCATCTTTCAACTGTATTTTATAGGGAGGCGCGTTAACGCGGCGTGGGTACTCAGAGAAAAGAGAACGGTACTTTATTAATAATTTCCGAAGACCTGATTTAATCGGTGATGGTAAGTCATCCCGAGTGACAATATATGAATCAATCTCTTGTTCCGAGACATTGCATTCGGTGCCCAGGAGTGGATCCAGCTGATCTCCCCTGTTAACTCCTCCCTTGTGGAGAGGTGTCACTGCACAGGCAGCTTGACAATTTAAACTGGGGTCAAGCATGGGTTGATCCACCACCGGCCATCCTGATTCACCGATTGCAATCTCTTCTACGGGTAATTTCACTAACATGATGTTAGGTCGATCTGTAGGAACAACAACAGTGTTTCCTAAACTATCTTTCATTCTAATCTCTTTCTTTTCCCGGTCAATGATACAATGGAATTTATCTAGAAACGGACATCCCAGTATTAGGTCCGTTCGCAAATACTTTATGACGAAGATGGCTATTTCGAATATATGATTTTGTATGTTTAGGTTAAAATTTTGAACGCCCTGAACCGAAAAACTTTCTTTTCCAGCGAAAGCGCCAAGTGTAAGGCCCGTGTATGGTCTCAATTTAGCGGATGGAAACCGTTGCTTTAATTTTTTCCACACCTCCCAGTCCATTAGGCAGAGCTCCGAGCCACTATCTATTGTAGCGACAAGTTCAACGCCGCCGATACTTCCTCGTAGGCTGGGAGAGGTAGAAAAATAGCGTTCTTCATTTGAAGCAAAGGGTTCCTCATCTATAACAAATTTTATAACAAATTGTAACGAGTCCCGAAATGATAAATTTTGTGTCCACAAATTAGATTTACATTCGTGGTCAGTCTGATTTTTCAAAATAATGGGGTATATTTTCCCGCAACTATCCTCCCCCATTTCATCAGGTAGTTGCGGAATTAGTTTGTCGATTTAACAGCGGTCTCGCGACTATCAATCCCTCGAGTGGCTAGAATTCCATTTCCGCCATTAGTTTGTATTTGCGAAGGGGCAGAATTCTGAGATCTACTTGCACAGCTATTGTTAACATTGCCGTTTTGACCATTACCGTTTTCTCTTCTCTGGTACGCCCCGTTAAAGTTCCTCCTATTATCGTCCCTATTCGGGTTCGATTCCCCCATTGTGCGGTCATAGGGGCGATAACCCCGGCGATTGTTAAACATCGGTCGGTTACGGAACAGACGTCGACCGTTATATTGATTGCTTTCTGAGCCACTCCCACTCGGATAGCGAGATCCAGCTTGGGTGTAACTCAGAAAGTCCGTTTGGCAACTTGCCGTTGCCTTGCTTTTCACGGGTTTCACAACTTTTGCTTGTCGGGCGAAGTACCTCTTTGGTGGGCCTCCAGTTTCTTTCCCACACAGGGCAGCTAGGCGTGACGTAACTTCTCGCACCGTTTGGCACAAGTGGGAAGCAATAGCCCGCGACTCATCTGGTGGAAGAGCGTTCACTATGATGTCTACTAGTTCGGCTTGCGATGGATTCTCTGCAATCTGGTAGTACAGTTCTATGATCTTCCAAGCATAGTCCAGAAGGGACCCATACTTGGCTCGATCATATCTTAAAGATTGGAGGTTGCGTTTCTGAAGCCTCTCTATATGTTCATTGCAGTATTCTTCCTTGAAAAGGATCAGGAAATCGTCAAACGTATGGATTCTATATTTAATAGAAGCAAACCACGCGCCTGATGCTGCAATTAAAAGTTTTTCCACTATTTGTAAACGTTCTCTATCGGTCAGCCGATACATTTCTAAGCACTGCTGCAATCTACGCAGAAAAACACGAGGCTGTCCATTGGTAATATTCCCGTCAAAAGTGGGAAAACGTTCGATGTCCCTCAGCGAAACCTTGGAACCCATACTAACATACGCAGGGGAATAGCTACTGGGAATTAACATATTATCCTGCACAATCGGAGTCGTCACCGGATTTACCACCGACGACGTAGTAGCGGTGTTATAATTACCCATGTAAGTGAAAGGGATTTTGTTGGTCGTATTGAATATGTTGGGCTCCATCCCCGGACCAATCGCACCCGTGAACAACGACTCAGAATGGCACCCATCTCCTCTTCCCGGCAACGCGCTATGTGATTGTATACCTCCATGTAAGGAGGGAGCACTCACGCTAGTGACCGTAGTCGTCACAACACTCGACTGATTCGGCACACTATTAGAATTGAACCACGACTTTGGTTCTGACCGATGCATGGGGTAGTGCGTCGCAATATCCCGTGCATCACCTGACGTTAAATTTTCTTTTCCTGCGCTACATGTAGTTGTTATCGCAGGTAATATTTCTGAGAAATCGCTACCGGGGAAAGGATAGGTTACCTCTGATTTTTCGCGACTAGATTTTGTCATTTCTTTTCGAATATTTACTATGTCGTTCTGAATTTTCGAAATTTTCTGGTCAGTTACTTCCAGTTCGGTTTTCAATGATAAGTCTGACAAGGTTGACTTTAAACTATCAATTTCGGCCTGCTGTGTTTCTAATTTATTGTTAATCTTGTGCAATTTGGTATCTATTTGTTCGATTTCAGAATTTACATTATCTAATTTACCCTCAGTCTCCTGCTGATATTGCTTTAGGGACTGCTGAGCCTCGCATCTGACCAAATCAATTTCAGTAGACGTTTGCTCCCTCAACGTGGTTATTGAGGCAGCAAAGTCCGAACATATGTTGTCAATTTTCTGGGTTAGCACCTCGAATCGAGATTCGGTTTCTCGTTTCGAGGTGTCAAATTTCTCATTTATTTCACGTCTCATCTCTCGGCTATTATTATCTATTTTTTCATTTATCTCGCGGCTATTTTCATTCATTTCGCGTCTCATCTCTCGGCTATTATTATCTATTTTTTCATTTATCTCGCGGCTATTTTCATTCATTTCGCGTCTCATCTCTCGGCTATTATTATCTATATTTTCATTTATTTCGCGTCTCATTTCCTGTAGCATTTGTTGCAATGAAAGGAGGAGAGCGTCATTATTAGATGACCCAGTCTTCCTTTTCTTTTCTTTGGGTTTATCACCAACTGGATCCCCATCTCTTTCATCATCATCGAGGTCAGATATCTCGACTGGAGATATTTGGCCTCGGTTCTTCGGGGTACTATACCCTCGTTCACCGTCCGAATCGGGATGTTCATTTTCCTTTTCAGAGGATAAACTCATGGGTTCACGCGACTGGTGGAGCTTCCCTTCACATTCTTTACAATATTTAACTATTTCACCAGCCCGGACCTTTTCTGCATTTTCAGCAGTATCCTCTAAATTAATACAACTGAAATGAATCCACTTCAGCCCACATTCGTGACACCTCACTAGCCTACGGGAGACGCGAGCTCTTTTCTCACTACTTTCTAATGTACATTGTGTACATGAGACTTCCGCGTTCTCGTGTGATACGACTTCTCTATTGGTTGCCATAGCTTACACCCAAAAAGACACAATATAAACACATGCAATTATATACTTATCAACTAACAAGACTTATTATTCAGGTACTATTCATAAATTAAGGGACTCCTATCTAATTCCCTCCTTGGGTCAACTTCCAGCATTTTCAAATTTTAGAAGTCACTTTAGCAAATTCCTTCATTTCCCCCTTTCTACAGAGAGAGACAAAGATAGCAGAACAGCCAATGACTATAATTATTTAATCTCACTGTGACCTTTTTTTAATTATTCACCTTTTGTGGCCAAGTCAATATGTGCTCGATCCTAAACAGTGTTTAATAAATAATTTCAGATTCGTTACCAGGGAAAACAATTGTTTCCATGGTAACTGTCCGATGTCAACGGTCGCCAAAATTGAAAGAAAACAAAAATTAACGAAGATAAAAAAGCTAATGTAATAGTTGGAGAGGAGTCGCTAAAATTAATTCTCTTTAACGAGGACGATTACGAAAGATCACTTACTGATTGAAATCCAGATTATTTTCCAATAGAGTAACTTCCAATAAACCTTTTGTTATTGTTAATTATTCCATATCGGACTCCCGAAGAAAACTCATCGAAACAACTTACTGACCGTGCCAATAGCGACTACTCTCAATCATGACTCCGTTTTCTTTCATTTAGAAATAGGAAAGAAAGGGAAGAAAGTAGAAGGGTAAAAGAAGGAGGTAGGTAAAGAAGAAAGAAAAGAAATAGGGTATTTTAATGAGAAACAGATTACTGGATAATTCCGGAAATATAGTAAAAGGTCGGGAAAGTCGTTGAAAGATGAATCATTCTAAATGTTATTAACAACTAATCAATTTTGGAATGCTTCGGAATAGACACATGTTCCCTCATACCACCCAGACCTAGCTCCAGGCACCACGATCATGGGGTTGCCCAGACCTAGACCTGGAAATGAGAAAAGTGAAATTTAATTCTTTGTAAAGTTATTCCAACCGGTGATTGATAACTATCCAGCATCTGAACTCTGTCCTCTAGCCGAGGAAAAAAAAATCACACTTATCAACTCAATATAAATTTATGTATCGCATCAATAAAAGTCTCAACTTCCTGGAAGAAAGATGTCGTATTTAGGCTTATCCTGCTATTTTTGCTTCACTCCTCGAGCCGATTTAAACCATTAGTGACGGTCCTTCATGACCTAGGTTATTTACCTTAACACATATATTAAAACATGACACATATATTACGGATGTTAATATGACAAATGATATCACTAAAATTACTTATATTAAATCTATCATGCATTCACACGCTCACTCACTCAGGACAGTGTATATATGTTTAAAGGAAACCAACTAACTACAAAGGTACAAATAGTTTATTACATTCATAGTGAAAAAAAAGGACAAAACACATAATTATGAAGAAAATATTAAACGCACAAGTTCTTGGTTATATATTAATAGAGTACATAGTGTTATATTTTAGTAATTTTTTATATATTCAATCATATTGACAAACGAAAAAGAAAGGAAAACAAAAAGAAAATAATTACATGTATCATATCTTAGGCATGCTAAAGCAAAATGATGATTTGCGACATACGCAAAAGAAAAAAACTTATTTCACTTAAAAAAAAAATTGGACAAAGAGGAAAGAAAAAAAACTTTTTGGTGTATTAGAACTTATATGAGTCTCTACCTCACGTCGAGATATTAAAATATTAATAATTTCGAGCGTCCAAATCACAACTCACGCACTAGTCGTAGTGTCCAAAACGTTTCGCTCCATTTAACTTAGTTTGTGGTCATTTATATATATATCTATATGTATATATATATATATATATATATATTGGTTTACAAAACCATTCGTCGTCTATATTTGGTTTGTAACTGGTAACAGTTTATATCTGCAATCGCACACTGCTACGTCTATACCCATCTAGGGATTTCGAGAAAATAACTTTCACTAGAGGAAGTTTCTCCTCTTAGACGGTCTATTTCCAAATTTATTAATCGAATAATTTCAAGTTATTTATCCAACACTGGGACACTTCACGAGACCTTTCATTAGGATCACTTTCGTATATGTTTATACATGGTTCGGATTAAAAAAAAATGATCTTCCACAGGTGTACGGAGTATGATGGTTCAAATTGAGGATAAAAAAAAAACTGGTCAAGTCATAGGATACACATGTAGGTGAGAAGGATTCAAGGTGCACTTTCCACAATGGTTTTAGGTTAATTGTCCAGGGATAATATTTGTTATGATGGGGGTTACGTTTAGACCTGCCGATATTTTTTCAATGCATGCCATTATATAATTACAGAGGTTATCACTTACATTGATTCAGAAGAAAAGGAAAATTACTTAAGTGCACGGCGGTATTCTTAACAAAATCTACATTCTTAAATTCGTCGGAAGACTTCTGGTAAACTATAGCAACCAATACACGTCTAGGGGGGACAGACACGAGCGCTCTTACATATATTCATAATACATTTAATATCATACTTTTACTTTAACATCATATTCACATACTAATTACACATACATTTCGAAGTATTTATTTCTCTCTCTCTATATATATATATATATATATATATATATTTATAATAAATGCGCACACATTTAAGTTAATCATCCCCAACAATAAAATTTTACAAGGTTGCAACATTGTCCAAGAAAACAAATGACTTCCAACATTACATTTGGAAACAAATTAAATTTTATCTGATACCGCGCGTCTATAAATTTTTAACTTTTATATAATCAATTCGTGTTTAAATCATGAAGGAAAAAAAACTTTGTGAGGCAGGCACGTAACACAGAACATTTCTAGATATAACTAGGTAAATCAAAATACAATTTCTGGGCCCAGGTTAACTACAAAGTAATCGAAAACCAAAACAGAAAGGAAAGTGACCAACGGATTAAAAAAAAACTTAAGAGGAACGACGGTGAAAGAACGTAATCGAAGTGTCGTCAAATACTAAGTCTTTGTTCATTTCAGCGATAGGTCAAAATGTGATGGAGGACCCAATCATTATCTACTCCATTCATGAATCGTGTCTCGCAACGTCTCAGCTGGTAATTTCAGATCAGAGTTGTACGTTAAATAAATCGTAAGTAACAAGTTCAAAATCTTGGGGGGGGAGGTTGAAAAAAATTAAAAAAACTTGAAGAAATGAAGACAGAGAGAGAGATAGAGAAGAAGGAAGACGAAGAATAGGGGCGCCAAAGACTTAAGTGAGAAATAACTAACGCTACAAAGTTAGAAGTCGAATTTCGCTCTCAACAAAATCCATAGCCAAAATATTCTTAACATGCCAAAAAGGGTGGTCTACTCAAATACGTAGACTCAAGGGGCGCCCTGCTGCCAAGGATGCAAGTTCTGTGTCCATCAGATCCCAATCCCACAAGAGTTGGCTTGTAAGATTGAAATCCGATCCCCGTATCCGGCCCAGACCAGCAGAAAAAAAGGAGGGGGGGAAAGGGACCAGGTAACTGCGTCCCCAATTTTGAAATCTCTAAGTAAAAAAAATATTCGACCCCTTAGAAAAAACTAAGAAGGTTCGAGGACAGTAATGAAACTAGAATAGAAGTATTATCTAAGATATCCCTAACTAATGATTTGCCGAAATAAAAAAAAAATTAAATAAACTGAATTTTGGATCGGTGATTTCTATGCCAAACTTCACCGATAGCTACCCCGCGCAGACACGCCACAGTCTGGGATGTCGTTAATTTCCCTCGTCTAATTAAACTAAGAAAAGAAATGAAAATACTTAAAGGGACTAGGGGTCGACATCCGGGTACGCGAAAATAAATTTCAATAACTAATTGTTTTAATTCTGTACCCAGTCAGAGCTGTCGCCTCCATGAACATTGTAAGCTAGCCTGAGTAGGTAACGTGAAGAAAAAAAAAATCTCACGGAGTGGTACATTCTATTTTTAAAACCGACCAGAAGATATGATTCACTACAGCCCTGTTGTCTAACTACTATTGTCTTTTCATAATTTATTATTCAATATGTCTAGTCAGCGATTATATGATGCTACCCATTCTATCAGATGGTATTACTATGGTTGATTACTATTATGACACATAAACTACAAAGTATTACCGTAGTCCGACTATATATCGCCCTCCGGTCCGCGTGATATTATGGTACAGGGGTCAGAACCTGAGATGTTTGTAGTTACACGTATCTATTCAATATCTATATATCAACACGCGGCGAAGTATTCACTGGGCTACTATATATTTAACTATATGGGTGTCCTATATTCTATATTCATTTACTACAATATTCATATACTTATTAATATTCATATTCACATTAATATTCATTTGCCACGACGCTATATTCTACAAACACCCTGTTTCCTCTATCTACGCCCAGCCTATTTACACATTTCATCATAATACTTTAAAATCTATAATCACTACAAACATTTTCCCATTCCGATCACCGCACGACAACCTCACTCGAACCCAAGACTCTTTTACCACACACACAATACTATGTAATACTTGGTAGCTTTATTAAGAACGAAAGAAAAAAAAATCCTATGTATGTTCACTGAAAATAGAATTATCTGCGATAATGTCTAATGTTTATAAAATTCTGCATCAACAATGAAATTCTACAGCCACGAAGAAAAATGGACATTTAATATATTTTCAAAGCGAAGAACTAGCATCATATCGCCCGACTTCTGTTAAAAATTTACGTATTGTTTATTTATTTAAATATTTAGATTTCTAGACTATGCAGAATGTTGAAACTTTCAGAATATATTAATTTTGGGTCACTTGACCTAACTGTACATTCATATGGGCTGTGAATTATACCTTCTAGGTTTTATTTCGGAAAGAAAGGTCAATTTCATGAAAACTAAATCACTAAGCACCTCGACGGAAGAATGGCGGTTAGTACTGACTTTTGACACTAGGGCTAGCGACGATATAATGAACCCTTGAACAACTGAATGTGACCTTGTACACGGAATTATTATACTATATTACGTTCACTTAATGACGGAGTAATAAAAATTTATCGCATAGTAAATACTACACTGTCCAACACACTCTTTCATCACTTAATTATCACTATCACTGATACTACATTACAAATATACACATACTACTCGAACTACAAGACACATCATGCCACATTCATACTACACACTACATTAATACATGTTATACTAATAAATATACACAGAAATCATTCAGATTTCACCATGTTAAATCGGCTCTATGAAAGGTAACGAAAGGAAAGAAATGAACAGGGCCAACTGGCCCTTATATTTACTAAATCATATTCTTTACTCGACCTATTTAATCGATGCCCTGAGGGGACATATCGGAGTATTAGCTAGCAATAGGACCCCTGCCCTGAAGGGGCAGGAACCCGGAACAAACTACATATTTAACTCATCCCGCTGGAAGCCGTACTCCCAATTTGGGAGTCAGATAGGAGCCCTTACTGAAATTTACACGTGCATTGTGATTACTGGACTGACTACCACAAAATTAAATACCGCCATGTTACTAATAAATAAATACAAAAAGAAATCACATCCACTACATACACGAACACAAACGGTAGTGAGGCAGGCCTTACGTAACTAGAAAAGGAATAATTTTAAGGATAAGAATATTTTAAGGGAGAAAACACCACTCCTCCGAAACTGTTTATAGATTCCTAAGAAAACTCGCAAACTGATGCACTTTACAAAGCCTGTCCATAACTAACAATATCTGCACAACATGGCGTCATCTATTTTTTATTTCTTCAGTCCGGTTTTTACTAGGAAAAACTAACAAATTATGGCTCCGTAGCTTCCTGCTTGGTAGTTATTCGACTATTATATTAGTTTTACCTTTTACTGCAGTTTTTCTCACTCCGTTGCGACCTTTTAAGCTCGACGATCGAAATCTGGCTGTTGTCAGCAAGATTTTCCGGCTTGGAATGGAATAATTGCGCCCTAATATCATAGCGTGGGTTTATCATCCAATCAAAACTAAGCATTTTGGCGGTGGGGCTTTGAAACGAATAAAATTTGGTAAAATCTGGATTAAACTAGATTTTAGAAGGACCTAGGTATCTAAAAGAGAGGTGAAGGGTGGTCCTAAAAATTCTGTCGAATTTTAGATTGGTTATTTGATCTGGAAAGTTTCGTCCAATAGTGGATCTATATTTTCGGATAGCACTGACACCGTAAGAATTGTAATAATCCATTTACATATACATATGCAAGACTTATAACTAATTTAAAATATAAATAAAGATATTGATTCCCAAAACTATCATTCCCAATGAATTTTTTACAGTTTTTCCATGTTAATTTGAAATAGAATAACAAATAAAATTTACGGATTATCTGAACAGCCAGAAATTTTTTGTTAAACGTCAAGTACAGTCGGTGCAAAAAATTTCGGGCACCCTCCTATTAAAAACATAATTTCACTAGACTGTAATGGTATATTACAGTTGTTGTTGTTGTTTTTTTCCTAACGACGACGCATATACTTCTCGTAAAAACTTTCGTGTATTATTAGTTAGGTACGCATATTGTTTAACATTCACTGACAAAGGAAATGGTGTTCTTCTTTCTAGTTTCTGTCATGAATAGTTTCCTTGGTCCTCGAGACCAGATGGTGAGCTTTATGATGCATTTAGCGCTGGTCATGGCTGTTACGTGGGTAAGTTGTTTCTATATTATACATATACTTTAGAATATCTTGGAAAATTAGTTTTTATACTCACATGTAACAGTTTATATTTTATGTTTCTACGAATTTAGATATGTGCCTATTTGTTTGAGGCCTGGCATTTGAACCAGTATTGTCACTTTCGAAGCAGCAAATTTCCCGTCTGAATCAATTAAATTTCCTGATTAGATGCAAACTACCCCACTAATTACTCTAAGGACTGCATTTATGTTGTTTGAGCGCGGCGCTTCGAGTACCATTTGTGCTCTACTTCTGCTGCTTGGGCACACTAGAGACCTGCACGGGCCGAATGTTTCGGCCCGAGCCCAATCCAGCCCGGGCCCGAAAAGTTTTGGAGATTTTCGGTCCGAGCCCGGCCCGGCCCGATAAGTTTTTTTTTAATTCTTGGCCCAAGCCCGGCCCGATAAAATTTAAAAGTTTCATTTTGTAACAACTTTCACGGGCACACTTCTTCAACGTTTGCCTTTATTCTAATTATCATTTAACGAAAGCCAATAATTATTTAAAGAATTGCAATTAATCGGCCCTAGCCCGGCCCGACCTGAAGAGAAATCAGTGTCGGCCCGCCCAAGCCCGGCCCGTGCAGTTTCTAGGGCACACCTGTTTAATACACGGTAACATCGCATCATAGCCTTCATTTCATTCGCCGAGCCCACAAGCAATTGATTGTGTCTCACACTTTAATATGGATATTTCTTCTGGCCATTGAAACAGCGGCGAAGCTTTTGTACGTGCCAAAATATAAAGACTCCCGATAATTACTTTCATGCTATGCAGGTCCAACAAAATGTAGTGCTGGAGCAAGATAAAGATGATAAAATAAACAAAGAGAGAAACAAACGAAAGTATTTTAAAGCGGACTGGAGAAAAGAGGAAACCCTTTTAACTAGCGATATCAAGTTCATAAGAGAACATTTTAGTTCTGTTTTGTCTGAGCACTTGGTGGGAAATTCTATCTCATGTATCTCTTTATTCCATTGCAATTGTATGATGTGCAAATAAATTTTCACATTTTATTTAAAAGACGGATGTATCTTTCCACATTGTTAAAATCGCTGTGATAAGGAGAGATACATATCCTTGATTGTACAGAAAATCTTCGAATTTTCCAGATACTTAAACACTATGATTGTCATGACCCATGGAAAATGGAAAACCATGCCTATATATTAATTTGTGCAATTTATTACTAATACTTTGGCTGTTCAAAATTCTAATAAGTAGTAAATATATAAACATGAAACAAGAATCCACAACAATTAAACAATAGCCAACCAGATCTAGATTCAATCATTGGCCCTATGATTTTCGTGTACCAAATTCCGTTTCTAGCTTTTTCAAAAGTAGATACTGAATGACCCATTTATTTTCTATTGTTGCTTTTCATGCATTGACACTCATCCACGTAGATACGTATGGCTTAATGTCATCTATAATTAAATTCCAAGTATTTAGAAGCTATTTTTCCTATCATCTTAGCCGTTTCAGCATGTGCTCCTGATTTAATAAAATCGTGATAAAATTCCATTATGGTATTATTTAATGCATGTGGAAGACAAATCTTATAATTATTACGGAATGCTTTCGTTTTTTGTAATAATTTGTATCGCCACTATATTAGGACTATCCAAAATGACTTCATAAAAGATTCCTTCTAAGCCTTCTGGTTTAAGAGAGTATAAAATATTATTCATTATACGTGATAGAATAAAAGATCCGACCGATTCAAAATGCAAAGAGTTAAATTAAAACAACCTTCTATGAGTAAGAAACCTGTATATTTCCTAGAACGTTCAGCTAATTTCACGTGTAAATAAGCCCTGCGAAAATCTTAATCGGTAAAAATAAGACCTTTCGATAATTTTGACATAACATCCGCAATACCCGGTGTGTACTGGGAATTTAAATATAAGCGTTTATTTATCTGCTGGTAGTTTACAACCATTTGTTTGTCTTTCGATTTATTATTTACCTAAAACACGGAAATGACCATTCGCTATCCCTAGCCTGTACAATATTTTGGGCTAATAATTCATCAAGCACTTTGTCCAAATTCTTTTGATCCGCCCGAGATAACGGATACACCTTTTTTCTTATAGGAGGGTCTTTATTAGTTCGTATATCCTACTGAAAATTCTTTGTCTCTCCAATATTATTCGTAAACACATCAGAAAATTCATTTATAGTTTACTTACATACGATTACAATTAAAATCTTCCTCCTGAAGACTCGGATCTATAACAGTTCTATCCTGTAAATCCGCAACCTCTTTGTTCTGGAAGAGCGGCTGCTGATATATGCAAGTGGAAAAATTGGCAAAACTACTCTAAGCTGTAATTATTTCTATATTGAATGTTTGTTATTCTAATATTATTAGCTTCCATTTTTTTAAATATGTAAATTATTATAAATAGAATAGATGTTCACTCTTCAATTAAATGAGCTCTTCTCCTTTCCTTCTGCGGTTAATCTGACAATGTTCTAGTTGGCCTTCTGTGACTCTTTTTCCAACTCCTGGAAACTTACTTCTGATGCGAGAGATATCCCTTTACATGGTCCAGCCATGGTCAGTTTTAAATAGCAACCTAGTCCGTAACTCCTGGGACTCTTAGCACACTCTTTCTGCATGTGATTCTGAACGTAGCTGTACTGAACAGAGTTCGATTTCCGGAGAATGAGGGCCTTGTGTTACTGTATCCTACCTTGATTGGTGAAAGAAATTGAAGATATTTGATCAAAAATGACCGTGCTAATGAGGCATATTGGTGATACCTCTCCCTGTGTACCCTCCTATCATTAATGATCTGAGTTTCACCGTGGAGAGGAAGTCCTTACCACGGTGAAGCTTTAGTCCGTACCACACCGGGAAATACGGTTGGACCTCAGGTAACTAGTCAGGCCGGTTCCACACATCTTCGACTGATTCTAAGAGGAATCATTTCCTAAAGTTAGCCGATGTTCTTTCTGTACACCCTGTATATTGAAATCACATACCGTTTTGATGTAAAATCCTCCATTCATAAAAGCTACTTAAAAATATTTTGAAGAAATAGATATCTCTTTCTATACTACTCATTTTAAAAACGACAATGGTTTAGTGTGAAATTTTAATTGAATTTTTAAAAATTTATTTTAAGTTTTACAATCATATATAGTTGAGTTACAAAGAAATAATGTATTTTTGTAGGTTAAAGCATATCTTTTGTTTGTGCTTCCTCTAGGACAAGGTCTCTAGTAACACAGACAGTAGGTTCAAAAATGGGAAAGGGTAGGCTAGCAAACTGTTAACACTAGCCATAAATTGCCATTGGCCACTTTCCTGAGCATATGTCAACTAACTCATTTGAAGGACATAGATGGAACACAAAAATAACTCTCATTTTAAACATGAGTGAGCTAAGTACAGAAGCACAACGATAACACTCATAAAGCTGAATTGTTGAAACAATTCAAATTAGAAACAGCAGTATGCTAAATATGTTGTTGTTTCAAACCTGAACTCTTCCCTGAGTTACCTTGCCCCCCCCCCCCCAAAAAAAAGAATATATACTTCGTTTTATTTCTGGGATGTACTTTTAAAGAAATGTAAGTGATTTAAAAAAAACAGGACTGTACAGGACAGGGTAGATCCAGGACAGACTTCTGGGGGCGGTAGGTTGTCATACTGCCACTTAGAGCTACTTTTATGAGCTCCAAACTCTGGGATGGGTTATATATATATATATATATATATATATATATATATATATATATATATATATATATATATAAGAAAGTTTCCTCATCTTGGGGGGCGATAGTCCCCTGGATCCGGCCCTGTTACACAACATAAATATAATATTTACTACAATTATCGTGAAATGGATTTGAATTGTAAAATATTAGAAATAAGCAAGGTATATATATAGATCTATATATGTTTTGTTGTGTACTTTACTACAACTCAAATTTACTACTTTGTACTTACTACTTTTCTTAACAGCAAAAGCTGACTTTGATAGAACCTTGGATCTTCCTGGCATGCATCGATACATTTCAAATTTTAACTGGGATATTGACCATTCTTCTCTTCGGAATAATCGATCAATTCGTATTCTCGATGCTGATATTTAGTAAGTTTTAGAATATTTTATATGTCGATATTGCTAGACTATTCATCTACAGGCCCGTATCCACGGGGGGGCTAGGGTGGGCCGGGCCCCCCCTAAATTTTGGGTGGCCTCCATAAAATTTCACCATAGGCTTCCAAATGAACTACGATATGGTGATAAAGTATAATATGATTGAGTCGGGCCCCCCTAACTTTCACCGGGCCCCCCCTAAATTTTTGGGCTGGCTACGGGCCTGTTCATCTATACTAATAAAAAAAAGTTATGTAATTTCTTTGTAGTCGCATCATAACCAAATGAATGAACTGATTGACATGAATTTTTGAACACAGCTATTACTTGCCTGGAACTGGGTTTTTATAGTGCCGCCTTCATTAAAACGTATATTGTAAGGAGATTACCGGGGCTTCATAATTTATGCCAAAATCAATTATTCATGTCGCAACAGTTAATTCATTAACTATTATATTCATTCATTTAAATATTATCCATAGAACATCTCCCACTGTCTCTAACGTTGCTTTTAACATAAACCACATAGTGGCAGCAAGGAAATAAACAAACTTGAGAAGGAAAATCAGACATGGTCCGCCTTATGCAGAGTCGTTTTGACCCATGATTAGCGTACTACTAAAAACTGACTACTACAGGAAACATATGTTAGTCGAACTCTTTAGTATGGCACTAATCACGTTGCAAAACGACTTTGCATAAGGCCCGGTATGTCTAACATGCACATGAAGATGCAATCACAAGAAAGACAACACAATAGCATGAGAGGATTGTCTCTAGGCATGAAGAGGTAGTGGCAAGCAGACGTGTTGCCAATCCAGAGGTTTGCTACCTTATTATTAAAGATAAAAATATAGCTAAAAGTACGAGTAGTGAATCTAAGCGTCTGGGTCGGATTATAAAACTTGTCGCCTTTCGCAATTAACGAAGTAATTACATATACTACCCGGAAGTTTAAAGACATGAGAAAATTAAGAAATGACACTAGTGGAATCGTTCAACGAAAAGCAAACTGAGACGCTACTTTAATAAGACTATATTGGACTACTTTGCGTCAGCATAAAACCCTATCGTGTGCTAAATGTCGGTGTTGGGTAATTTTGTGTTGGGATCTCCTGAATACCATTAATAAGGAAATTAGGTTTGAATTAGCATACCAACATGTTGTAGAAGTAGCTCGGTTTAGAAATTAGAAGTCAGGTAAACACCTTCGAACTCAATTCTCACTTTTAGTTTGCCTACGCTCGCGAAATTTGTCAATTCTGGATATTATCGACTGAAGTGCGACTCTCTGTTCCTTGTTGTCATTGTTGTTTAAAGTGTCAGTATTTCGGCAAATGCGTACGTCGTGAAATACTGCAGCTACTTTTTGTGCAAATTGCGGGCATGGTAGTTATGGTGCAGATTCTTGTACAGCGAACAAACCCTCTTGTGTCAAATGTAAGGGAGATCATTCTTTTTAATCTAGGAATATTCAAAGACAAGTGCATAACGGAGAGATTATGGTTGTAGAGAAAATTTTCGCATCTGATGCTAATGGTCCAAAAAGACTATTCCAACTTTACTTTCTCTCCAATATTGTTCTGTTGTCATTGTTGCTCGGAAATTTGTTGTTACTCAGAAGGAAACTTGTAGCTACACAAATATCTGACGGTTTCAAGCAAATTTGGCTTCCTGAATCTAGAACCGAAACACCAATCACTACTTTATCTACTGAGCCTTTCCAAACATCTCGTGTTCGTAATGGTAGTCTCAAGTTAACTCCACCGCATCGTCATTCGTCATACATCACTGGCATCAAGTTAAGAGTTAACTCCACCGCATCGTCATTCGTCATACATCACTGGCATCAAGTTAAGACAGCATATTCAACTCATCTTTATTGCCCTATCCTTTCTCAGAGAAATCCAAAATCTCAAGCTGTTCTGAAGGCACCTTCGATTCCACAGAAATCGAACATGCTGCGGGACGAATTTATGGACAATGAGTGGACTGTAAGAGTTCGTCTTAAATGTTAATCTTTGCAACTATGGTGCTTCGACAGTGTTATCTTAACAGCTTCAATAGTCATCTTTAGAAATGGAAACAACTGGTATATGACCATTTATTAGCTCTTTTCTGTTTGCAGGGAACCCGGCTTCAGCCGAAACTGTCATCTGTTCTATAACGCCATACAATTTATAAGTATGATAAGCACATTGATGGTCACGCTACTAACGGATGGCCATCGTTGCACTCGGTGATTTCCATTCTCGGTGTATTACATAAACTCCCTTTGTAAGCAGGGACGGTACAAGATATCTTGCCTCAGCCGATCAATATATGTCCATTATTACTTGTGTGCAGCCGACCTCATACAACATTGCAATCAATTAGATTATGGGAGATCTGAATGCATGCCATCGCCTATAAATATCCATCCTAAAGGACGATCCTGGCCTTCAGGTAACTGAATTCCTTGATGAGTGTGAGATGCTCGTCCTTATTGACTACAGTTCTACTCACTTCTCTACTTGAATTCGGTACCTACTAGCGTTTTCCTTCTTATGCAGATTTCTAAGGCAGTGATCTTTTTCTAGTGATCGCTGAAGGAATACCTATTAATTATTAATGGCGTCTTTACGTATCAACAGAAAGAGTGCTCTTTCGACAATCTTTCCGGAGCTTAGTGAGATTCACTCTCCTGATGATTTGTCCATACTTCTATACCGAAAGCTATACTCGCTCATTAGAGTGTTCTTTCCACTATTAATCGGCATCGGAATCGATCGATCATGTATCTTAGGATATGTTGGGCAACGTTTCGAACGATTTGACAGCTTGCATTATTGCCATTATTGTTGCTGTTTAATTGCATATGACCTAAGAAGAGTTTCCCACCTTAATGGTATGAAGCTCCGAACTTTCCAGTCTTGAAACCAGAGAAAAAAACAACAAGAGACATGAGCTACTTACTCATTGCTCTTACGAGTTGTTACATTTTGGGTCATTTTATCATTTTGAGTGCATGATAAACAAGAGTCTTTTTAAATGTTTAGAATCAAACACTCTATTGTAAGTCTCAGTATGGCCTTCACTTCTTCCGGTCTCCTGCAATCTTGCTAACGTCAAAGGCCAGATTCAAGAAGCCTCCTTCAATCATCTGCACCTTGTTACTAAATATTTCGATTTGGAAAAGGCTTATGATAGAACTAGGCGTTATGGAATTTTAAAACAACTATATGACTATGGGTTTTGTGGGTACGTGAGACATTCTTATTATTATTTAAAAAAAAACTTCCCCTATGAACGTTATCCCAATGTGCGTGTGGGCACTCAACTCTCAGAGCGATTTCCGCAGGAAAATGGTGTCCCACTAGGCAGTGTTCTGAGTGTCGTATTCTTTGCTGTCGTTGTCAACGCTGCTGAACGGGACGTTAAACTCAAATGCTTCGTCAGATATAGGCGAATTTCTATGACCAGTCTGCCAAGTATTTATTCTAAAAACAATCCTCTTCACTCAGTCAGTCACGCTCTTAATATTTCATAGTTAGGCTGCTAATAGTTGTCGCTAGAGTGTAGGCAATTTCCAGAGAGTCACGCTCTTAATATTTCATAGTTAGGGTGCTAATAGTTGTCGCTAGAGTGTAGGCAATTTCCAGGGGAGCCGACCAATAATACATAAATAATAAAAGAAAAATAGTATCAACTAGGCTGTTGTCTTCTGTCAATCACAGTTCATTCGTTATAGTAAGTACACCTAGGTATATTGCTCGGATACAATTACATAATTATATATTGCTCAGACATTTGTTTTGTTTTTTTCAGTTCCATACCTGTACTTTATTTACATCGTGTTCATTTTTAAGTGGAGGCTGTCAGAAGAAATTAGACGAGACTGGGAAAGACCAAAGGCATGCGGTGCCTGGCTCAAATAATAGTTCAGAAATCAAGCAAAAAGTTAAAAATCGACGAGATTATATAAATTAGTTGTAATTATAAGATTATTTTATATGTAATATAATTATTACATAGTAATAAGATTGTTCTTTTTATTTAGAATTTATTATTATTGTTATTTGAGTTTAATCTGCAATACTGAATTTAAAATTCCAAACAGGAGCGGTGATTCATGGTAGAGCGCTGGCCTCTGCTTACCCCAGCTGGCACCAAGAGGGCTTTGTGGTGGACGCTGTGTGCCAAGTGAACACCGCCTGTGGAGGTTTCCTCGCAGTTTTCTCAGTTTCTCCCATTTTCTTCCTTTCACCTTTGGTGCGTGGGATCAGTTGTTCGATTCTCGCCCAAGTAAGTTTGTGGTGGAAAACACCGTTTTCATGAGTTTTCTCAGAGTACTCCCACATTCGCATTCCACCATTTCTTCTATCATTACTGACTTGTCTTAATGATTGTCTTCTTTAAGCTAAAGGGCACTATATAGATCATTTCGAATAAAACTACGTGGTTCATAATTTTGCAACGCCTTTGTCATGTGACGTGAAATTTTCTAAAGAATTGTAAGAGTTTATCATTAAAACAAAATACGTTTTATTTAATACATGATTCATTAGAAAAACAGTTTGGGCTTAGTTACAAAGTCACACACATATACTCCATAAATTTGAAAGATTTTTCTTTAGAACTAAAAAAAAATTCATAAATATGGCCTATACTATTATATCATCTTCGACGTGAATGCAGCCTCGTCCACTAGCAAAACATGAGAAAGGGAAAGGAAAATACCAATCTTCTATGGACAGCTTCATTTGTTCCGGTGTAGTCATATAACGAAGTAAATTGTAGTAAGTCAAAACGCACAGCCACATGTAAACATACGTACCTGGAAAATAAACTACTTACATGTATATTCATATTGTTTTTCCTATTTTTTAACACACAAGTTTTTACCTACAATCATGTTTCAAAAAGTATCCGACCATGGTCCTAGAAAAAATAAAAACATGCACCTGGCATTTTCTTCGTCCTAATTTTCCCGGGTATTTTGCAATTTATGAATTTCGACTTATAACTGTGTGTGGAAGTTTGTAATACTCTGCTTATTGACAATTATATTCAGTAAAGGTAACAACTGAATATGAAATATAAGGGGCGATCAACTGAAACCCGTTCAGTGGTCACAATTCATGAAATAAATTTTACTTCGAGCGAAAACTTGTACAATATCTAGAGGCATCTATGGTTAGCGTGCAGTAAAAATATTGTTCAAATAAAGTTACCATGAGCGTTGAGACACTTGTTCCACTGTGTCACAAACTTACAAATGCCGTCCATGTAAAATTTGGACGGCTGACTATCAAACCAATTACGCACAGCGCCCTGAACCTCAGCGTTAGACTAAAATCTCTGACCTTTCAATGCCTTCTTTAGAGGCCCAAAGATGTGAAAGTCACAAGGTGAAAGGTCAGGGCTGTAGGGCGGGTGTAGCAACATTTCCCATTTGAATCGTTGAAACAAATCCTGCACTTGGTTTCACCAGGACGGGGTTAATCAGTGGTTTGTTCACGCCCCTTCCGAAACATTCTGGCCCAGTCCACCACTGTTGTTTTTGGAGACGCATGTATCACCATACACGTCTTTCATACGCCGGAACACTTCAGCTGGTTGACAACCTTCGGCACTCGGAAACTGGATGACGGTACGCTGGTCCTGTTTGGACGGATTGGGGATCTTGAACGCAATCTTTCACTCGTTATACCTGCAAAACGGAAACACATTCCTACACCCAACACACAGGGACATTAGCCATTATACACTATTAAACAAACAATATCCTCCTACACACTATACCAATAATACATGGAACGAACAGGTTTCAGTTCATCGCCCCTTATATATTAGATGAGGTAATGCAATAATTGCAACGTATTATAAAGGTACCCTGGCCGTAAGTTGCAATTAGTAATAACAATGTGAATATATGTAAATGGTTGAAAGTAACTGTGTTGAAACTGTTGAGAACTATGAACACTGAATAAAGTACGAGGACATTTCCAAAAGTTTCCAACCTGAACTGAAATAATATGTCACTACTTATAGGCCGCTCAAGACATATAGTGCCATCTATGGAAGAAATAATGTATCAGTTTCAACTGTCTAGATGCGTCAGTTCGTTGGAGGGAGTTGTTACATGCGCTGGCATTACATCCCCATTTTCTGACAGAATATTAATATAAAACATATACAACGTAATTCAAGAGAAAATATTAAATTAGCCCTTGTAACGGTCTATTTCCTATCCGTTTTGATTTAATTCCACTATCTGGAGTCACACACTTCATTCGCACTCTATTTCTGTACATCTATGTCGGACCCAAGGGCGCCGATCCTGGAGGAGGCGGTAGGCCCCCCAGAGCTCATGTACCCCCCTGTATTCTTATGAATATGTATTTTTTCTTGTTATATGTATTATATGTATATTTTTATGAATGCCCTCCCAAGTTACAGAGAAATCGGCGCCCTTGGTCGGACCGTTGCGTAGCAGGAGAGAATTGCACACTATTTATGTCCATTGACCTCTGTTTCACAATATAGAATGTTATCATATACAACAACTATATTGAAGTTTAAACAAGAACTTCGATAACGCGTATTAGGTGGAAAGTCATATTTTCATTCATGTATTCTATATCAAATCTCTTCCGTATACTGCGAAGTATTATGCAAAACTATTTTCAGCTTCCTACATATGCTTATAAAGAATGGGTTACTTACAAAGCGTAATCATTCCTAAGGTGAATACGAGTCCTGCCCTCGTTTTGTTAGCCTTCCCCAATTTAAAAGTTGTTGTCACAATAGACAAGTATTCACTGGCCATTCTAGTACAAGCAGTGAGTAGCCATGGAAGCATCATATCTGGTGTGTTCTGCAAACAGTAAATATAGCATTAGCCAGTATAAATTATTATCACATTTAAATGTTTAATTCTAATCGCTAGAGTCTTTGTATAGATCTATTATACTAGGAGCGTTCAAATCAAGCCGGGACTTCCTTTGACAGGTTCAAAATTAAACCTCACAGTTGAAATCGTGTATACAGTAGCAACTCGCATCTTTGTCCTACGCGGTACTCATTTCGTAACGGTACTCATGTAATATTATGAACGTTTACACGGAACATCGTATGATGATGCACTTTCTAGCGAAGGAGGGCATAATACAAGCCGAAATTTACTGGAAACTTAAGTCAAAATACGGTGATAAGAAAATAGGACATTTGAGTGGTGATGTCCGTACATATCTCGCTGACAATCACAGTTATCGTCGTCGCGCCCCACAGTAGTTATTTCTGGGAATACTCAGTGTGTAGAACAACCTATCATTGACAATCGTCGTATACCCTTTCATGAAATTGCAAAATTGTGTAATCTCTCATTAGAAACAGTAAACACAATAATTCATGACCATTTGCTGTTCTGCTCTTGACTGCAGAGAGAAGTTGAAACCTGCTTGCTCTACGCTGAATCCAAGGATAGCTATGACAAGAAAGACCAGTATTCCTCGTGATTGGACTCCTAAGATATTTACTCGGAAGTCAACAGTTTCAAGTGATGACAAAATTAAGTTGGTTGTTTTAAAATGGTTCAGATGTACTGACACATCTTTTTATGTTGAAGCTTTACAGACGTTTGTTAAACACTGAGATAAATGTATAACTGCAGCAGGAGATTATGTTGAAAACTAAATACAGTTGAAATTTGATCTTCTAGTAAAACAATAGGTTCCGTATTAACTTGAACGCTCCTTATGCATATTATGAAGATACATTTTGTAGTCCTACTAGTACATTTTTGTACGTATCTTGTAGATACTTTACTGCTTTCCATACTTAGCCTAATGTATTGTGATTGGATACAGATTTATTTTATCAGGTGCGTTTCTAGACTTTCAAACTGTGTTATGGGTAAGTATAAAAAGTCTTGCAGAATGACTTCACTCTCTGTCTGTTGACAGGTATCAGAGTAAAAACGGCCAGAAATAGCAAGAAACGATTTCTTGGTATGGATTCAGTGACACAAGTAGCAAGAAATGATTTCTTGGTATAGATTCAGTGACACGAGTAGCAAGAAATGATTTCTTGGTATGGATTCAGTGACACAAGTAGCAAGAAATGATTTCTTGGTATGAATTCAGTGACACAAGTAGCAAGAAATGATTTCTTGGTATGAATTCAGTGACACAAGTAGCAAAAAATGATTTCTTGGTATGGATTCAGTGACACGAGTAGCAAGAAATGATTTCTTGGGCTGAATTCAGTGACACAAGTAGCAAGAAATGATTTCTTGGTATGGATTCAGTGACACAAGAAGAAATTCCGTTTCCACCCTTATATTTCTACTTAAAGCAATAACAAATAAAAATCTATAACTTCTGTTTCAGTACTGAATCCTATAAAGCGTGAACTGTAAGAAATAGCGAGGAAGTTATATTGATATTATTTTAACGTCCCAAGAATATATTCTGTGTGCACAGTTATCCCTTTTCAAGGAATTTAGTTTACTGAAGCTCCTTCATATATGATATTTAGTTTTCTGTCTGTGTGTCTGTCCGTTCGGGAGAGTAAAATTCTCAAGAACTATCTTCTGGATCACCATCAATTTCAGCTAGGATGCAGAGGCTGAAAAGTTATGAACTGGGTTTGTTAACCGGAAGTGGTAGAAATCAACCATTTCCTGTTTTAAAGTTATTCATTGTACAACAAAAACGGTAATTAATAGCGGGAAGCGGTTTTCTGCAATCGATGAAGCGTCCCAAAAACATTTCATTTCCATCCTTAACTTTTTTCTTTACAAAATTGGGAAATGATAAAAATTCATTATAACTTCTGGGTTTAACATTGACCTACATAGTACAAACATAATCCGCCTTATGCAGAGTAGTTTGGACGTGTGATTAGCGCCATACTAAAGGCCTGACTACTGTAGGAAACATATGCTAATCGTACTCTTTAATATGGCACTAATCACGCGTCAAAACGACTCTGTATAAGGCCCAATAAGTATAGCGAGAAGTGGTATTTTTAGAATCGAGTTAACGTTCTGAGAAGACATAGGTACAATTTTCTGTCTTAACCTTTATACAAACCGGAAGTGGCAGAAATCAATCTCTTCTGTTTTTAACATTGAACACAATAGAGTACAAATGTAATAAATACAAGAACCGGCTTTTCTTTTTAGAATCAATTAAGCATCCCAAGAATATATTCCATCTCTATTCTAATCTATTTACGAGAAAAAGAAGTGGTAGAAATCGATTCACACTTCTGGTTTCAATAATTGAGAAAATATTGTGCCACAGAAACCAAACTCCTTCACTTTATTGTACATGTACATGTGTGAAATGGAGTTTTGAAAAATCTTTCAGTTTAACGTTTCACGATTATTTCCTTTAGGCTAACGGAGACGGGTGATTAAGGCAAATGAATGATGATGGAAGAATTTGTGGAATGAGAAAGTGGAAGCAAATGGAAGTACGAGTACTCCGAGAAAACCTATTGTTGTTGTTCTTACCTTCAGAAATGTAACTTTGTTCTTTCTTTCAGATATACCAAGTTCGGGTCTGCGAATATATCATAATTTGAATCGAACATTTCTTCCGATTCAAACTCATCGATGTAATTTCGTAACTCCTGAAATCGCATTCGAAGTCAGTGTTGATAAATGTATAATAATCTAAACCGAATATGTCTTCCGGTTGTATCTCGTGGATATAGTTTAGTAAATCCTGAAATCTCTACTCGAAGCCAGGACCTATGACTCGAATACTTCTTCGGTTCTAAATATGTGGATGTAAAGTATCATAATCTCAATCGAATATTTTATACCATTAGGCCTCATTAGAAGTAATTTACAATTTCCTGATACCACTTTTCGAGGCCCAGATCTACAACACTCATTCAACGGCATGACGCGAATCTATGTGCCTACCTTCTACGAGATTCACATTAATGAACCACAAAAATTCATTCAAGAATGATTATGTTTTAAATACGCTGATACCACAGTACAAAATGCTTTTATTAATTATCTGTAATGTGAAACATGTGGTTCACAAGTCCACATTCAATGAAACAGACATTCACATGAGTTACTAACCAATGACCTTTTTTTGTAACAGCATTTGCAAAAATTGCGGAACATAACGCAACACAAAACAAGTAAAAATTAATTATAACTACTATGCCTATAGGAAACTAAATACTTCGACTAACGTTTGTTTCCTGCAGTAGTCAGGCCTCTAGTGTGACACTAATCATACGTCAAAGCGACTCTGCATAAGGCCTATAAAGTCTAAAACTCAGATTTTGCGTTGCGTTGCGTTGGCGCAAACTGTTACGGAATAAGCCCCCAGGATTGATTGTTTCCTGTAGATTTTGATATGTAGCATACGAGACAACATTATTTATAGCTGCAAATGCAACCGATAACAATAAAAATATTTTATTTCTCGTCTTACAGAGAGGTGTCTTGTTTTCAGGGGTAGATCGTAAATGTTCTTTTTACATTAAAGAAATATTAACTACACTTTAACTAATAATACTTACCATAAAAACACCACAAACTAAAAGAAGAGATGAAGCTAGATTTAGCGCTGCTGCTACGTTAGTTACACGAAAAAGGTAGGAGGGCGCTGAGGAAGAGAAAAATATTTTAATTTTTCTACCGACTTGAAAATGTAGCATCACTATATGAGATAATTTATGTTACTAGTAATTTATCTTAATATCATTTGTAAGAGACAGTCATAGATTTGTAACTTGTAACTCAGACTTATAACTTGAAAAAAGAGTAGCTCGAGCCAGAGTATGGCCCTGTAATTCAAGTCTTTTGCAGGCGAAGTAGTGCGGTGGGGTACAGCCTGAATTATGAGGATTGTTTTTGCATTATGGTCTGTGTACCCGTCAACCCCCGGTTATGGTTCGAAGCCCATATTAACTACTAAATTCTGTCATTCATGACCTTAGTATTACACATAACACAAAATTTCAAGCTCAAACATGAATTTGGTTAAAAGATACTTGGTTTGTTTGTATATTATGTAAACTTACTCTTCTTTTTCCACAAAGAACATTTAAAATGGTAGTTTTTAATAATACATAACTATTTAAGTAACTATTTTTTTTTTAACATTTTGCTCTCAATCATGTTTCTGCAATATCTTTGTGTAATTTTCAGAATCATAACATCTTTAAAATTTAAAATATGGTGTATTCAGTGCACAAGGGAATCAAGTCTAATTTTGGTCATATTGGACCTATTTCATCTGTAAAATCGCTTCTTTCAGATATTAAAACTTTCATGTCGAGACACAATTATCGTAGTAACTGTTACAGTGTAGCGTTCATCTCTATTGCGTGGGATCCCTGGCTCGATTCCAGCTCTCGCCCAGTAAACTTTGTGGTGGAGAAACGTCGTGTACGTGGGTTTTCTCGAGATTCTATCGTTTCCTCCAACTTTCTTCATTTCATTCATTTCTCATCATTACCATTTGCTTTAGCCTAGTCGGCAGACCCATGGGACTTAAAAAAATTTCATTCGATTGTAAGTGGGCCGTACAAATTGTATGCTTCTTTTCTACAAATTTTATAATTGAACTATTTCTCCAACTTTGTGTTCTGCACGTCCCATATATAACATCCTTAATTTTGATAAATAGACAGTCGAGAAACAGTCGCACTCACTGTCAGAAGCGAGTATTAATACTGCTATAAAAGCGTGCATTATTAATATTCGCTTCTGACCAAGGATGTTATAAAATAGAGGATCTGCCCATACGTATCTTCGTAATATGAACTCAATGAAGCCCAAAACAAAAAAAAAGAGCATCGTCTTAGCCGGCATGTCTGATTGGCTACTCTCGTTTCCGCCATGATTGTTGGCTCGAAACAGTGCAATCTTAGTGGCGCGGAGTGGGCAGAGTAGGTGTGGCGAAACTGTGACGTATGGCTTCACGATTTTGTTGTATGACCAGATCCTCTATTTTAAAACATCCTTGCTTCTGACAGTAAATAATTCTCTTTTTTTTGGGGGGGGGGTGTGGTACGGTAGTACTGCAATTGACCCTTCAGTATTAGCCCTTGTGCTGATACTTTCTGCATTCATAGATGCATTCAATTTTTTGTTTTGTTTTATTCTTACAGAATCTGTCAGCTTTTCTCCTAATTATTCTATCTAATCTGATGGTTTCCACTATAGTTTAGTTGCTAATCCCAGTGTTCTATAACAATATAGAGCAAGCCATCTGGCCCATATATAATGTAATTGAATGATATTGTGTGTGTACTTTTTTCCGTCCTAAATTATTATATTGCGATTTTCCATCCCCAATTCTGCTGTCGAGATACAAAAGCAATCAATGATCTTAACAAAATATAAAAGGAGTTTCTTAGAGGACAGAAAGTGGCGCAACAATAGGAAACACCATGGGCTATAGACAACTGTAGACGTTGGCCCTATGCTATAACTGGTCGCTTTACCGATCATTTGCCAACCAACTGAATTGTAACGTTAGCCCTAAGTTGTAATTGGCTGTTTTACAGAGCATTTTCTAAAAAACTCAATTGCCGATGTTGGTCCTACGTTGTAATTAGCTGCTTTGTCAAGTGTTTGCCAACAAACTCAAGTGTTAACGTTGGCCATAATTTGTAATTGGCAGCTTTGCCGAGCATTTGCCAAACAACTCAATTGTCAATCTTGGCTCTACGTTGTGATTGGCTGCTTTGTCGAACATATGCGAAACAACTCAATTATTGACATTGGCCCTACGTTGAAATTGGTAGCTTTGAAGATCATTTCCCAACCAACGCAGTTGCCAACGTAGCCCCTACAAAAGAAACAACATTGCGATTGACAGCACGATGTCAAAATAATTGAAAAAATGACGGCAAATTGTCGGAGTGGTTGGCGAATATACATTTTAAACCATGTTGCCCCAACGTACTTGTTCATATGGTTTGGATTCTACGCTAAGCTATAGATCCACGTCTCATATAGCCTCACTGCTGTAAGAGACGCTAAACTAAAAATGAAATCAAACCGACGTGTTCCTTTAGTTTAACGTTCCAAAATTTGTGCATCGAGACTAAGGGAGACGGTGATGATGAGATAGATGATAATGATGAAATGGAGAAAGTAAGATTAAACAAGAACCTGGAAAAAACCTACGCACGCGGTATTTGTCTAGCACAAAGCCACTTGGAGGGAGATGAGATAGAACCAAGGACCCCATGCACCCCAGGTGAGCGCTCTACCTCTCAGCCAGCGAAAGTCTCCAACCTACCTTTTGTTATGCGATCTACATCTCTCCTTCATAGTTCTAACTATGATGAAAATATTCTTGAGAAGTCGCGTAGGGTTCTACCCAACTTATTGATAGGATAATTGTTGTGTCCTTAAATCTTGCTTAAATAATTAAATAGTGCAAGATTACTTCCATAGTGTCCTATTTATTTCTCTGATATATGGAGTAGATCCCGTTTTGCCCAACACTCCCTAACCAACATTAAAACCACAAAATAACAGTTAACTGCTTGATCTAATCTTACACCTACCGTCACTGCACCGAAATTTCCACTGCATTCGGTTCAACACATTACACTGTAATATTCATAGTTTTCGATTCGTCTCGCTTCACTAAACGTACACTTAGTTCAACGTTAATGAATATTCGCTCTCGCACAATGGGGATTTGAGACGAACTAACAATGTGTGCGTGGATTTTCTCTGGATTCTCCCGTTTCCTCCCACTTTTGTCATTCCACAATTATCATTCATCTCGTCATCATCGTGTTCTCAGCCTCGGTGCATAATTGTGGAACGTAAAACTAAAAAAAGAAAGAGTTAATGGGTACTCAAACACCGTTTTAACAAGAAAGATAAAGCTCATGCCAAGTGAACTTTGTGATGGACAAAAACCGTCTGCTTGGGTTTTCTCGGAGTTCTCCCGTTCCCTCCCACTTTCTTTATTCCATCATTTCATTCATTTCTCATCATTACCGTCTTCTTTAGCCTAGTCGGCATACGCGTGGGACGTAAAACTTAAAAGGTTTCATTTCAAGAACGATAGAAATTTTGTTCAGTTTTTCAATTCCTCAGAAAAGTGAATAAAAGAAGAAGTTCACTAACTAAATTTGGACCTTAAGATCTATTTTTTAACTGAACATAAGAAGAAGAAGAAGAAAGACAGAGGAAAGTATTCTCCCTCTCACACATTTAACTGCATTTTCACTTCAATTTACCTAATGACAATGATAAACAACTGAATTAGCAAATTCTTTTTTTTTTTTTTTTTTTTAGGACAGGATGTGTCCAATTATTTCCTGAGCACTACTTTTAAAAAATCATTTTTGTAATTGCGATTTCACAACCATGCTGATCACTAGTCTCCATAGGGCCTACCAAGTGTGTTTGTAGGGAAGAAGCAAGAATATTGACTTTCTTTTGTTTTTAAGTTAAAATGACTGACTTCCTTTTATCTTTATTTCAATTCCAAAATAAAACTGCTGCAAGGTAATGAATTAACTAAAATATACATAGAAGTGCAAAATGTGACACTTACCAAGTGGTTTGACAGAAGTTTCATCAAGCCAGCTTACGGGTTTATCTGATGAATGCATCGCTTCACGTATTACGTCAACGAAACTAAGCGTCTGAAATTATTAATTTTTAAAGACAAATTAATATGGAAATATGTTAACTATAAGTTATAAACACTGAAAATTCGTCTATATGATTATATAAAACCGTATCTGGCGGGATATGCAACAGAGTTGCTAACGCAATATCCAGACATTACACTAGGTCAGTGGTTCCCAACCTGGAGGACGTGAGGAGCGAGCACGGGGGGAGGCAAGCTACACATACAAATTAACTGTGAAGTTATAAATAAAGCACCACGGTATTGATCACTAGACTTTAGCTATAGCAAACTTGACAGATACTACATGTATGACATTTTGGGCGTTATGCAGAGTCGTTTTGACGTCTGATTAACACCATGCTACGGGGTTACTAACGAATAGTTATCAAAATTGTATTCCGAGTCTCTGATTAGGACGTAGTATTGGACTAAGTTAATCACATGTGACTAATTAAACTAGAGCAGAGACTAATCTTCTACCCACGGTTTAGCGTGCGATACAACATTTCGTATTTCGTAATTCATGTATTTTCATAAACAGACTACGCATGCGCTCATCTACTTTTCCGTAGTTCCACATTTATTTTACTCACCGATGCATTGGGGTTCTATAAGTTAATCATACCCAAATCATCATTTTAGTTGCACTCAAAGTAGACTCTGAATACCAAAAAGTGCACCTTCCTTAGTAAAGATTTAGTATGCTTACTAACTAGTCTGTGACTAACCTTCGATTAACGAATTGTCTCTGAATACGGCCCTTTGTGTTTGTCGGGAGTATTAGGGTGCACGTAGATTACGCAAGTTTTATGTAGGGCCACGCCAGATAAGGTTGGAAACCACTGTGCTAATAGAAGGCCGAACTAAGTTTTGAAACATTTTTCTCAAACTGAAACGTTTGGTCTATGTCTATGTACTTAATCTATAAATACACTGTCTCTTTTCAATGTTCCGCCTTTTTTTATTTGTTTCTTTTTTTTTTTTTGACTCCTTTGCAGTGAATGGATTAGGATTAGGCATTAGGGATTAGTATTAGATAGAAACATGTGTCAATTTGTATACGCACGTCATAGTTACTTGCTGAATTTTCGTATCGCTGGCATTAGTGAATCACCTACCACGCAGATGCTTCTTCAAAATCCGAAGACTATTCCAATCAGGAACGATCATTGGCATCAGTAGCACATAAACTTTGGAGGGGACAGACTATCGAGGAATGGAGTGTATGGAATACCCCCAGTCCGGTGGCCCTCATCCGGAAACTAATTTTAAAAAATAGTCTTCGTACTTTACATTTTGAAGCATTACTTAAAAAGCTAACAAAAACTTTTAAATGTTGTGTTTTATTTTTATCTTTAATGTTTAATAGTCTAGTGTTTTGGAAAACGTGGTACTAAAAACAACATACACACTTTACCGTTTGTATATTTAAACAGTAAAATTCAATTTTACAATTTTACCTTGTTTTACAATTTTACTTAAACTTAGGTGATACCAAATGCATGTGAAAAACAAAAAAAAATAATGAAAGGTAGTGTGAAGTGAATACCCAGAAACAATAAAGTTTTGAAAACAGGTTTTAGGCCAACAACCCTACAACTAATGTAAATGAGGTTCAACAATTAGAGGTATAGGGTTTAGTGGGATTGGGGAAGGAAGGAAGCGGGCTGGGACCTATAAGGCAGGTTCCACCCCGGCATGTGCCTGGTGTGAATGAGGAAAACCTCATTTAGGATGGCTAGCCTAAAAAAGCATTGCACAGTTTTTCGACTGAGTGCCCCTCACCGGGAATCGAACCCGGGACCGAAGGCTCAACGATATATAGTTAGAAGATTGATTTTTTTGTATGCTAAACTAAACTCACTTTGCGGCTCGCTACCTGAACAAAAACAGTTTATTACTTTACAGTTTGCTTCACCTTCACCTTCATAGGACCAAAAACTGGCTGTCTTTTTTCACAATTGAAAACAAACTTTTGTGCTACCTTTTTCATATCCATTTTGTCTAACATTGTTTTGTGAACGTAGCTAACTGCTATATTGTTGAGCCTGTTTTGGGTCCAAGTTGACCTAAGATACTTGAAATATTGGGGTGGGTGGGACGAAAACCGTTTTACAAATATTGGAGGGACACGTCCCCAGTGGAATTGACGCCCGTGGTGACGATATGTTTCCATCCTTAGCCAAGCAACTTGTTGCTTCTCACTCACACCTGTCCTGCCATCCAATTAATTACACCAAACTTACAGATGTCTCCATAACATGATATTAGCACCGTACACCCTAACAAGTTGACGAAGAATTTCTGTTTTTAAGGTTCCGTGGTCCCCGCAGGCAGGGTTGGGTAATTACACGTAAAAAAAAGTTTTCTACGTGACGCGTAAAATACTCGTAAAAAACGCGTAATTTACGTAAAATACGTAAAGTACGTAAAAAATTAGAAACAGGTTTACAAATTAAAAGAAGACGTTCTACGTGCTGAGCTTTAAAAAATTTCTTCCTAAAATTGTATGGAATCTAGCTAGATTTTGCAAAACTTAATCCGTAAGCATGAACTGGGAATTTTGTATTGGCTTTGTAAAGTAGCATTGTATAATACGGTTTGCACGCGTGACTATTCAAAACCCATTTCATCATGTTTCATGTTTTAAATCCTATGTAATCGAGAAAAGTTTTATGCCAGAGAAGCCATGGGAGAAACTATTGTGCAATACAACAACAATGTTAAGCTTTCGTGGTCTCCATTTGTGACGACTTTCTGCAATGTCTAAGAAAAGCATCACGAACAAGTAGAGGAGTTTCTGTTGGAAAACCTCGGCCCTTCAGGAATAACTAGCTACCAGCAATATCGGCTAAAATGTGGAAAATTTGAAAAACTTATGAAGAAGGGAATTACAGCACCACGCACATTCTGGTATTTCGCTACTCGGCAACATAAGTAGGTGTCGAAATTTGCTGTAAAGTTACTGAACATCCTAGCATCTTCAGCGCAAATTGAAAGACTTTTCTCAAATTGGTCCTTTGTCCATAACGTCACAAGGAACCGGCTTAGCTGCGAACGTTCGAAGAAACTACTTCAAATATACTAGACCCTCAAATTACAAGACCACTCAAATTATAAATATTAGTTTGATTAAGAGTATTGTGTTCGAATTTTACTAAACTATAATGGAAATGGCATGTAACACTTTTTTAGAATTAAATAATGGCTAAGTTTTAAATGAAATGATATACTCAGTGTTATTGGAACCAAGTGAATTATATTCAGTATTCGAACTAGGAAGAAAAACAAATTGTCTCTTTTCAAAAACAACGAAGAAACAATTAGTTCAATATTCTGTTGAGTATTTTCTTCAGTTTTGTCTATTTATTATGAGCATGAAAAATTTCTACATTAAAAATTCAAATGATAGTCAAGTGCTAAGGGAAGTAATATATGTAGTGTTGTTGCACTTGGAAGAAAAGAGCAAAATAAATGAGTTCATTCCGAAAAATGTAATATAATGTTCTGTTGGGTGATTTTATATTTTTTCAGTTGTGTGTGTTTAAAATGAGAATCTAATAGCTTTTACATCGAAAATTCAATATGTCCCAGTGCTAAATGAAGTGGTATATATAGTATCGTTGGGAAGTGGAAGAAAACAAATCAGTTTGTTCTAAAATTTCAATATTCTGTTCACTATTTTTCGTATCACTTCTGTGTGTATGTGTGTGTTAGTGTGTAATATGAAGGTGAAATGAGCCTAACAGTCAATCTCTTTCTTTTCTAATAGAGGTTTCAAAGTATACTGAAATGTTTCGAGTTTTAAAGCTGCAAAGGTATAACAATAAGTTGTTATAATCAAAAGGTTACTTGATACTTTCAAACATATCCGAACCAACACATATTTTTAATTTGTGTGCTTATATGTTGGGTGGTTGTGCTTGTGTGTGCGCTAATAGGTGGAAAGTAGTAGTGGGCCGGCGAGGGGCTATCCAAAATTATCTTTTATTACTATGATTTGGCATGAAATTATTACTTTTAAATATAATGTTTAGAAGATAATAATGTTTTAATACTTAAATAAGAAAACTATGCTTACAATATTACTATTCAAAATTATCTTAGTTTTAATGAAATAAATATAGTTTTCTACGTCTGCGTAAAAAACTGGTTTTCTACATGACGTATATTACTAGTAAATTACGCGTAATTTATGTAAAATACGTAACAAGTAAATTACCTTGCCAACCCTGCCCGCAGGTACTTCCCAATTTTCGACGTCGTGAGGCAAAACTGGGGAGTCATGTGAATAAAAGACGTAACGGCCACTAAATTTAGGAAGCTCCTGATAAGTCTGTTAGAGACAGAGACCGCATGCTCGTCGAGAGGCTGGATGTAGTTCAGTCGGTCACTAACAGATGGCGCTCGAGCGGCCCAGGCCCACAAGGGGCTGTTACGCCATGTGTCTTGATTTGTGGTTTGGTTTTAAGATTCCGTTTAGGCGCAAATATATCATCACACTATACCGTTCTACGTTTGATTACGTTTCTATGTACATTTCTGTTTAAAATTGTACCGTAGTCCATAAGTTAAATCACATTTAAGAATAACATTAGGTATATTCGCAAAAAAATTCATTTATCATATATGACGTAGAATAGGGGCGTTCAGAGCACAAGGAAATTAAGTCCAATCATCTAAGTTGTGAGGAAATGAGACAAAGTTTGTACGGTATACTTCAATACATGGAAAAGTTATACTTTTTTTTTAACATTATAATAATTATTTTCATTATCTGGACCAGTGGGGGATCTAGTCTGGGGCAGGGGGGGCTAGGGCCCCCAGCTCTTCAGTGGCAAAAATAATGGAAGCTATTATTTGTATATTTTTGAAAGTTTATAGTAAACTCATGATATACTTATCATAGTGTGAGTCTTGGCTGCCTCCTTCCAGTGTTTACTTTCTAGATCCACCACTGATCTGGACATGATTTTGTTAAGCTTTGAAAAAAGCTTCAGCTACAGATCTTAGAGATGAAGTTTGTCCAAAATGATTTTAAAAAGTAAACTTAATTATCTTGTGTACTGAACGTGCCAATTATGCTACTTCAAAGAAACAAGTTAAACAACATGGAAAATGCCTAACGGATACCAAAATTAGATATTAACACACAATAATTGTTGAAGGAAATATACGGTTTCTTAACTGTAAATTCATGCTTCCTACCAGCAAAAATTAAATCAATAAGTACAGAAATGAATTTGATGCTGAAACTTTTAATTTTATTCCGTAAAGAGTTGCTTGGACTTGATATCTAATGCACCATGTAAATACACTATATAGGGGAAACCGGGGTATTTCCGAACAGTGGGGTAATGCCGAACATCCAAGTTTACGCCTAAGGAAACTTATTAGAGAACAGACGATTTTGCTGTATGCTAGCGGAGGAACATGGATAATTGTAGCATAAATTTGGTGACAGTCAATTGAGTAGATTACCAGGAAGAAGATGTTTTGTTGTTTTTGTCAATTCATTTATAACGTTGATTCAACAATCTGGACAAGTTAACTTGGCTCTTATCTTATCTATATTGTTATAGATAAGACAATACATTCCCCTGTATTTGAGCATTAGTTCTTTGTAATCTTACTAGCCTGTATTGAGTCAATAATTAGTTTCAACTTTAACAATAAAATGGCGTCTCATTGGGAAATGCCAGACAGAATGTTTGCCATTACCCCGCGGTATTCGGGATTGATCCATGGTGTGAAATAAATTATCAGAATTTTTTTAAATAGTTCTTTTTTATTGAAAAGTAAGTAATAAGTTAATGAAATTGATTTGGGAAATAGATCATGCCTTGGTAATAAGCGTTATTAACTTTATTAATTAGAATAGTTTGTTATATTTAATATTTTAGGCCATTAGTAGCTTACTTCATTATTCTGCCTATTGCCAATATCCATATTTTAGATATCTGATGTTTTATCATATGCTGCAATTTTTTCTGTGTGTGATTCACAGAGTGTTTTACAAAGTTATTTAACCTAGTAACATCCATTAGCACTTAGTCAATTTTGTTCAGCCTCTTATTTAAAGTATTTTAATGTATTTCGATTCTTTCGTAAGGGAAAGTTTAAAGTAATTAGTACGTTCGGGATTACCCCGACCAATGGAACAATTCCGAAGATAGGTACATTTTTAAAACATTTCATTGATTTGTTGAAAAATGTTACTTTTGACTTCCTTCTGCACTTTAGTTAACAGGAAAAACTCCAAGCTTTCTATACACAAGAAATCTCAATTTTATCTATAAAAACAAAAGAGTTATTTATAATCAAAGCTTAAGTGTTCGTGAGTACCCCGGTCTCCCCTATATAGATATAGATGTAGATATAGACATAGATAACCTCTTCAGTGTCACTAGTAGAACAAAATAGTTTTCTCTTGTAAATTTTACATTTTCGTAATGCTTTCGCTCCATACATGCAAAGAGTAAGAAAATTTACTTTTTTTTTTTTTTTTTTTTTGCACAGAGTAGCGACAATCATATGTGGCATATAAGACACACATTGGAACTCCAACAATAAAAATGTGAGAAACGCTGTTCTCGTAGTGGTCTGTCTCCCTTGCCTCCCCACTACGTTCACCTGTGTGTATTACACACTTAATACATCTATGCAATTCAACAACAATATCCAAGACCTAAAACACGGTCATATGTTCATAGAATTCAAGTGAAGAGATTGAAAACATGAGCTATCTCTAGATTATGAATAATCATCTTTTGTAATGTTTAGTTTTATAGTGTCGCATACGACACATGAAACGAGAGGTCTCCATTTTCCTCCCACACAATAGAAGAGCAAAATAATCAATTGAGTATTTATTCTCAAAGCTTTAACAAAATAAATTAATATACATTTTTAAAAAATAACGTGTTAAAGAAAGAGAAGTACAATAGAATACTTATGTAATCGTGTCATTTTTCGGTTTCTGCGATATTTTCTTCCTTCCAAAAACACTACCTAGGGCCAACGGAAAGCGATCTTCAATTGTCAATCTTCTATCAAATACAGAGCCCGTGTCGTATGTGTCATGTTGTCGCTCTATTAGGACAAATAATACTAATTTTGTGTGTCGTATGCTAATTACTGTGGTTTGTTATTTCTTTTAAAGGAAAATCCATATATTTGGGATAAATAGATTACATACCAACTCGAAAAATCCAATAAATAGTATTCCAGTTCTAAGGCTGAACCCACAATACTGGCGACATATCTCTTTTACAGAATCATTGTATCTAGAAGATGAGCTTTTACCGGCCGTAGAAGCTGCAGCTGCGACACCTCCAATACCAGTCTGGAAAGAAATAATTCTATAGATTAATTTCTTAAATATTCAGTTAATATAGAAGCTTATTCCTGACATATATGAAAATCACTGAAATGCTTCACTGTAGTCTGCAGGCGTGAGCTGAAATATATGATTGCTTGTCTGTGACTGTCTCTACCAACACCTGGATTGAAGTACGTGCAGCAGTCTAACTGAAACGCTATTAAGAGGGCAGACTACTAAATATTTTTCAAAAGCTAACAATTTTTCTTTTGCCTGTTTTGCGTAAGTGAAAAGAGATAATGAAAGGTTTACCACAATAATAGATAATGTTATTCTACACCTGAAAATACGAATCGGAAGAATAATCAGTGTTGCCATCCATAGAAATGACAGTGTGGCCAAAATTTGAATTACCCAAAACTCTTGGTTAAGTCAGAGACTAGAGAAATAAACTCAACGGTAATTGATGACTTACAGATGGTGATCAGAAAAATGGAAACACCTGAACGATATTGCAACTTACCAGATTAATATGGTGTCGGGCCACCTTTTGCCTCCAGAACAGCCTTGATGCGACGTGGGATGGAGGCATAGAGGTCGTGAATGGTAGCAACTGGAATTTTACACCATTTCTCGTGCAGGACAGCGGCCAGTTCTGTGAGAGAGGATGGAGGTGGAAATCGTCGCCGGAGTCGTGTTTCCAAGACGGACCACAGATGTTCAATTATGTTGAGATCTGAAGATTGGGCGAGCCAGGGGAGGTGTTGAACTTCATCCCGATGTTCCTCAAACCACGCTGCAACAACGCCAGCTGTGTGAATGGGTGCATTATCATCCTGGAAAATGGCGTCATTGTCCGGGAACAATAATCCAGACCATAGGATGCAAGTGGTCTCCTAAAATTGCGACATAATCGTTGGCAGTGATTCGTCCGCTAAGTGTGACCACAGAACCCAATGAAAACCATGATATGGCGGCCCACAGCATCACCGAGCCGCCGCCATGTTTCACAGTTGGGCGAAGACACTGCAGATCATAAGCTTCTTTGGGCGTTCTCCACACATAAACACGGCTCGTGGTTGGGAATAGGGTGAAGGATGACTCATCCGACCATACCACACGTTTCCAGTCCTGAACGGTCCAAATTGCATGGTCGCGGCACCATTTGCGGCGTGCGAAAGCGTTATGGTCCCTGATAAGCGGTTTGGCCCGTGCAACACGACCCCGTAAGTTCATGTCATGTAATTCGCGGCGGATTGTGATTGTCGAAACAGGGTGGGGAAGGTGCTGATTGAGTTCCTCCGTCACTTGCTCCGCAGTGGCACGATGCGCTTTAATACCCGGCGTGACCTGTCACTCATGATTTTCTTCCGCCCACTGTTCCGCTTCCCCGATGTGGTTTTTCCGTGTGTTGTGTAGGCCGTCATCACCTTCGACATTGTCCCACGCGACACACCTAACACAGTAGTCACTGACGACACACTCACTGCACATAACCGCGCACCAACAATTTGCCCTCTTTGAAACTCTGAGAGGTCTCCCATTTTACACTACCTCCGTGTGCTGCAGCCACTGGACACTGCTGTTCCACTGCGCCTTACGTAGTATGGAGACCGACCTAACACACCACCACCAGTGGTCCAGCGCTGCGGGCGCCACGCCACCACTGCCAACCCATACATCTGATGTTAACTACTTTTTAAATAATAATTGTATTTATTTTATAATAACTTACATACATTTTTACAAAATAAATAAGCTATTACAAAATAAATACAAATAATATTTAAAAAGTAGTTAACAAGGAACACATATATCATGATAAGTCATCAATTACCGTTGAGTTTATTTTACTCTCTTTTTTTCTTATATCTGACTTAACCAAGATTTTTGGGTAATTCAAATTTTGGCCACACTGTCATTTCTATGGATGGCAACACTGATTCTTCCGATTCGCATTTTCAGGTGTAGAATAACATTATCTATTATTGTGATAAGTTATCTTTCATTATCTCTTTTCACTTACGCAAAACAGGCAAAAGAAAAATTGTTAGCTTTTGTCTTTTCGAGATAAAGTTCACCTATGACAAGCGTTTCGTGGACGTTTTGGGACAATGGTTTTACGGTCTGAAATATGTATTCATGACATAATCTGTTACACGCAACAAAGACGCGTGGAGAAACATTCATCCACAAAACACACCCTCAAGAAGAATGAATGATGCGCTGTGTTACATACGTATGTTGGATGGTTTGCCAAGATAGAAAACCCACTTGCACAAACGGAAATGGCCTTAAGGATAGATGCATCTGCAGCTAGTGTTTTTCCAAGGCTCCAATGCTACTGTAAATTCCCCCTCAACACATCACTGAAAGTAAAGACCAACTACTGCGTAAATGGCACTTATTAAGGGTGCTTCTGGGCTTAAGTCACAAGTCACAAGATAGCAGCACCTCTCGTTCTGGTGTTGCAGTTGCAGATCCAACAAAAAAATTATTTTAAACCTTTTTCATAATTCATGCACGAGAGGGTTAAGTTGGGATCAAGAGTACAGGAACAGCAGCAGAACCGGTATCGAAGGCCAGTGTAGGATAGGCAGAGGCAATGCATGAAGACAGTGCAGAGAACGAGTGCCCTATGAATACGTGATTCAGTGTTTGATGTGAGCACTGGCGGATCCACGGGGAGGGCGGAGGGAGCGACTGCCCCCTCCATTTTTTAATTTTTTTTTAATTCCAGCATTTATCATTGGGAAATATTAACATGATTTTTTCCCGACCGATCCAATCTGTGTAACCAGCATAGCAGATTCTAATCAAAATGTTGGTACTCAATAGTACTTAATACATACATATTTAAACAGTGAATATTTCTATTCCTAGTTTCTTGAGGCGGTCACCATAAGCCCCAAAGGAGCGAGAATATGATTCACTCCTTGGACGAACAGCTGTAGAAAGGAGGATAAGACAGCTCCCTCTTTAAATTAAAAATGTATATTTTAAAATTGTGTCCTAGAAAAAGGATATGGAAATGGAATTCGGGTCCCGAAACCTCAGTTATCTTTACCTCCAATAAAGATAAATATAGAATCTTCGGCGCTCCTTACCGAAAAGCTCTCTGAATCTCAGAAGGGACTTTTTGGTTGGTTGATTGACGTCTGTGAAGTTGTCCCGCCCACCTAATGAATTTTTCTTTTTCTTATATACATCGTTAGTTTATCGTTAGTTTACGTTAGTTTTGCTAAAACTATCGTTAGTTTTGCAAAAATAACGATTTTATTCGAGAAATAAATGGGCAGGCCAACTTCACGGTTCCCCGCCCACAAACGAATTTTAAAAGTTTTTCATATCACATCGTTAGTTTATCGTTAGTTTACGTTAGTTTTGCTAAAACTATCGTTAGTTTCGCAAAAATAACGATTTTATTTGAGAAATAAAGTTTCCCGCCAACTGTGAATTAGCCCGCCCATATTGAATTCTCATAAAATTCCAACTAATATCGTTAGTTTATCGTTAGTTTACGTTAGTTTAGCTAAAACTATCGTTAGTTTCGCAAAAATAACGATTTTATTCAAGAAATAAGGTTTCCCGCCAAATATGAATTAGCCCGCCCATATTGAATTCTCATAAAATTCCAACTCACATCGTTAGTTTATCGTTAGTTTACGTTAGTTTTGCTAAAACTATCGTTAGTTTTGCAAAATTAACGATTTTATTCGAGAAATAAATGGGCAGGCCAACTTCACGGTTCCCCGCCCACAAACGAATTTCAAAAGTTTTTCATATCACATCGTTAGTTTATCGTTAGTTTACGTTAGTTTTGCTAAAACTATCGTTAGTTTCGCAAAAATAACGATTTTATTTGAGAAATAAAGTTTCCCGCCAACCATGAATTAGCCCGCCCATATTGAATTCTCATAAAATTCCAACTAATATCGTTAGTTTATCGTTAGTTTACGTTAGTTTTGCTAAAACTATCGTTAGTTTCGCAAAAATAACGATTTTATTCAAGAAATAAAGTTTCCCGCCAAATGTGAATTAGCCCGCCCATATTGAATTCTCATAAAATTCCAACTCACATCGTCAGTTTATCGTTAGTTTACGTTAGTTTTACTAAAACTATTGTTAGTTTCGCAAAAATAACGATTTTATTCGAGAAATAAATGGGCAGGCCAACTTCACGGTTCCCCGCCCACAAACGAATTTCAAAAGTTTTTCATATCACATCGTTAGTTTATCGTTAGTTTACGTTAGTTTTGCTAAAACTATCGTTAGTTTCGCAAAAATAACGATTTTATTCGAGAAATAAAGTTTCCCGCCAACTGTGAATTAGCCCGCCCCCAACTCATATTGTTAGTTTATCGTTAGTTTACGTTAGTTTTGCTAAAACTATCGTTAGTTTCGCAAAAATAACGATTTTATTCAAGAAATAAAGTTTCCCGCCAAATGTGAATTAGCCCGCCCATATTGAATTCTCATAAAATTCCAACTCACATCGTTATTTTATCGTTAGTTTAAGTAAGTTTTACTAAAACTATCGTTACTTTTGCAAAAATAACGATTTTTTTTTCGAGAAATAAATGGGCAGGCCAACTTCACGGTTCCCCGCCCACAAACGAAATTCAAAAGTTTTTCAAATCACATCGTTAGTTTATCGTTAGTTTACGTTAGTTTTGCTAAAACTATCGTTAGTTTCGCAAAAATAACGATTTAATCGAGAAACAAAAGGTCCCGCCAAATGTAAACAATTACATAGCAGGCATACGCCTATCATGTTCCCTCAGGTACAGTACATGAGAATGTGTCCAGTATGTGAATTATATACTTCTTACGTATGCCTGTTATGCAAATGTGCTGTTAGGGTTTACATTTGGCGGGAACTTTTATTTGTCGAATAAAATCGTTATTTTTCGAAAACAAACGTTAATTTTAGCAAAACTAATGTAAACTAACGTTAAACTAACGATATGAGTAGGAAGTTTAAGGGAATTCAATATGGATTGGCTAATTCACAGTTGGAGGGAAAGTTTATTTCTCGAATAAAATCATTATTTTTGCGAAACTAACGATAGTTCTAGTAAAACTAACGTAAACTAACGATAAACTAACGATGTGATAGAAAAGAGTTTTGAAATTCATTTGCGGGTAGGGAACCGTGAAGTTGGCCTGCCCATTTATTTCTCAAATAAAATCGTTATTTTTGCAAAACTAACGATAGTTTTAGTAAAACTAACGTAAACTAACGATGTGATATGAAAAACTTTTGAAATTCGTTTGTGGACGGGAAACCGTGAAGTTGGCCTGCCCATTTATTTCTCGAATAAAATCGTTATTTTTGCGAAACTAACGATAGTTTTAGTAAAACTAACGTAAACTAACGATAAACTAACGATGTGACTTGGAATTTTATGGGAATTCAATATCGGCGGGCTAATTCACAGTTGGCGGGAAACTTTATTTCTCGAATAAAATCGTTATTTTTGCGAAACTAACGATAGTTTTAGCAAAACTAACGTAAACTAACGATAAGCTAACGATGTGATATGAAAAACTTTTGAAATTCGTTTGTGGGCGGGGAACCGTGAAGTTGGCCTGCCCATTTATTTCTCGAATAAAATCGTTAATTTTGCGAAACTAACGATAGTTTTAGTAAAACTAACGTAAACCAACGATGTGAGTTAGAATTTTATGAGAATTCAATATGGGCGGGCTAATTCACATTTGGCGGGAAACTTTATTTCTTGAATAAAATCGTTATTTTTGCGAAACTAACGATAGTTTTAGCAAAACTAACGTAAACTAACGATAAACTAACGATGTGACTTGGAATTTTATGAGAATTCAATATGGGCGGGCTAATTCACAGTTGGCGGGAAACTTTATTTCTTGAATAAAATCGTTATTTTTGCGAAACTAACGATAGTTTTAGCAAAACTAACGTAAACTAACGATAAACTAACGATGTGACTTGGAATTTTATGGGAATTCAATATGGGCGGGCTAATTCACAGTTGGCGGGAAACTTTATTTCTCGAATAAAATCGTTATTTTTGCGAAACTAACGATAGTTTTAGCAAAACTAACGTAAACTAACGATAAGCTAACGATGTGATATGAAAAACTTTTGAAATTCGTTTGTGGGCGGGGAACCGTGAAGTTGGCCTGCCCATTTATTTCTCGAATAAAATCGTTAATTTTGCGAAACTAACGATAGTTTTAGTAAAACTAACGTAAACCAACGATGTGAGTTAGAATTTTATGAGAATTCAATATGGGCGGGCTAATTCACATTTGGCGGGAAACTTTATTTCTTGAATAAAATCGTTATTTTTGCGAAACTAACGATAGTTTTAGCAAAACTAACGTAAACTAACGATAAACTAACGATGTGACTTGGAATTTTATGAGAATTCAATATGGGCGGGCTAATTCACAGTTGGCGGGAAACTTTATTTCTTGAATAAAATCGTTATTTTTGCGAAACTAACGATAGTTTTAGCAAAACTAACGTAAACTAACGATAAACTAACGATGTGACTTGGAATTTTATGAGAATTCAATATGGGCGGGCTAATTCACAGTTGGCGGGAAACTTTATTTCTCGAATAAAATCGTTATTTTTGCGAAACTAACGATAGTTTTAGCAAAACTAACGTAAACTAACGATAAACTAACGATGTGATATGAAAAACTTTTGAAATTCGTTTGTGGGCGGGGAACCGTGAAGTTGGCCTGCCCATTTATTTCTCGAATAAAATCGTTATTTTTGCGAAACTAACGATAGTTTTAGTAAAACTAACGTAAACTAACGATAAACTAACGATGTGACTTGGAATTTTATGAGAATTCAATATGGGCGGGCTAATTCACATTTGGCGGGAAACTTTATTTCTTGAATAAAATCGTTATTTTTGCGAAACTAACGATAGTTTTAGCAAAACTAACGTAAACTAACGATAAACTAACGATGTGACTTGGAATTTTATGAGAATTCAATATGGGCGGGCTAATTCATAGTTGGCGGGAAACTTTATTTCTCGAATAAAATCGTTATTTTTGCGAAACTAACGATAGTTTTAGCAAAACTAACGTAAACTAACGATAAACTAACGATGTGATATGAAAAACTTTTGAAATTCGTTTGTGGGCGGGGAACCGTGAAGTTGGCCTGCCCATTTATTTCTCGAATAAAATCGTTATTTTTGCGAAACTAACGATAGTTTTAGTAAAACTAACGTAAACTAACGATAAACTAACGATGTGACTTGGAATTTTATGAGAATTCAATATGGGCGGGCTAATTCACATTTGGCGGGAAACTTTTTTTCTTGAATAAAATCGTTATTTTTGCGAAACTAACGATAGTTTTAGCAAAACTAACGTAAACTAACGATAAACTAACGATGTGACTTGGAATTTTATGAGAATTCAATATGGGCGGGCTAATTCATAGTTGGCGGGAAACTTTATTTCTCGAATAAAATCGTTATTTTTGCGAAACTAACGATAGTTTTAGCAAAACTAACGTAAACTAACGATAAACTAACGATGTGACTTGGAATTTTATGAGAATTCAATATGGGCGGGCTAATTCATAGTTGGCGGGAAACTTTATTTCTCGAATAAAATCGTTATTTTTGCGAAACTAACGATAGTTTTAGCAAAACTAACGTAAACTAACGATAAACTAACGATGTGATATGAAAAACTTTTGAAATTCGTTTGTGGGCGGGGAACCGTGAAGTTGGCCTGCCCATTTATTTCTCGAATAAAATCGTTATTTTTGCGAAACTAACGATAGTTTTAGTAAAACTAACGTAAACTAACGATAAACTAACGATGTGACTTGGAATTTTATGAGAATTCAATATGGGCGGGCTAATTCACAGTTGGCGGGAAACTTTATTTCTTGAATAAAATCGTTATTTTTGCGAAACTAACGATAGTTTTAGCAAAACTAACGTAAACTAACGATAAACTAACGATGTGACTTGGAATTTTATGAGAATTCAATATGGGCGGGCTAATTCACAGTTGGCGGGAAACTTTATTTCTCGAATAAAATCGTTATTTTTGCGAAACTAACGATGGTTTTAGCAAAACTAACGTAAACTAACGATAAACTAACGATGTGATATGAAAAACTTTTGAAATTCGTTTGTGGGCGGGGAACCGTGAAGTTGGCCTGCCCATTTATTTCTTGAATAAAATCGTTATTTTTGCAAAACTAACGATAATTTTAGCAAAACTAACGTAAACTAACGATAAACTAACGATGTAGATAAAAAAATGAAAAATTCGTTAGGTGGGCGGGACAACTTCACAGACGTGGTTGATTGCAGTGGCGGCCGGTGGATTGTGGTTTCGGGTTCTGCAGTACGAACGATCGAAGACAGAAGATATAAAGTGGACTCATTGACTAATCAGCATAACTCTAGATGCAAATGCTATGTGACATGTTAAATTAAATAAAATTCTGTTTTTTAAAAATAAAAAAATGCAGAACATTTAATCCGATTAATCACCTTAATTAATTAGTAAGTTCATTCTTCTCTCTTTGATTGGAACAAATCTGCCTAATACATGCTGGTTGAACTCTAGTATTCTTATTGTCAGGTCTTTTTCGATGGAAAGCATAACCTATGGTGATAACCTTTCTTGGGACATTCAATTTCTTCAAATTGTCAATTCTTTTTGATGTGAAAAAAAACTTTTCTTCTTTTACTGACGCCATAGGTACAATTAATATTAATTTCAGAAGCTTTGTAGATTTACTAAATATTTTTTTCTAGATTATTGTGAACAATTCATTCTAGCAAACTCAGTCCCTGACAGTGATTCTCTTCAGTGTATACTGAAGAGAGTTCGTAGCAGAGATAAATGTTATAAAAAATGTATATTGAACACGCTTTATTCACAATTTATCTAGGAAAATTGAAAATAAATTGTGAAAATGTATCTAGTGTATACAACATTACTGCCATAAGGTGTCATGTAAATTTAAACCGTTTTTTTTTTTTTTTTTCGAACACTCTCCTAAATTGCACTTTGCTTGTTTTGTCTAAGCCATGTCTTTCTGTAAATTTTTCCTCGGTTGAAAGCTGGGCATTTTCTTTGTAAGTTATTTACAGAAGTCATGGTATACAATTCATTCAGAATTTGTAGGTTATGTACAGAATTAAAGCACACACAATAAAATTAAATCTAATAACTAATAACCAAAAGAGCTGATACAAAAGAGATACTGGTATATCAATTGCGAATGTAACATATTCATACATAAGGCTGTCAATTGGCCGGCTTTTCATTGGCCTGGCCCGGAAAAATTGCTGTTATTTTGATTAAAGCCGGTGACGGGTACAAACTTCTCACCAGCCCCTTTATAACTTTTTTTTTTTTTTTTAATTTGTATCTAGTTCGAAGTATAGATATTGAAAAGTAGCTGTCTTTCTGTAAACTCAAAACTGTTACCTTTCACCATCTATCAACGATTAATATATTTTGTTCACCTGTTTAGAAAATTTTAGAGAGATGACAGGGACTGTATCAGATAAAATTTGAAATTTACTTTCAAGGAATTTTATACATTTATTAACAGTGGAAAAGGACTTCTTAAAGCAATTTCCTATAGTTGAAGTAGAGACTATATGTTTAAAGAGTGAATTTCATTTTCCAAATCCAAAATTGTCACATAAAGATTATTATACCTTTGTTCATCTGTTTCGATAATTTTAAAGAAATGGTAGTTACTGGTAAATACAATAAATTGATCAATGCCAATTGATCAATTTCAGTTCCTCATTTATAGCACAATGTATCTATTAAGCTTATTAGTGAATGTTCTAAGGACATACAGAATATATGTGTTAATGCACTTTTGCTCACGATAGTACATTTCCTTTCCATGGATAGGTCCGAACAGAGATACTTCACGCTGAGACCTATATCATAGAGAAGTTTGAGGAAGTGCCTTTTTTTTTTTTTTTTTATTTTACAGAGTTGGCAACCCTATTCATATGTCAACACACACACACACACACACACACACACACACACATGTGTGTAAAAGAAAAAATACATTCCAAATCATCCGTCTTGGTTGTTACGCAATGCACGATGAACATAATATACTTCCACATGAGGCGAAACAATGTTTATCAACATTCTGGAAAGCAACCTTGAAACCCGCCAGATACAGGAACAACTGTTAGCTGGAAGGGGTCCAAAGTATTTGAGGAAGGTCCAATACGTCTACGTAATAACGAACCTGTCTTATACTGTACCCAAAAAGATAAGTAATTCTTAATTACCGTCACCTATATTTTTAGAAAAAAATGATAGAACGATTATTTCTATAAGAAAAGAAAGAGTACATGATGAGGCATAAAATAAAATATTTAGCCTACATCAATCATTTCTCTGTTAAACAAGTATAGTTTGTTAGGGAAGTCTACAAATGTTGCTCAAGTTTCGAAATTTTTGGGAGGTCCGGACCCAGTGGCCCCCCCTCGTGGCTACGCCTCTGAGCATTGCTAACTAGTCCCAAATTCAATGTGGCGTTCCCCACCATATAGTTCTGTCAAGAGTATAAAATATACTTATTTTATAAAAGAAATATGTATATACTAAAATACTATTCACAGAGGGGGGAGGGGATTCTGCATATTGACTTATTAATATTTGGTTCACAAATTACTGTAGAAGAAACCTTTATTATCTATATAAGCTAAGAATTAACTTGTAAATGCGGATCTACTTTCATTTGATTTTTCCTCTACTACATAGTTTCTATCTTATTTTGTAATTCTGCTATCATTTTTTTAAATTGTCATTATATTGATTTGCTTCAGTATAAGTACCATAATTTAAAAATATGAATGCATAAAAACAAATTCCATTTGTTAATTGCTAGTGAAATAAAATTCAGAAAGCTTATTTAGCGCGAAAAACCTTCTCATTCACTGGAAACCGTGCTGTGTTGCAGAAGCACTGCAACGACCAGACCCTTTAACTTCTGAGATAGGGGAAAGGAGACTTAACATTTGCTCCAATTCCCGCGCTGAAGGAATCTGGTCGTTGCATGCTCGCTGCAACACAATATAAATTAGAGACTCTGTGACTGATTATTTTTCGCTTTTTAAAACGGATTAATGAGACGGACAGTTACAGAAGTAAAAAAAATGTTATTTCAAGTATATATAGGAGTATTAGGAAGTATTTTTTCTGTTCTTTACTACTATTGCTAATAATATTTTTTTCTGGAAATACTTTACTGCAACACTAACATTAGCCGCCACTGGTTGATTGATTGATATGTATTTACGTCATTTGTCAAAAGCAATGTTTTACAGAATGAGTATTAGAGTTTAAGTTGGATCTGAACCACTGTAATGCATTTGATGCTCGCTCACCAGGAATCAAACCACAGAACCTCATGCATCAAAGATCAAAGGTACGTTCGCTAGCTACTAGATCAACAAAGAGAGCAATGACTTTTGGGGTTCAACACGGAAACATTAAAAAGGGACCAGAGATTCATTGTGACTTTTAATGACATTTCATCTTTTCTTGAGAAATAACACAAGCTCTTATTGCAATTCATATATAAAAGACGAAATCCTGAGTGAATAAGTTCGCACAGGCCAAACCGCTTAAGAGTCTTCATCCCGGCGAAACTAAAATACCGCTTATTTTACAGTAATTATGTGATATCTTCAAATAGATAAAAGATAATTGAAATATGGAACGAGAGCGCCCTAGACAATATTATTTTGCGTGAGGTACCGTTATCACAAGTCACCTAATGGCTTTCCCTTTTCAGCTGTTTAGAAACGCGAAAATAAATGCAGATTTTCAAAATGGCTGGAAATCGAAAGCAGATAAGTGAGTCGTGATAACAGTTTCTCATGTAAAATAATATTGTCTAGGGCGCTCTTGTTCCACATTTCGATTATCTTTTATCTATTTGAAGATATCACATAATTACTGTAAAATTAGTGGCATTTTAATTTCGCCGGGATGAAGACTATTAAGCTAGAAACTTGAAATCGAGGCAGTAGATAAGATTTGTGACGTAGGGTATCACTAAAGAAGGATTTTTTTTGGGGGGGAAGAAATTCGAAGAAAGGAAGGGAGAATAGGGTGGAAATTATTTTAATAAGATGACCATCTCTCCGAATCCGTTAAGGTTTAGAGACTTGAAATTTTGTATGTGGATTTCTCATTTAAAATAATTTGACATGCGTTCCAACGTTTTTTGATACCGGTACTTTAGTAAAACGGAGATAAGAGAATTGGAAAGAAAGAGGGGCGGGGATTGCAATTATTATAATAATATATCAATATCTAAGAAAGTTTGAAGGTTAGAAACATGGAATTTGGTGTATGGACTTCTCACTTAAAATAATTCAATACGTATTTCAGCGTTTGTGATATTGTACCTAGAAGGGAAGAAAAGGGGTGGGAATAATAATAATAAATATTATTATTATTATTATCATTATTATTATTTAAACGTTTTTTCCCACTTAAGGTAGAAGAGAAGGAAAAGAGGTGGGGGTTGTTCACTAAAATGTCTTACGAGATGTTTGAATTTCGTGACAGAGTTTTAGCTCAATCCAATTCTATATGAAAGACACAGAAGGAAGAACGCGAAATATTGTGCCATAGTAGCACGTAGAAACATTTGCTATATTGTGCAAGGCCGTATGCCGAGCAAAGTGGAGATCTGGACGCGAAGGCCCACCTAGACGAAGGCTAGTATAATATAATTTTATTGTTGTTGTAAGCATAGCTATGTTGTTGTAATAATACTATGTTTCGTGGACAACACAAATATATAAATTAATTTAGTATTATTCTTTATGCATGTACAGTATACTTTTGTTATGTATTTTTGAGTAGATCGAGCCTGTCTTTTTATCTAACTGTTGTCCCGCAATTGTTATTCACAATATAAATAATTAGAGAAAATTGAAGCGCTTGGAGGATAAAGGTGTTATGTAACAAATTGTACTTTTCGGGAAAATTGAATTTCACAACTATGTCTGTTAACGTACGTCCTTCATCGTCTCCAAATCCCTTCACTG